>NC_057737.1:38249374-38356463 GCF_004010195.1 Chiloscyllium plagiosum
ATCACCATTGTTAACAGCTAACCCGAGAATGCAACTTTTAAAAAAAGGGTTTTGTGATTTACACGTGAAAGAAGTGAAACTATCACTGTATTCTAACAGATGAAAGGCTTAACAGACAATCAATTTTTCAATGTATAATTTCAAATTTTTGCTATAAATTCTGTGTTACAATTGAGCCCTCCACAATCGCCTGATGAAGGAGCGTCGCTCCGAAAGCTAGTGTGCTTCCAATTAAACCTGTTGGACTATAACCTGGTGTTGTGTGATTTTTAACTGAGTGAAGAGTGGCTGAGTAAATAAGTTGTAGTTAAGTAATAGTGAAACAAATTCCTATAGAGAATTGATTTTGTTTTGGGAAATAAACTGGCAGGTTCAAAAATATTGACTGAGGGTAGTCGAACAACCAGTGGAAGAAAATGAAACTGACATGCTGCAGGAAGAACATGCTGGATTCCATATTAAATATGTTATGACTAGATCCTAGGCCATAGAATTAGACAGGTAGAAGACCTATGTACAAGAAAAGAAATGACTTGAAAATCAGTTATTGGGTACAATTTTCAAAATACAGTTTAAAAAATAGTAGAGTTTGAGGTGGCTTAACCCATTTTCTTTAATAGAAATGCAATGAATGGATTATGAATTAAAAGAGTTAGCTCAAGCAGCATATTCAGCAATTGAGTCAGAACCAATACTTGGTGAGTTATTACTTGAAAGGCAAAGTGCTAATGAGGAAATGTAGAAACCTCAAATTTCAACAAATGGTAGTTCATTGTGAGACGCTTGATGACATTTTACAAGTGACTTACAAAATTTTAATGGCCAATCACTAAAGTATTATGAAAATATAAGCTAAAACATTAAAACATTTTTATTGGACAGATAAAAAGCTAGAGATTGAAAAACATCCAGGCTAGGAATGTTTGATTAAAACTCTGCATCTTATCAAAAGACTAGAAATGTCCAAGAAAGCAGAAGGTTGAATGTTCCAAACAAAAGGCCTTGTAGCTCACAGGAAAAGAATGGAGGGGAATAAAAGGTTAAGTCGAACCTACAGGTTTGATAGGGAAGGAAAATGTCTTTTTTTATATAGGAAATGTAAAAGTAATGGTGTTAGGGGAATAGCTGAGATTTTATTTTATATTTTTTAGGCTTCAAATTGCATTATATTTAGAAAGCTTCCTTTGTTATTATTTATATTTTACTTCTTTTGTATAATAAATTTCTGTTTTATTATTAAAACCAAATCTGCACCCTTAAAGCTATGTTTTAGTTTAAGACTGCTACATTAAATTAAGAAAACAGAATATGATCTATCAAGACAGATTTCTGATTCATCCCGCCGCAATATCAGCTGGGATCGTAACATTTGTTTTGTTCTGCACTTCCAATTGTTATAGACTCGGCCAGACCTCCTCAAGACATTTCAAAAAGATAGTCCAGACTCTAATTTTTCTAGTTGTTTCGAGCAGGTGTAAAATGGATATTCCAGAAGTGATGCAGCTGGTCAAAACCCCTCAGTTTTAAATTAAGCAGAATTTATTTACAGGGTGCGAATGAAACACAAACAAAAGAGAATAGAATACAGAATAATTCAACCTATTTGAAAATCCAACAGACCATCCATACTTAATGATGCTGTTCCAAGTCTCTGCAACAATCCCCATAAACACCCCTTAGCAAGAAAGATAAAAATCAAACACAGGGTTTTACAGGAGAGAGAGAGAGAGAGATACCAGAGAGATTGAGCATGGAACACCTTCTTCCATGGAGCTGTTTCTTTTGGATTCTCAGCTAATAACTGACCAGACAGCTAAAAACGAAACTAAACCAGGCCAGATAAAAGCTGAGCTGGGAGAACTGACCACTCCCTTTTCATTGTACAAGTGTATTTTTTAAAACATTGCCTTTTGTCTGAGGCAGTATCTGTTAGCTGTAATCAAATTGGCCTTAAGATCCATCCAAACAAGACATTTCAGAACCTCTGCGTTTTATGACCACTCTGAAAAAAAGGACAAAATAACCTTGTTAAAAGAGCAGCAGCATCACACAATTTATATTCCATACAACTTATTACTACACTCTTCTGATACTATTATAACTCACTGGGGTAGCACACTGAAAATCAAGCTATACTATTTCTGGTATCATCACAAAGGATAAAAGATTTTATATAAGTATGCAAAGGTCCTCATCTGACTTTCAGACCAAGGTTGATGGGAAACACAGATGAGATTTCTGTACTGACAAGAATTACGATTTGTTATAAGTAAGTAGACTCAGATATACACAGTTTTTTTTAGATTAGATTACTTACAGTGTGGAAACAGGCCCTTCGGCCCAACAAGTCCACACTGACCCTCCGATGAGCAACCCACCCAGATCCATTCCCCTACATTTACTCCTTCACCTAACACTACAGGCAATTTAGCATGGCCAATTCACCTAACCTGCACATCTTTGGACTGTGGGAGGGAACCCACGCAGACATGGGAAGAATGTGCAAACTCCACACAGACAGTTGCCTGAGGCGGGAATTGAACCCAGGTCTCTGGAGCTGTGAGGCAGCAGTGCTAACCACTGTGCCACCGTGCTACCCCAATCTTCAAAGTATAACATTACTAATTAAAATCTAAATCCACTTGTAAACATCCACTTAAATGCACACAAATAGATAGACAGGGAAAACAGGGTACTGGGCAGAGGGGAAAACTGAAAAGATAGTTTAGTAGTCTTTATTCCCATATATTGTTGAAATGATCCTTATGTCTCTTCTGCTGGTTGACAGTGTTACTTCAGTTCTCTTTCTCCAAGTGCTTTCACTGTTGGTAAAAGATGCAATGTGCCTGGTTCACTTATAAAAAAGGTCTCTGACTTATTAGTTAAAAGTCACAGCTTACAACAACTGCTGCAGGAAGGATAAACTCGTTTTCTTCAGGTCTAAGATGAGTTTAAACTGCTGAGAATAGAGAGACTGCTCCTGAAATGGGGTAGAATTGAACATTTTCCTCTGTCTGTGATTTATTCCCAGCTCCAAGTTGTTCAGTAACCTAAGAACCAATCACACTATTGGTAGCAGGAAAAAGGTCTCTGTCATCTATAAATGGTCACTAGTCCATAATCCTATCAACTACTTTTTTCCAACTAGAGCTGTATCTATATATCCCCTGGCTCCAAATCATCTGAAGCTCAAGTTCAAGTTACTCTTGTTCAAACAGTTGTTTACAGAGTTACTTGTTTTCAAAACGTATAGCCACCCTTTCAAATATTGGTTTCAAAACAGTTCTTTCATTTCACTCCACAGGCTTTTTTTTATTAAATTACAAAAGTAAGGTGCAGTCCTTAGAATGTCCATAAGCATATATCTGTATAAGGAGGACAGGTTCCACCTGAACTGGAAGCATACCAATATCCAGGGCATGACGTTTGCTAGAGGTCTTCGGGAAGGTTGAAACTAGTTTGGCGGGGGTGGGAACCGGAGATATGGATAGGAGGATGGATAGCTGGTGAACAGGCAAATACAGTGTGCAGAGACTCTGTGAGGAAGGATAGACAGTTAATAGAGCAAAGTTGCAGTTCGTGTGATGAGTTGAAATGTGTCTATTTTAATGCAAGAAGTATCAGGAATAAGGGTGATGAACCTAGAGCATGGATCAGCACTTGAAGCAATGACATTGTGGCCATTACAGAGACTTGGATATCACAGGGGCAGGAATGGTTGTTAAATGTTTCAAAAGGAATAGGGAGGGAGGTAAAAGAACTGGAGGAGTGGCATTGCTAATCAGAGATTGTATCACAGCTGCAGAGAGGGAGGTCATTGAGGAGGGTTTATCTCCAAAGACAATATGGGTGGAAGTCAGAAACAGAAAAGGAGCAGTCGCTTTATTGGGCCTTTTCTATAGACCCCCCCATCGCAACAAAGACACGAAGGAGCAGATTAGGAGACAGATTTTGGAAAGGTGCAATCGTAACAGGGTTGTTGTCATGGGGGACTACAGCGTCCCTACTATGGATTGGAACCTCCTTAGTGCAAATAAATTGAAGAGAGCAGATTTTGTCAGGTGTGTCAATGAAGGATTCCTGACACTATCTAGATAGGCCAACTAGAGGGGAGGCCATATTGCATTTGGTGCTTGGCAATGAACCAGGTCTGGTGTCAGAAATCTTAGTGGAAGAGCATTTCGGTGATAGTAATCAGAATTCCCTGACCTTTACTATAGTCGTGGAGAGAGATAGGAGCAGACTGTGTGGGAAAGTATTTAATCGGGGCAGGGGGAGTTACAATGCTGTTAGGCAGGAACTGTGGAGCATAAATTGGGAACAGATATTCTCAGGGAAATGCAGAATAGAAATGTGGAGGTTGTTCAGGGAACACTTGCGGCGAATGCTGGATAGGTTTGTCCCACTGAGGCAAGGAGGAGATGGTAGGGTGAAGGAACCTTGGATTACGAGAGATGTGGAACATCTAGTTAGGAGGAAGAAGGAAGCTTCCTTAAAGGTTGAGGAAGCAAGGATCAGACAGGGCTCTAGAGGTTAACAAGGTAGCCAGGAAGGAACTGAAGAATGGACTTAGAAGAGCTAGAAAGGGGGCATGAAAAAGCCTTGGCAGATAGGATTAAGAAAACCCCATGGTATTCTACCCTTATGTGAGGAACAGGAGGATGGCCAGACTGAGGGTAAGGCCAATGAGGGATAGTGGAGGGAACTTGTGCCAGGAGTCGGAGGAGATAGGGGAGGTCCTTAATGAATACTTTGCTTCAGTATTCACTAGGGAGAGGGAACCTTGTTGTTTGTGAGGACAGTGAGAAACAGGCTGATACGCTCGAATAGGTTGATGTCAACAAGGAGGATGTGCTGGAAATTGTGAAAAACATAAGGAGAGACAGGACCCCTGGGTCAGATGTGATACTTCCAAGGTTCCAACAGGGAGTAAGGGAAGAGATTGCTCTACTTTTGGCAATGATCTTTGCTTCCTCACTGCCCACTGGAGTAGTCCCAGATGATTGGAAGGTGGTAAATGTTATTCCCTTGTTCAAGAAAGGGAATAGGGATAACCCTGGGAATTACAGACCAGTCAGTCTTATGTTGGTGGTCGGCAAATTATTGGAGAGGATTCTGAGGGACAGAATTGATAATTATTTGGAAAAGCATAGCTTGATTAGAGATGGTCAGCATGACTTTGTGAGGGGCTGGTCATGCCTCACAAGCCTTATTGAATTATTTGAGGATGTGAGAAAACATATTGATGTAGATAGAGCAGTGGATGTGGTGTACATGGATTTTGGCAAGCATTTGATAAGGGTCCCCATGTTAGCTCATTCAGAAAGTAAGGAATATTGGGAAATTTGGCTGTCTGGATACAGAATTGGCTGGCCCATAGAAAACAGAGGTTGGTGGGAGTTGATGGAAAGTATTCAGCCTGGAGCTCAGTGACCAGTAGTTTCTGCAGGGATCTGTTCTGGGACCTCTCCTCTTTGTGGACTTTTGTAAACGATTTGGATGAAGAAGTGGAAGGGTGAGTTATTAAGCTTGCCAATGACACAAAGGTTGGTGGAGTTGTGGATAGTGTGGAGGTCTGTTGTAGGCTGCAACGGGACATTGACAGAATTCAGAGCTGGGCTGAGAAATGGCAGACAGAGTGCCATCTGGAAAATTATGAAGTGATTCATTTTGGTAGGTTGACTGAATGCAGATTACAAGGTTAGAGGCAGGATTCTCAGCAGTGTGGAGGAACAGCAGGATTTTGGGGGTCCACGTCCATTGATCTTTAAAGTTGCCAACCAAGTTAAGCAGGCATATGGTGTGTTGGCTTTCATTAGCAGGGGAATTGAATTTACAAGCCGCGAGGTTATGCTGCATTTCTACAGAGCCCTGGTTGGACCACACTTGGAATATTGTGTTCCGTTCTGGTCACCTCATTGTATGAAGAATGTGGAAGTTTTAGAGAGTGTACAGAGGAGATTTACTGGAATGATGCCTGGACTGGAGGGCATGTCTTATGGAGAAAGTTTGAGGGAGCTAGTGCTTTTCTCATTGGAGCAAAAAAGGATGAGAGGTTACGTCATAGAGATATACACGACGATGAGAGACATAGATAGAGTGGGGATAGCCAGAGACTTTTTCCCAGGGTGGAAATGGCTATCATGAGGGAGCATAATTTTAAGGTGATTGGAGGAAAGTTTAGAAGAGATGTCAGAGGTACATTCTTTACACAGAGAGTGGTGGGTGCATGGAATGCACTGCCAGCACATGGATTAGTTTAATCTTACAGTAGGATAAATGGTCGCCACTATATCGAAGGCCAAAGAGCCTGTACTGTTCGATGTTCCGTGTTCATGGTTATTGGAATTACTTTGATCCTTAGAGTTGCTTTCATACATGTTTTCGAAAATAAATACATGTTAATCTAATATTCATGCTGAAATAATGATAAGACATGATAGAATTACAGTTTCATAGCTCCTTCAATGTGTTCGACATATCACAATTGTTGCTTATTTCATTATTTTGCATTGCCAAAGTAAACTATTGGCCTTATCCCCCCACAAATCTGTTACCACAGCTAGTGTCCCTCATTTCCTTCATTCTGAGGGTGGTAAACTTAAGCAAAACTGACACACAGCCTGCCCAGCAATCCCTCAGCAAATTTGGCCAGATCATGTCAGCTTTCATATATACTGTATGGATGTCATGTTCCACTTTGTACAGCTTCAATTGTTTCCATACTGCCATGCTCCTTGTTCAACAGTCTGATTTAGATGGTTCTTATTTTATTGCAGCTCAATACTGAGAAGACTGAAGTTATCGTCTTCTGCTCTTGTCTCAGGCTGAACTAGAATGTTTGTAATCCTGATCACCTGGTCCACTCTGAACTTCAAACACTATCTATCTCTACCACATAGGCCACTGTTCCCTCTGCAACATTGAATGCCTATGTTTCTTCTAAAGCCTGTCCTGCCAAAGCCCTTATAAAAAAACCCATTCCCTCCCAACTTGCCATTTCAGGATGAGGTTTAGCATGCAATCAACTACTTATACATATTAATCCTATTTTCATTTTCAGCCTGACATCAGCTAAATCATCATAGATATCTGATTGATAGTTATTTGACTGAGCTTTGTTCCTCATATTTCTTCATATAAAAAAAAACAGACATGTACAAACATGGAAAACTTGATAAGCTACAACAATTTAAGTTGATTTAGTTCCCTGACTGACAATTTAAATTTCCAATGATTTAGTTTTTTTTTGTTTAAAACTCTTAAGTTTATTGTGAATTCAATATAATTTTTGAAGTTTTATTTCAGTTCTTGACCATAACTATTAATGGAAAAGTTTTAAATGTGCAGTCTATGAATTGCATAATGAATCATGTTAGATTAAACAATATAGCATGTATTGATAAATACTATATAATTAATGCAAAAGAAAGGCGGCATGATTCTAGAAGTAGCTTTTCCCAATATCATGTACAGTTAGTATCCTCACTGCCTTCTTTAACAGTCCATTTTATACATTCTAGGAAACCACTTAAATCTAAACTGTCTCTTTACTGCACCGACTTCTTAATTTAAAGGAATGTCTTGTTGATTCTATAACTACATTAGTTCCTGTTGGAATTTATTTAGCAGACTTTTAGATCTTCAACACTTTTATGGGATCCAACCCTAAGCCAGTACAAGCATTGCCAGGTTTTGCAACCTTTTCTTGGAACGTAATACCAACTAACGCCATTATTAAAAGTAGGTATAGTTCTTGTTCCATCCAAATGTCTACTCTCCACTTTCTATCCTCTACTCCTAGACACTCAGTCTTTTAAAGGATTCAATTCCATTGGCACTAACTGTCCTCCAGTCAATTGATCAAGTGACTAATTTTAATTTATGAATACAGCTAAACCTATTCAATCACATCTAATCTCACATTTTCCAACACAGATCATTAGGAAGTCGAACCATTGCAATATTTTACTTTTGCTCTTGTTAGCACTAATTCCTGCTAATCAATTTCTGTCCAACCCAACAGTGTGTCTCCAATTTCACATGGTCTATTTTTTATTAATCTTACTTTCATTTATTCATGGAATGTGGGTGTGATTGGCAAGACCAACTTTACTATCCAAACCAAACTGCCCATGACAGGTGTGGGCAGCAGCTACCTTAAGCTACAGCTGTCCATATGCCCTGCAGTCACAGGAAGTTGATCCAGCAGCACATCAAAAATGGCAAAACATTTTCAAGTCTCATTCGTGCATGACATAGAATAAAGTGGTGATGTTGCTGTTCCCATATGCCGACATCTGTAGTGAGACATTTATTTTCTCCTTCTATCTCACTGATGCTTTCTCTGCTCATCTGAAAGCATTCAATATTGTTGTGAGTACAGTACAGTTTAATTGGTCAATGAGCCCTTTTCTTCCTGGATTGTATAAAGATACTTTTCAAAATTGTTGCATGGCACTGCAAAGTCATTATGATAGATGGAATTATGAACACAGAGTTCATAATAAACAAATGTTTATTTCAAAATGCAGCTTTGAAGCTACTGATTGTAAGTAAAAATAAATTAATTTCCACAGAAGTCCTGACTTAGTCTCAGGATATTTGTAAGTGCTGAACACTAATTATACCATTATATTAAGAGTAACATATTGAGTTGTTCAGAATTTAATTTCGAACTTCAATTGTTAACCCATTAATTTGTTTAACACTATTGGAACTATGCATTTGATTTTTTTTAAGCTGTAGTTTAAAAAAATTGTGTTTTCTTAAAAATTTCAAATCTAACAGTAGTCACATATTAATGAAATGTTTTACAAGAATCCTAAATGTTACCTCTTCAGACTGACTAATTCTTATTCTATATTCATGCAAGTGAGGAAGGGAAATTAAGCAAAAACTTGTAACACTTTTCTCACTGAACCATTTTTTGGCACAACTTGGCATTCAAGCAAAACAAGCAATTTACTAATGCTCTTTGGGAAGGTTTAAAGTAATTCAGCAGTGGGATGGAACCTAAATTGTCGTTCCAGTGTCCAGGAGGTTGAGTGCAATGAGGTCAGAAATGAGGTTTCAAGGTCTCAAGAGTTCATCGGCAAGAAGGAAGGTGGTTTGAAATGTGTCTACTTCAACGCCAGGAGCATCCAGAATAAAATGGGTGAACTTGCAGCATGGGTTGGTACCTTGGACTTTCAATTTTGAGGCCATTTTGGAGACATGGATAGAGCAGGGACAGTATAGTTGTGCGTGGAGTTTGAGGATATAGGGAAAGCGCTAAGTGAATATTTTTCAATAGTATTCACACTGGATAAAGACAATGTTGTTGAGGAGAATGCTGAAATACAGGGTACTGGAGTTTGTGCAAAGATTTGTAGCTCGAGTGCTCGTTGTTGTGGTTCTGTTCACCGAGCTAGAAGTTTTTATTGCAACAAAAACTTCCAGCTCGGCGAACAGAACCACAACAACAGGGTACTGGACTTTGGGATGGAGGTTCACAAGGAGGAGGTGCCAACAATTCTGGAATGTGTGAAAATAGATAAGTCCCCTGGTTTGGATGGGATTTATCCTAGAATTCTCTCGGAAGCCAGGGAGGAGATTGCAGAGCCTTTGGCTTTGATCTGTATGTCATCACTGTGTACAGGAGTAGTGCTAGAAGACTGGAGTATAGCAAATGTTGTCCCCTTGTTCAAGAAGGGGAGTAGAGACAACTCTGGTAATTATATACCAGTGAGCCTTACTTCAGTTGTAGTATTGGAAAAGGTTATAAGAGATGGGATTTATAATCATTTAGAGAGGAATAAGTTGATTAGGAATAGTCAACACAGTTTTGTGAAGGTTAAGTCATGCTTCACAAACCTTATTGGATTCTTTGAGATGGTGACAAAACAGGTCGATGAGGGTAAAACAGTTGATGTCGTGTGTATGGAAATCAGCAAAGCGTATGATAAGGCTCCCCACGGTAGGCTATTGCCCTATGGAGGGGGATTGAGGGTGATTTAGCAATTTGGATCAGAAGTTGGTTCGCTAAAAGAAGACAGGGTGGTGGTTGATGGGAAATGTTCATCCTGGAGTTCAGTTACTCGTGGTATACCACAAGGATCTGTTTTGGGGCCACTGCTGTTTGTCATTTTTATAAATGCTCTAGATGAGGGTATAGATGGATGGGTTAGCAAATTTGCAGATGACACTAAGGTCGATGGAGTTGTGTATAGTGCTGAAGGATGTTGCAGATTACAGAGGGACATGGATAAGCTGCAGAGCTGGACTGAGAGGTGTCAAATTAAGTTTAATGCGAAAAAGTGTGATTGCATTTGGACATAAGCCCATCTTTGGCTGAGCTTAGAAGACATAACATAGAACATTACAAAGTAGTCCAGACCCTTTGGTCCTCGATGTTGCGTTGACCTGTGGAACCAATCTGAAGCCTATCAATCCCACATTGTTTCCTTCGGAAAGAACAACAGGAATAAAGAGTACTGGGCTAATGGTAAGATTCTTTGTAGTGTAGATGTGCAAAGAGATCTCAGTGTACATAGATCCTGAAAGTTGCCACCCAGGTTGATAGGGTTGTTAAGAAGGCATACGGTGTGTTAGCTTTTAATGATAGACAGATTGAGTTTCGAACCCACAAGGTCATGCTGCAGCTGTACAAGACTCTGGTGCGACCGCCCTTGGAGTATGGCATACAGTTCATTACAAGAAGGATGTGGAAGCTTTGGAAAGGGTGCAGAGGAGATTTACTGGAATGTTGCCTGATATGGAGGGAAGATCTTATGAGGAAAGGTTGAGGGACTTGAGACTGTTTTTGTTAGAGAGAAGGTTGAGAGGTGACTTAATTGAGACATAAGATAATCAGAGGGTTAGATAGAGTGGACAATGAGAACCTTTTTCTTCTGATGGTGATGGCTAGCATGAAAGGTCATAGCTTTAAACTGAGGGGTGGTAGATAGAGGTAGTTTCTTTACTCAGAGAATAGTAGGGATGTGGAACGCATGGTCTGCAACAGAAGTAGACTCACCAACTTTAAGGGTATTTAAATGGTCATTGGATAAACATATGAATGAAATTGGAATTGTGTAGGATAGATAGGCTTCAGATTGGTCAACGCAACATTGAGGACCAAAGGGTCTGTACTGCTTTGTAATGTTCTATGTTATGTCTTCTAGCTCAGCCAAATGTAATGGTTACGATAAAGTGATGTCATTTAGTGCATTGTTATCATTTGACATTTATCTTGGGCATATAAAGCATTGCTGTAGTGGCCTCTGAAATACTGATCACCCACAGGATTCTGCTCAATCCATGGGAATCATCCCGTCTCACCAACTCCACACAGCTAGCCCAAATGGAACACTTCCAACAGCCTGTCCATAACGTTTTCTGACTTTCTCTTTTCTGGGCAGTCAGTCTTGAAGTGGGATGCACAAGACTTTTAAATTGATTTTTTTAATGATTGACACAAGCTGCTACAATGAATGCAAGCTTTCCTTCAAGTAACATGACCTGTGGTAACCATGATCACTGGTGGTTCCACATATATTCCATAAAGTCATAGTCTTCTGACTAGCATCTGCCTCAATTTATCAAACTAAATACCTGCTGAGATTTACGGACTGCAGCTCAATTTTTTAACGTATTTCTGTGGACACAGGTTACATCAATGCAACCAACTCACTGTTCCAATTGAAAGAAATTAAACTCCAGCATAATAACATTCCCTTTCACCATTGGTTTACCAAATCAAAGAATTCGATCTAGCTAAAGGCCAGGGAGAAATGACCTTGTGGTCACGGGCAAACTTTTAAATCTTTCCTTGAGCAATTATACACACAGATGCCCAAAACAGGTTACTCACTGGCCATTACAAACATTAAGGAAAAACAAAGTTCCGCTTACAGTATGTGAAAACACCAAATGAACTGAATTTGACTACAGGAGAATTTCTTTGTCTCTCTCCTTGCCTTCCCATCAGCACTGACTTTCTGAAGAGTAAGAACCATTTGTTTCCCTCTCTCACTACCACCTCCTACTGTGGAGGTCCCAGAAGAATGTTCCAGCTGCCTTCTCTCACCACCACCTCCTGCTGTGGACGTCCCAGAGGAATGTTCCAGAATGCGATGAGATCAGCTATCACAATGATACCTGTGATCATGGGTGGATTCAAAATAGAACTTGAGTTGGAATCCACATTGGATGAGTCTGAGCCAGAGACCATCACTGTGAATTGTGATGTGACTGTGAAAACGAGTTTTGGTAAATGCCTCGTCAAACACCCGGAATTACAGTGAGGTAATGTTAGTGAAGAAGAAAAAGATTGAAATGGAAATCCTGTCAGAGGAAGAGCAGAACTTCTTCAGCGTGGGGAGGCAGTGCCTAATGGTATTATGACTAGACTAGAAGTTGTTCTGGGGCTTTAATTTTAAAAATATGGAATTTAGGATTTAATGATGACCATAAAGCCATTGTTGATTGTCAGAAGCACCCATCTGGTTCACTAATATCCTTTAGGGAATGAAATCTGCAGTCCTTACTTGGTATAGCCTCCATATGACTCCAGACCACAGCATTGTGATTGACTCTTCATCTGCGCTCAGGACAATTAGGGATGGGCAATAAATGGTGGCCTAGCCAGAGACGCCCACACCCCATGAATGAATTTTAAAAATACCTGGAAAAGATGTGGCTATGAATTAGATATTAAACAAAAAAAAAAGTACTATGGATGCTGGAATTCAGAAACAAAAGCAGAAATTGCTGGAAAAACTCAGTAGATCTGAGACCATCTGTGACGACAAAACAGAGTCAACATTTTGGGTCCAGTGATTCTACTTAAGAAATTATTTTGCCTCCATTATTTGTCAATTTTTGTCAATTATTTTGCATCCGTTGCAACATTTTAAGCTGGAAGCAGTCATTTCAGTACCTGCTGCTGAGCTGTCCATACTACATTCAAAAGCTTGCACGCAAAATGAATTAAATTCCCGAGTGGCTTTTTCTCTCAGTGTGTATTTTTTTCTCTCTCCTCTGTCTTGTGTTGATTTCTCTCCCTGGAGAGGTCTATTCTGCTCAGAGTTCATGTCTCCACACAGCACAATCTTGTTGCTTAAAGGAACTGGGGATCCTCCTTTTGAGTCTCAGCTGGCTGTCTTTCCCCTACAACCCTGCTGAGCACCATTACAAAACCTTGCCCCACATTTGCTTCAGTCTGCTTAGGCATGAGAAAGATGAATTTGATTTTGGGACTGCAAAAAGATGGCTCTGGCTGCAGGTGAGGTACCATCTTTTTCTATGAATGGAAACATGAGTTGTCACTTCTACAACTGTTCAACCTGTAATGATATGAAAAACAATGAATATGATGTGTTTTTATTTAAAGTTTATCACTACAATCTTAAAGGACAAAATAAAAGAGGTTGGTGTGGAGCAACAGCATCTAAAAATGAAAAAAGACAATGAGATAATAAGCATAATACTCAAATGACTGTTGCAGCAAAGTAGAATGAGTTTTAAGTGCAGAATAATCTGTGTGCCAAAAAGTCATGGAAGCTACTGCTGTCAGATGTCAAAGCAACAGAATAACTAGTATTTTGGTCATTCCAGAATAAATCCAATATATCTTACTCTCATCTCTCCCTCTGGGCACCCAGTAGGAGTACCTTCTGATGAAAGTTGCCATGGTCCCAGAGGACCATTTGGCTACTCTGTCATTAGAGGGAGGCAACTGGTGGTAGTTTGATATGAGGGTCACCACACCTCAGGTGAGGGACAAGGTCAAACCTTCATGGCAACTTCAACCATTACAGGAATTGAACCTGTGCTGTTGAGTCACTCTGCTTTACAAACCAGCCATCCAGCTAACTGAATTAACTGGCCTCTGAGGAGCACCTTTTAACGACTGACTGAAACAGTTTAAGAAAGCAGTTCAACACCAACTTCCCATAAGCCATTCAGGAAGTACATAAATGGGTGATCTTTCCAACAATACCCACTTCTCATGAAAAGTAAAATTTATTGTTTAGTTTCTAATTCATTTCTTAAAATGGAACATAACTAGTAACAGCTATGTCCTTAGGATCTAATTTAAATTTTACACAAGGCTCCTCCAGAGTTCAACTGCATTCTGTTGAAAATTGATGTTGTCGGTTTACAGCTAGACTTGCAATAAGTCATCAAGATGAGATCGACTCAAGCTTTAATTTAGTATCCAACGTCATTTGATATTGAAAGTTTCATTGCTTAGGAAGCACATTTGCATTTTAACAATTTGAAAGTAAAAACTATAATATCACAAATGCAAAACATTTTTCATTCAAAGACTTATTGTAATGTAAAATATATGGAAATAAGGTTATAGCGCACTTTTAAACTACACTGAGCATTTCATTCCTGGAATACTAATAACAGCACCCAAGCTGTACTGGTAGTGAATTAAAAGCAAAAATCTGAGACTAAACCAATTCTGAATTCATCAAGTTACTCCAACGTGCACAAGCAATTAGAATATAAACTGCATCATTGACCCTTTCAGCATACATATGGAGATTAATTTGCTGTTCCTTTGATTTAGTAACTTCTAAATCGTAAGGCTGCCATCAGGTTATCAGGCATTAACCGGATTGATTTCCAAAAGCAATACATTTTCTTGCTGCAATGGGCAGTGCTTTCCTCAAATTGGACTGGTCATAGAGTCATAGAGATGTTCAGCACGGAAACAGACCCTTCGGTCCAACTCGTTCATGCCAACCAGATACCCCAATCCAATCTAGTCCCACCGCCAGCACCTGTCCCATATCCCTCCAAACCCCTATTCAGATACCTATCCAGATGTCTCTTAAATGTTGCAATTGTTGGTCACTCATCAGGTTACTTATTACTGATGAGTAGTAGTTGTGAATCACTGGCAACCAAACAATGCCAAGTAACAACTTCTTCGCCTTTGCATGGTCTATCTTTGACCCCTTCTTTCCCACTCTCTCAAGGAAACAGCATGTTGATAATGACTAAGATGTATATTGCAGCACAACTCCAATAACTGCTCTCCATTTGGATTCTTAGTGCCAATATGATGTGGCTCAAGTGCAGCAGGCTATGAACCAATGTGTTTTAGATCGATTGAAGTTCCTTAAAATAAATACTGTCATTTTCTAGTATATTGGTTAACAATTAGTCAAGTTCATCACAAAGTCGCTCCTTTTTCTCAAACTGAAATTGGCAGAACACAAGCACAAAACATGCCAGATTTAACACATATATGTACTGACATGAATCTTTCTGAGTGACAATCAAGTTTGTCAAATGTCTCAACCAATTTCTTATTAATGTTTAAACCTATTCAATGCTCACATCTATCCCATCTGCTTTCCTAGACCAGTAGAAGGTGTAGTCATTGACATAAAGTAAACCAGTTCCAGTAAACCATGTTTTACTCAGAGACACAAACTGAAATTGAAGTGAAGATGATGAAATGTTCTAGCTCTGGGCAAGAATAGGAATTGGTACCAATACAATTATGAAAAAGAAGTGACAGAAGTAGGAACTGGAACACCATGTGTTTTGTGAATTCCATATAAAAAGCAAACACACCTGGAACTCATTCAGGTTCTCATAGCATTCACAGTATAGTCTTTGTATTAGTATTTAATTTCTTGCCATTTCTAAAAAATTAGAAATATAAGAAAAAGGAGGTGGAATATTCTATATACAGTCATAGTGGTCGATAGCACCGAGAAAGATCCGTTAGCCCATTGAATCTGCACCAGTCCAAAGCAAGCATCAACTATTCTAAAACCATTTTCTAACATTTGGCTCATAGCCAATTATCTGGTTTCATTGTTCTTCTGATCTTGTTCTCAACTCTACTTTTTTACCTGTTTCCCATAACCCTTGATTCACTGATAGTGAATATCAACACCCATCCGAATGCTTCTTATACTTCATCTTTCTCCTTCACTTGCATGTTTGCCAACCAACCTATCACTCTCTAACCCTTAATGATCAGTCCAAGCTTCCTTTTTCCTTTAACAACCCACTTCAGTGATTTTTGAGTTCAGCACAATCCTGACCTTTCCTTCTAAACCTTTTGCCTCCACACTCTAATCTTTGCCCACGAGTCTCCAACCAGTACAGTCAATCTTTCTTAAGGATTCTTTTCCACTCGGACCTTTTCCTCTGACTTTCAAACCTCTCTAGATCTTTTCTTGGAAACTGCAGGCATGTGATCATCTATCTCCGTTTCTGTGTTCCACCAACCAACCTCCCTCTAAATTCCCAGCACTACTTTTTTTCAGGTCCAACCTTAACCTTGTCATTAAACCTCTTAGCTCTCCTTGTCATTGTTAAGTTGACAAGAATTTGTCGTGCCCATGACCAACAAGTTAGATCAGGATGCCTCTTTGAAGCCTAGAACTTGGCCACTTCTATTTATTTGAGGCCTCAAGCCAAATTTCGCTCATTATGACTAACACTGATCAAATGCTCTGCTGACTTTCATCTCATTTTGGACACTTTTTTTCTCTCAAAGAGTGAAACAAATGATCACAATATTTTTGAAATCAATAGAGCAACATTTGAAGTTATCAATATAGATAAAATAAACAGGAGCTCAATAACTAATTGGAAAGGAAATTAATATGTAATGTTATATAATTAACTGTTTGGTTTCTTGTCATGGTCATTACATTATGATCACATTTTTGAACTGAAATGAATGAATATCTAATCAAGAATCTCATGTAAATTGAATAATTTAGTAGATCGTTGAAAGCCCATTTTGTTTACAACTACAGAGTGAAACCATTTTGCGTTCACTGCTGCACACAGAACCTAAATTTACAATCTGGACCCAGCCTGACTGAAGTGATGAGGACTTAATGAAAAAAGAATCTCACTTTGCTTTATATCAGTCAGGTGAATTTGTTTTATAACACACCAAGTTAATGTTGATGTTTACTTGAAACCGCTTTGCAGTAAAGCTAAACTTGGAATACAAACGTTTCTTAATTAGTTTGAATTCAATTATTCTACTAAACAACATCGAAGATTTTGTCTACCCAGGATCCCTGTTTGGGAACATATAGTTAAGAAAAGCCATTGGCAATTCAATTCAAAATAGTCTAAAAATGGCAGAAATGATAAACCTAAATGATAAACCTGTGTATTGTCCCGCACAGAATGCGGATGACATTGAACTGCTATTCAGGAACTGATGTATCAGGGACAGATGGGTGACAATATTGGCACCTGGAAGAAACAGTTGAATTTGCAAGCCCAGGAGGTCAGTCCTAGTTCAAACCTGTTCAACTGGCACCAGATTGGGTTGGGATATCTAGTCGGCATGTACGGGTTGGACTGAAGGGTCTGTCTCCATGCTGTACATCTCTATGACTCTAAGTACTGATCAATAAGATGCTGACTGGAGCTTGAGCTCTATAATGGGAAAATAAAGAGGAAAGACATCATGAAGCAAGTAACTAAAATTGAAAAACAAGAAGCTCTGAACATTTCAAAGATAATGATCCCTTTTTGGAAAGATACTTAAATGTCAGCAGAGACACGAAAAAGGTCATCAGATGTATGGGAAGATTTACCAAGCAAAGCAAAAGTACAAGGTGCAATAATCAATTTTAGAATTCTTCAAACTTAGAAAAGGTAAAGCAGGAGAAAATCATTACTGTTAACTTGCATTGGGAACAGATCTTCTGATAGTATATTGTGGTTCTGTTCGTCGAGCTGGAAATTTTTGTTGCAAACGGAACATCCATGAACATCAACTAGCCACGAAACGCCACGATCAGCTATCCTTAGTAGCCACACCCGCAGACAACAAGCAACATGAATTTGACTGGGACAACACTACCATTATAGGGCAAGCCAAACAAAGAACAGCCAGGGAATTCCTAGAAGCATGGCACTAATCCACAAACACCATCAACAAACACATCGACCTGGACCCAATATACCGGCCACTACAGCGGACAGCTGAAACTGACAACCGGAAGCGGCAGGGACAGGCCACTATAAATGCCGGAGGAAACACCACAGAAGCGCTTCACAGGAGGCTCCCAACCACTGAGGATGTCACCTAGACAGGGAACGAAACGTTTGCAACAAAAACTTCCAGCTCGGCGAACAGAACCACAACAATGACACCCGAGCTACAAATCTTCACCCAAACTTTGATAGTATATACTTTTAAATAGGGAACCTGGCTTTGATATTAAGTAGCTCCACTGTAAGTTTCCAGGAGTATATTTACGACTTAAAATTAGATATTCTTGTAATTTGTAAATGGTTAATTATCTAAGTTTCTCTGAGGTTCTTTACATTCCCTATTTGAAATTATAGGCTTCAGCTTGGAAATTGATTAGAGCCTAAAAATTAAATTCAATGTCTGTTTCTCTCTGTTTCTGAAGGTAGAATTTTCTCCTGAGGTCCTGAAGTT
The DNA here is from genome assembly GCF_004010195.1 of Chiloscyllium plagiosum. Classification (NCBI taxonomy): domain Eukaryota; kingdom Metazoa; phylum Chordata; class Chondrichthyes; order Orectolobiformes; family Hemiscylliidae; genus Chiloscyllium; species Chiloscyllium plagiosum. The sequence goes on from NC_057737.1 coordinate 38,267,814, forward strand.
GGCATCATCACCGTAATTAAACTTCTAAAAGCCAAAAGAACAGTGGATGCTCTAAATCAGAAACAAAAACAGAAGTTGCTGAAAAAGCTCAGCAGGTCTGGCAGCATTTGTGAAGAGTAATCAGAGTTAATGTTTCGGATCTGGTGACCCTTCCTCAGAACTGATGATAGTTAGGAAAATGTTGATTTATACGCACAAAATAGGGTTGGGGGGGGGAGGGGATAAGGAGCAAACCATAGGCGGGGGCAGAACCCAAAGAGACAGAAGAACAGCTGGAAAGTCAAAGGAGTTGATAATGTTTTAGCCAGGAGGGTGAATGGCTATTAATGAAACTATTAGTGGCTAACCATAGGTGGTTTGTAATGGTAGGCTATGTGATAACAAGGCCTGGTGTGTGGGATGGGGGGCTACGACATGGGGAAGTTCAGGCCCTAAAATTATTGAACTAGATATTGAGTCCAGAGGGCTGCAGTGTCCTCAAGCAGAAAATGAGGTGTTGTTCTTCCAACTTGCGCTGGACTTCACACGAGCATAAATTTTCTGCAAAGCCATCTCTCAGTGTACGCTTTGTTACCACAATGTAGAGGAAACTACATTGTGAGCAGCGAATGCAGTAGACTAGTGTAGATCAGGAAACATGTACATAGAGTGTAGATAAATGCAGAGTGCAGGTAAAGTGCTGCTTCACCTGGGCCCTTGGATACTGAGGAGGGAATAGGTAAAGGGCAAGTGTTGCACCTTCGGCAGTAGCACAAGAAGGTGGAGTGAGGCTCCTGAGGGATGTTGGGAGTGAAGGAAGAGTGGACTGGGGTGTCCTGGAGGGAGCAGTCCCTGCGGAAGGTGGACAAGGGAGGGGAGGGGAATAATTGTCTGGTGGCACCATCTTGGAAATGGCAGAAGTGGGGGTTGATGATCCACTAGATGTGGATGCTGGTGGGATAGTGATATGGACAAGGGGGACCCTATCACTGTTGTGGGAGGGAAGAGAGGGGTGAGGGCGGAAGTGCGGAAGATGGATCGGACCCAGTCTCCTCTCTTCAACTGATAAACACACCTATACATGCTCAGGAAAATTCACCATGTAAATCAGAAGCAGGAATACTTCTTACTTTTTTACAAATATTGGCCTGAGATATTGAGTGCAAAATTCATTCAAGCTTTCTGATGCTCACTGGGAAATTGATGGGTGAGATAGAAATTGATCTACTCAACTCTTTGGTAACTGTGGTGGGCAACAGTGCAGTGCTGACTTGTCTGAGTATCTGCTGCAAACTCCAGGGCACTAAGTAGCATTCAGTCGAAAGCTAAAGTTTGAAGTCAGAGAGGAGATCATATTGCTGGCAGGGATGAAGAAGGTTTCCAGATTGATCCTGAGAAAGGAGTGGAAGCATGTGGCAAGGGTAGTAAATGCTCAGTATGCATATCTCCAAAACTTGATACCTAATTTGAGGGGTGAAGATGAGTGGATCCATATGTACGTGACACCTCACCATCCACACTACCCAAGTCTCAAAGAGCTAAATGCATCACATCCAGCACTACACTCTGAAACTTGGGCTTATCCCTAACTTTTCATCCACCTTTGAAGTATCTGAATTACACAGACAACTCTCATTGCCTGTCCACATACCTTCAGCTATTCGGGCGTGGAAAACATCATTCAGACACATTGATATGGTATTCCTTTCTTTCCTCTTGCAAAACAGGTTGATGTATAATGGAAGGAAAATGCAGCGGAACATCAGGAAAGCTACATATCTTTAGCATCCTCCAGGAGATTGTCTTTTGATCCATGGGCAACCGTGCTCCAGAGCTAATAGTATTCCATATAGGAAAAAAACATCCTGAATAATAATCAGCTGGTGTCTCATATAATCTCTCCACTAACTCTTAATCTTCATCAAGAAGTGTGCAGTGAAATAGAAATTGTAGATGGAGTGATCATGGACCTCCCGTTTTTCACCTACCACTCGCTCCTTACTCCTTTCTTTTACGTTTTTGTGCTTGTGACAGCGAGGAGCTATAAAGGAAGCAAATTCAAGGACAAGAGAAAGTAGATAATGTACAAGTGAAGTACAGTAACACAATATGACACTTAAGGCCATCTGGTTGGATACTGACATTGCGCGTAGTTTAGAAACTAATTTCAGGCTTGAGTCAGGGTCTTCAAGTGGTGAGCCACTGGTCAGAAGAGGGTTGCAGATAAGACAAGGGAATGACTCAGTTTGTGCACAAATGTCCTAAAGAGCAAGGTTGCAAATGAGCTGCAGGACACTGAAGTAATGATCTCACTGGGGCCGACAACAGGAACATACTGATAAATAGGCACACCAATTTGCATGATGCATTGACATTAAGCTTATGAGATGGCTTTCGCTCAATGGCGAGGTGAATGGAGCAATCTGGTTCCAGCGTTGCCAAGGGCATTACGTAGAGTTTGGAGCACATTTTTTCCACCATGAAAGGGATATGTACCTCTTTGTCAGCACTATCAAGCAACCATGCTATGAAATGTCAACAGACTGTTGTCTCAGCTTCCACTGCAACACATGAGAAGGTCACAGACAGAGTTCATATGATTATGGTTGGTGGTTTGCAGCCTTAGAATACTAACCCTAACTCTAATACAACAGTGAAAGAGTGTTGGATATTGTCAGCACTCAATAGGGCAAATTACCACTCAGACAGTCTAGCAACTCATGCTCCAGCTGGTATCCCTTAGGTCTTTTTTATATCTTTCCCCTCTCACCCTAAACCTATGCCCTCTAGTTCTGGACTCACACACCCCAGGGAAAAGGCCTTGTCTATTTACCCAATCCATGACCCTCATGATTTTATAAACCTCTATATGGTCACCCCTCAGCCTCAGTGCTCCAGGGAAAACAGCCCTAGCCTATTCAACCTCTCCCTATAGCTCAAAACCTCCAACCCTGGCAACATCCTTGTAACTTCATTGCAAGATTTCTGCATCTCCTCAAAATTATCACATAGAAGAATCACTGCAGTGGTCATTATTGCCAAATAGGGTAAATAATAGGCAGAATAGAAGACAGCTGGGATACCAGCAATGATGATATATAGAGGAAAGGGGCAAAAACAAATTCGAGTATGATTCGATTGAAAATAAAATAAAGAATGCATGTAGATGGGCTGAAGAGAAATTTTAATGAAGTGTATGATGAAATATTGGAGCTGGAAATACATCACTAAATGAGAGTTATGCATCTGAAGGTGGTATCTTAACAGAATGAAAGAAATAGCAGATAATGTGTGCATTTGAAAAGGTTCCAGTAGCAATAAAGATGGACTGAATTTAAATGTGAATTGTATGATGATTCAAATCAAGAGTCTTCAAAATATAGAAGCATGCAATGGACCAAACGAGGTAAAGAAAGCTTTACAATTGAGGCACATAGGAACAGTTCTAAGCGAGAATGAAGGAACAAAAGAACATCTAAAAACAGTTCAAGAAACAGAAATAAAAGTGAGAACAAGCATTAGTGAGCTTATGCCAAATTGGATATTACAGAGTAGTTGCTAATGCATTACCACTGTTAAAACTGAGATGGGAGCATGTGCTGTTTAGTCAGATTACTCCATTGGTCACAACATAACATGAAAATATTTGACCCAAATCCCATTATGACCAATCATGTACTTTCTCTATATTATATCTAGAATCAAAGCATTCATTAGTCAGGTTTCTTTAATAAATACAAAATGATCTGTTCAATATGAAACATACCCATTCAATGAAGATGCAAAATTGACTCGCACACACACAGTTTGTAATATGAAATATAAATACTTATGTTCTTAAATTACACATAGCATAGACACGCACAAGCTTCAAGTAATGGGAAAAAGATTCTGGTAAGTTTCACTTTAAGAAGAAAAATGTTTTCTGGTCAGTCATGATTTTTCTTGAAGGCAAAAAAGGTTAGGACAGTCTGTCCTAACTGGTATTCTAGTGTACATGGATTTATATTTCATATTACAAACTGTGTGTGTGCGAGTCAATTTTGCATCTTCATTGAATGGGTATGTTTCATATTGAACAGATCATTTTGTATTTATTAATCTGTCCTAACTGGTATTCTAGTGTACATGGTTATACTGTCCTAACTGGTATTCTAGTGTACATGGTTATATATGGGGTCTTAACAGACAATTGCTCAGGAGAAATACAATTCTTTCAATAATTCTTCCAGATGAAACAATCAAGTTTCATCCTGATTTCACAATAAAGGTTTTCAGAAACAAGAGCCTCAAACTGAGAAGCTTGTTCTCTGGCATGCTTTCCTCAACTAAAGAAGTCCAAACTCAAACTCAAAGTCTGCAAACACCACAACAACCATAAAACAATTCAATGTTTTCCCTGAAATGAATTCAAGCAACCAAGACCATCAATTAGATGGAACCACCTGGCTTCCAAGAAGTGCCTTGTTAAAAAGTAAGTTCCAATGTGTCTTTTTGGAGAAATAAAAGTCTCTAGACATTCCATAATCCTTCAAACTCAAGTGCGCAAACATTAATGAATATGAAGTACCTTCAATACACAGTGGATATGTGTGAGGATGGTCCAGGACAGACAAGAGTGACAAACTGTGACAATAAGTCTCCGGTCAAGTGTATCTACAAGCAGCAATACAACCAGAGGCTTAATCTTCTATATTTCCACCAGTACTAAAGTCAAACAATCCTTAATTGGCTTGAATCTGGTGAAATTTTCGCTTTGGTTAAAATGAATGTCCTGCTGGGAATTCTCTTCCAGAAATGGCTGCATCTCATTCACAATGAAGATTTGACCTCATTACAGGGTGTTTCATTGTATGTTAACACAACTCTATCACGCATCCTGACCTTCTTGGTGATAGTTTTCAAGTGCTGCAGAAGAAGCAGTGATGAGTTACTGCTATACAAATTGATACATGCTTTTCATTTCAACCACACTGAACTGCTGTTGGAGGCAGTGCATTTTTAAGGTGATGGTTAGTATTTTGATCAACAGGTTTTTTTTGTCTTGAATGTTGTTGGAGCTGTTCTCACTCATGTAAGTGGTAAGTATTCCCTAAAACTCATGGCTTTTGAGTTATAGGTTGTGGAATTGCTTTCAGGAAGTCAGGATGTGAATCACTATAGAATACCCAACCTCAGATGTACTCTTGTAGCTTTTGTAATGATATAGTCCAGTTAAGTTTCTGGTTAATGATGATCCAAGATGTAGTTGGTGAATTTGATCATAGTAATGCCATTGAATGTCAAAGGCCGTGGTTAGACTCTCTTAGGTTGGGGATGTAAATTGCAGAATACTTATGTGGCAAGAATGTTACCCCAAATCTGGTTGTCTGTGGACATAGCCTGCTTCATTAACTGAGGAGTTGTGAATCACAGCATAATTATTTATGCACTTTTCTATTGTTGGTCTTTGAAGGTAGGATGAAGCTGATGAAGATTTTGATTAGATTAGATTCCCTACAGTGTGGAAACAGGTCCTTCGGCCCAACAAGTCCACACTGACCCTCCAAAGAGCAACCCACCCCCCTCTGGCTAATGCACCTAACACTATGGGCAATTTAACATAGCCAGTTGACCTGACCTGCACATCTTTGGACTGTGGGAGGAAACCCATGCAGAGACTGTGCAAACTCCACACAGACAGTCGCCCGAGGCTGGAATTGAACCGGGGGTCCTGGTGCTGTGAGGCAGCAGTGCTAACAACTGTGCCACAATGCCACCCTAATTCATTCAAGGATGTATGTGTCACTGGCTAAGCCAGCATTTATTGCCCATCCCTAATTGCCCCGACGGCAGTTAAGAGTCAAAAACAGAGGTGTACCAATATCCCGGGGGAAATTTGCTAATGCTGTTTGGGTGGGTTTAAACTAATTCAGCAGGAGTATGTGAACCTAAATTGTAGCTCGAGTATAGAGGATGGTGAGAGAAGGGAGGTCTGAAATAAGGTTTTGAGGTCGCAAGAGGGCACCGGCAAGCAAAACGGTTTGAAGTGTATCTATTTCAACGCCAGGAGTATCCGGAATCAGGTGCGTGAAATGCAGCATGGGTCGGTTCCTGGGATTTCGATGTCATGGCCATTTCAGAGACATGGATAGAGCAAGGACAGGAATGGTTGTTGCAGGTTCTGGGATTTAGATGTTTCAGTAAGAACAGACACGATGATAAAAGAGGGGGAGGTGTGGCATTGTTAGTCAAGGACAGCATTACTTTGGCAGAAACATTGAGGTAGTATGGGCTGAGTTAGAAACAGTAAAGGAGATGTCACCCTGTTGGGGGTTTTCCATAGGCTTCCGAATAATTCCATAGATGTAGAGGAATGGATTGCAAAAATGATTCTGGATAGGAGTGAGAGTAACAGGGTAGATGCTATGGGCACCTTAACTTTCCAAATATTGACTGGAAATACTATAGTTCAAGTACTTTAGATGGATCAGTTTTTGTCCAATGTGTGCAGCAGAGTTTCCTGACACAGTATGTAGACAGGCCAACAAGGGGTGAGGTCACATTGATTTGGTACTGGGTAATAAACCCAGCTAGGTGATAAATTTGGAGGTAGGTGAGCACTTTAGTAATAGTGACCACAATTCAGTTATGTTTACTTTAGCGATGGAAAGGGATAGGTATGTATCACAAGGCAAGAGTTATAACTGGGGCAAAGGCAATTATGATGCAATTAGGTAAGATTTAGGATGCGTAGGATGGGCAAGGAAACTACAGGGGAATGGCACAATAGAAATGTGGAGCTTATTCAAGGAACTCCTACTACATGTCCTTGATAAGTATGTACCTGTTAAGCAGGGAGGAAGTGGTCGAGTGAGGGAGCCATGGTTTACTAAGGAAGTTGAATCTCTTGTCAAGAAGAAGAAGAAGGCTTATGTTAGGATGAGATGTGAAGGCTTAATTCGGGTGATTAAGAGTTACAAAGTAGCCAAGAAAGACTGAAAGAGAGAGCTAAGACGAGCAAGGAGGGGACATGAGACGTTGTTGGCAGATAGGAGCAGGGAAAGCTTTCTATATCTATTAAAAGGAATAAAAGAATGACTAGAGTAAGGCTAGGGCCAATCAAGGACAGGAGTGGGAAGTTGTGTGTGGAGTCAGAGGAGATAGGGGAATCGCAAAATTAATATTTTTTGTCAGTATTTACCCTGGAAAATGACAATGTTTTCGAGGAGAGTACAGAGAAACAGGCAATTAGACTAGATGGGATTGAGGTTCACAAGGAGGAGGTGTTAGAAATTCTGGAAAGTGTGAAAATAGATAAATCCCCTGTGCCAGATGCAATTTATCCTAGGATTCTCTGGGAGGCCAGGGAGGAGATTGCCGAGCCTTTGGCTTTGATCTTTATGTCATCATTGTCTACGGGAATAATACCAGAAGACTGGAGGACAGCAAATATTGTTCCCTTGTTCGAGAAGGTGAGAAGAGACAACCCTGGTAATTATAGACCAGTGAGCCTTACTTTGGTTGCAGGTTATGTGTTGGGAAAGGTTATAAGAGATAGGATTTATAATCATTTAGAGAGGAATAAGTTGATTAGGGATAGTCAACACAGTTTTATAAAGAGTAAGTCATGGATCACAAACCTTATTGAGTTCATTGAGAAGGTGACCAAACAGGTGGATGAGGATAAAGCAGTTGATATAGTGTATATGGATTTCAGTAAGGCATTTGATAAGGTTCCCCATGGTAGGCTACTGCACAAAATATGGAGTCATGGGATTGAGGGCAAATTAGGAGTTTGGATCAGAAATTGGCTAGCCGAGAAAAGGCAGAGGGTGGTGCTTGATGGGAAATGTTCATCCTCGACTTCAGTTACTAGTAGTATACCACAAGGAAGTGTTTTGAGCCACTGTTGGTTGTCAGTTTTGTAAATGACCTGGATGACGACGTAGAAGGATGGGTTAGTAAATTTGCAGACAACGCTAAGGTCGGTACAGTTGTGAATAGTGCCGTAGAATGTTGTAGATTACAGAGAGGGATATAGATAAGCTGCAGAGGTGGGCTGAGGGGGCAAATGGAGTTTATTGCAGAAAAGTGTGAGGTGATTCACTTTTGAAGGAGTAATAGGAATGCAGTGTACTAGGCTAATGGTAAGATGGGTGGTAGTGTAAATGAGCAGAGAGATCTCGGTATCAATGTACATAGATCCTTGAAAGTTGCCACCCAGGTTGATAGGGCTGTTAAGAAGGCATACAGTGTGTTTGCTTTTATTAGTAGAGGGATTGAGTTTCGCAACCATGAGGTCATGTTGCAGCTGTACAAAACTCTGGTGCGGCCGTACTTGGAATATTGCGTGCACTTCTGGTTACCGTATTGTAGGAAGGATGTAGATGCTTTGGATAGGGTTCAGGGGAGATTTATTAGGATGTTGCCTGGTATGAAGGGAAGCTCTTATGAGGAAAGGGTGAGAGACTTGAGGCTGTTTTCATTAGAGAGAAGGAGGTTGAGAGGTGACCTAATTGAGACATATAAGATAATCAGAGGGTTAGATCGGGTGGACAGTGAAAGCCATTTACCTAGGATGGTGATGGCTAGCACGAGGGGGCATAGTTTCAAATTGAGGGGTGATAGATATAGGCAGATGTCAGAGGTGGTTTCCTTACTCAGAGAGTAGTAGGGGTATGGAACGCACTGCCTGCAACAGTTGTAGACTCACCAACTTTACTGGCATTTGAATGGTCATTGGATAGGCATTTGGATGAGAATTGAATACTGTAAGTTAAGGGTTTCAGATTGGTTCATAGGCCGGTGCATCTTCGAGGGCCAAAGGGCCTGTACTGCATTGCAATGTTCTATGTTCTCTGTACATTACTGTGGGTCTGGACTCACATGTACGCCAGACCAAGTAAGGATGGCAATTTTCTTCTCTCAAAGACATTTGTGGTTGGACCTAGCATAATGTCTGAAGGATCGTGTGTGCAAAGTCCTGGAGATGATAAGATTACTGTCACAACCATTATTGTCTACTGTTATGCTAGATATAAATCTTAACCAGTGGGAGTTACCCCAAATTCCACTGACTTCAATTTTACTGAGGTTCCTCAATGTCATGCTTGGTCAAATACTGCTGTTTTGTCAAGGGCAGTCAGTCTCATTTTACCTCAGAATTTTGCACTTTCATCCATGCGAGGACTATTGATATAAAAAGGCTTAAGGCTGAGTTTTCCTGTCAGAAGCCAAACTAGGGTGAGCAGTTTATTGCTAAATATTTGCCTCTTGGTAGAGCTGTTGAAGATGCTTCCATCAGTTTGCTAATGATTGCCAGTAACTGCTGTAGTTGGCCAAATCACATTTGTCCAGTCTTATTTTCAATAGTAAACATTCAACAATTTCCCGTTTGTCACCTCATATTCACTTTGGCATATAAGTCAAATTTAAACAGCAACTACAAAGCAAGTTTTCAGTTAATTGCTTCTCTGCTGTCTTTTCAACTGTTATTTGATATTGGAATGTGGCAGAATAACAGTTCAATAGTTCTGTCATAATTTTAGATTGTCAAATTGATATATTAAACAGTAATAGAACAAGTGAAGTAGTAGGAACACAGCATTTATTTTGATAATAGTCGTTTCAACTCTGTCAGCTGCCTGAACAGTAAAAAAAACAATGGTTTGCAATTCCTGTGTTAGACTAAGATATAAATAACTTGCTTTTGAAGCCTATTTTTTTGTTTTCACACCATCCACATGAAGTACAGGTTGTTCTGCTATATCGCATGTTTCATCTCCAGGTCGTTCTGCTATAACGCACGTTTGCTGTTACACAGTTGACAAATAGGGCACGCTGTTTCTAAAGCGTGAACATTTAAAATGTGTGTTGGCTATAGTGCATTCACATCATCAACACTTTGAGTGTTATTTGTATTGCACGATTCTTACATAGCGCAGCATGGCACAGGATTACAACTGCCGTGCTATAGCAGAAATGACTGTAACTGCATTAACTAACTTTTAAATCATTCAATACAGACTATTATTCGAGGAGCCACATAGTCTTCTGGCAATATGGGTAGAACTCAGGAATAGGAAAGTTGAATGCTGGGAGTATACTACAGGCCTCCCAACAGCCAGCAGGAGATAGAGGAGAGAATATGCAGACAGATTTTAGAAAGATGTAAAAACAGCAGGATTGTTGGGGTGGTTGGCAAAAGTAACGAGTCAGACAGTCATAGAGTCATAGAGATGCACAGCACAGAAACAGACCCTTCGTCCAACTTGTCCACGCAGACCAGATATCCCAACCCAATCTAGTCCCACCTGCGAGCACCCAGCCCATATCCCTCCAAACTCTTCCTATTATATACCCACCCAGATGCCTCTTAAATGTTGCAATTGTACTAGCCTCCACCACTTCCACTGGCACTCATCCAAGATCAGTTGTGAACTCTGCTGTTTGTTAACTTTCCTAGATGCATTCCGATGTCCAGCGATACATGAATTCAACAGCAAAGGCAGTAACTGCGCAGGTTCACTGCTGTGTCAGTTAGCAGTGTGGGTTTCTTTCTCTCGCTCTATCCTGCACTGATTAGATTAGATTACAGTGTAGAAACAGGCCCTTCGGCCCAACAAGTCCACACCGACCCGCCGAAGCGAAACCCACCCATACCCCTACATTTACCCTTTACCTAACACTACGGGCAATTTAGTATGGCCAATTCACCTGACCCTGCACATCTTTGTGATGTGGGAGGAAACCGGAGCACCCGGAGGAAACCCACGCAGACACGGGGAGAACGTGCAAACTCCACACAGTCAGTCGCCTGAGGCGGGAATTGAACCCGGGTCTCTGGCGCTGTGAGGCAGCAGTGCTAACCACTGTGCCACCGTGCCGCCCAGACCATATGCTGCCTTCGTCTATCCCTCGCTTTTAAAGATGTTGTTGTTTTGACTTTTTTTTCTCCAAAGTTCCAAAGCAATGCAATAGCATATAAAACAGTAATTGCTGCTCCTGGAATTCGAGGAAATCACCTCCAATACCTAAAATACCACAAAAAAGAAGCAGCCTGTTACAGCCAGAAATTTTTTCCTGTCCTCCGTCTTGGATTACCCAGAACCCTATTTCTCTATTTATTATAATTCCATTTCCAGCACTTGGCCCGTGGCCTTGTATGCTATGGCATCTAAATACTTAATAAATGTTTTGAGGGCTCCTGCCTTGATCAGCCTTTCTAACAGTGAATTCCAGATACTCACAGCCCTCTGGGTGAAAAGGTTCTTCCTCAAAACTCCTGCTCCTTACCTTAAAACTGTGTCCCCGGTTATTAATCCCTCTACTCGAAGGAAACATTTCTCCCTATCTACCCTGTCTTACCCCTCAAGACTTTGTATTCCTCAATCAGATTCACCTTCAGGCTTCTCTACTCTAGGGAAAACAAACCCAGTCTATCTAGAGCAAAAGAAAGAAGTGTAGATGCTGGAAATCTGAAACAGAACCAAATTATTCAGAACAGTCCTGAATAACGGTTATTGGACTTAAAATGTTTTTTTTTCTCTCTCCATAAATGCTGCCAGACCTACTAAGTTTCTGCAGAAATTTCTGTTTTTTTCTCAACCTATCTAGTCTCTCTACATAGCTGAATCACTCCAGGCCAGGCAACATCCTGGTGAATGTCTTCTGCACCCTCCAGTACAATATTAGTGTGGTACCTTAACTGCAACATTACTCCTGCAATGCCTACAAACTAATAAACAGGGCAGGCAGGAACAAAGCACAGAATCAGTTCGGACTGGTAAATTAAACTGTATTTATTTCAATGCAAGAGGCCTAACAGGAAAGGTAATGAATTCAGGGCATGGTTAGGAACATGGGGCTAGGATATCATAGCAATTACAGAGATGTGGCTCAGGGATGGACAGGTTTGGCAGCTTAATGTTCCGGGATACAAGTGCGAAAGGGAAGAAAGAAAGAGGGAAGCAAGAGAGGGGGGGGTGGATTTTTTGATGAGGGATAACATTACAGCTGTACTGAGGGAGGACATTCATGGGAATACATCCAGGGAAGTTATTTGGATGGAACTAAGAGATAAGAAAGGAATGGTCATCTTATTGGGATTGTATGATAAACACCCCCCCCCCCCCCCAAAGTCAACGTGAAATTCAGAAACAAATTTGCAAGGAGATATCAGCTATCTGTAAGAATAATAGGGTTGTGATGGTAGGGGATTTTAACTTTCCAAACATAGACTGGGACTGCCATAGTGTTAAGAATTCAGATGGAGAGGAAATTGTTAAGTGTGTACAAGAAAATTTTCTGTTTCAGTATGTGATTGTACAAGTGAGAGAAGGTGCAAAACTTGATCTACTCTTGGGAAATAAGGCAGGGCAAGTGACTGAGGTATCAGTGGAGCAACACTTTGGGACCAGCAACCATAATTCTATTAGCCGTGGTTGTGGGTATGTTCACCGAGCTGGGAAGTTGATTTGCAGACGTTTAGTCGCAAGTCTAGGTGACATCTTCAGTGCTTTGGAGCCTCCTTTGAGACACTGCTATACTGTGTCTTCTGGAACTTATTTGGTTACATTCCTGCTGCTTTTGGTTGTCTTTTCCGGTTGTTCGTTGTAGTGGCCGGTATATTGGGTTTAGGTCTATGTGTTTGTTGATAGAGTCTGTGGATGAGTTCCATGCTTCTAGAAATTCTCTGGCTGTCCTCTAGTTTAGTTTGTTTAGTTTGTCTATGATCGTTGTGTTGTCCTCGTCGAATTTGTGGTCATCTGTGTATATGGCTACTATGGACAGCTCGTCATGGCATTTAGTGGCTAGTTGCTATTCGTGGATGTGGATTGCTAGTTGTCTGCCTGTTTGTCCTATGTTGTATTTCACGCAGTCTTTGCGTGGAATCTTGTAAATTACTTCAGTCTTGCACATGATGGGTACAGGGTCTTTTGTTCTGATGAGTTGTTGTTTGTGCGTGGCTGTGGGTTTATGGGCTGTCATAAATCCCGGTGGGCGAAGAAATCTGGCTGTCAGTTCCGAGATGTTTCTTATATAAAGTAGTGTGGCTCGTGTGTTAGGTCCTGGCATGTTCTTGTCGCATTGTTTGTCTGCTAGTCATCTGCAGATGAAGTTGCAGGGGTATCCATTTTTGGTGAAGACTCTGTAGAGATGTTCTTCTTCTTTTCTTCACAGGTCAGTGTTTGTAGGCCTTTTGAACAGGGTCCTAATGCAGCATTTCTTGTGTGTGTTTGGGTGGTAGTTCAGGATCTGGTCTGTGTGTGTTGCTTTTCCGAACACTTCCTGTACACACAGATGACAAGGACCACAAATTCGACTGGAACAACACAACAATCATAGGGCAGGCTAAACAGAGGACAGCCAGAGAATTTCTAGAAGCACAGCGCTCATCCACAGTCTCCATCAACAAACACATAGACCTAAACCCAATATACCGGCTATGACAATGAACTACTGGAACCGGCAAACAGGAGCAACAAGAACACAGCCAAATAAAATCCAGAAGACACAGTACAGCAGTGTTTCACAGGAGGCACCAAAGCACTGAAGATGTCACCTAAGGGCCCATCCTTGTGCTGTATTGTTCATTGTTCTAGTCTTTGTTCTAATTTAAAAGAGAAATGTTGATAGATGTCTTCAAACAGACAAGGACAAAGCAGAGTTCTCTGATGCAATTTAAGAATTTTGTCTCTCTCAGGACGGCACGGTGGCGCAGTGGTTAGCACTGCTGCCTCACAGCGCCAGAGACCAGGGTTCAATACCCGCCTCAAGCAACTGACTGTGTGGAGTTTGCACATTCTCCCTGTGTCTGCTTGGGTTTCCTCCGGGTGCTCCGGTTTCCTCCCACAGTCCAAAGATGTGCAGGTCAGGTGAATTGCCCATGCTAAATTGCCCGTAGTGTTAGGTAAGGGGTAAATGTAGGGGTATGGGTGGGTTGCGCTTCGGCGGGGCAGTGTGGACTTGTTGGGCCGAAGGGCCTGTTTCCACACTGTAAGTAATCTAATCTACCTTGCGCACTAAAACTAACCTAGTTAAAATTTGGGTATTTAAAATCACCTCCTTTAATGCCAATTATTCTTACATTTCTTTGAAATCCGGTAATATATTTGATCTTCAATCTCTCTCTGGGTATTTGAGAGTAGACAGTTTGCTCCTTTTGAAGATTTTACTTCTACTCATGTAGTCTTATTTGTTAATCCTTTCAAGATATCATCCCTCTTCAATGCTTTAAAAGATTCCTTGATCAATATTGCGACTCCCCCAACCTCCCCACCTCACTCTATATTTTGTCTGAATTGCATATGATCAGAAAGGTTGAGCTGGTAATCTTGTCCAACTTTCAGCCAAATCTCGGTCCTATGTATGTTACCATACTCCAAAAAAAAGGCAAAATATTAATATGTTTATATTTTCCCTCAGCTCATCAATCTTATTCTTTAGGCTTCTTGCATTAAAATATATTCCATTTAGCATGGCAAAGCTTTCTTCTCTCTTCTCTCGCCTTCCTCTGCCTTCTAGACTCATCTTTTGTTTAACTTCTCAGTTTATTTTCCTTCTGAACTAGTTGTCGGGATCCAGTCCCCTGACAGTTTAGTTTAAATCCACCCCAAGAGTGTTAGCAAACTCACCATTGAGGACATTGGTTCCATTCCTGTTCAAATGTAACCAATTCAACTTGTACAGCTCCCAACACCCCCAGAAACAAACAGTCTTAGTCCTTCAAGAATCTAAAATCTCTCCTGCACCACCTTGTGAGCCACACATTCGTATGTTGTATTCTTCTATTCTAATGTTAGTGATCCAGAGAATACAACCTTTGAAGTCATACTGAATTTTCTATTCAACTCTCTGAAGTCTGCTATAGGACCTCATTTCTCTTCTGATCTCATTGATCCCAACATGGACCATGATCTCTGGCTGTTCACACAAACCCAAATCAATGCCCTGCACCTGTTCCCTGGCATCTTAAACATCCAAATGTGGTCTCACCAGCACCATGTATAGTTGAAGTAAGATTTCCCTTCTCTTATACTTCAATCCCTTTGAAATAAGGGTCAGGATTCCAGATATTTTAAATTAAACTGTTCAGAGAAGCTGTTAAGCACCTCTAGAGCAGATGGGATTTGAACCTGAGTCTCTTGCTGAGAGGTAGTGACATCATCACTGTGTCTAAGAGCCCTCAGGGTCAACATTCCATTACTCTTCCTGATTACCAGCTGCACCTGTATGCCAGCTTTTCTGTGTATTTCATGCACAACTCACAATTCCCTTCGTGTTTCAGCTTTCTGGAGCTTTTTTTCCTTTTAAATACTATTCTGTTCTGGTGTTCTCCTTTCCAAAATGAACAACTTCACATTTTCCGATGTTATACACCATTTGCCAACTTTTTGCGCACTTAATTAACCTATCACTATCATTATGTAAACAGCTTGTATCCCTCTCAAAACTTGCCTATCTCTGTGTCATCTGTAAGTTTGGCTTTAGTACATTCACTTCATGATCTTCATGCTTCTCATCTTCCACTCATAAAGCAAGAAGTCAAACTTACAAAGAGTTCATAAATTCATAATTGTGATAAATGGATGCTGGTTTATTGGACCAGTGATTCGCAGGAGATGCAGCAGAAACTGCTAATTATCAGTCTTAGTTTTCTGATTAAACTTAGGCCAGGCAAGTTGATTCCAATTGATCATGGCATTGCCATGAAGAATGCAGCTGAGATTTTCAATCTCCATAACAAAAGCGGTGCAATATATGGAAAAATTTATTTTACCTACAAAGCACAGTGTGCTGTGTGTGAATATATGTATCTTTCCGTATGTATAAATTAATCAGCCTGCAAACATGACTGATAATCTTAAATTAGTTTCTGGTATAATTTTTCAAATAGCAGATTCATACTGAATGCAGAGTTGAGAGGTTTGCAAGCAAGGGCTGGTTAAACACAGTCAGTAGGTTGCCTGCTGAGGACAATTAATGGGATACATTGCTTTTTATAGACTGCCAGTCACTGGGAAGTACAACCCACCAACTTGGTATAATATTGCCACTGAAACACATATACCACACTACTGTTGTGACAGACAAAACGTCTTTTTGGCTTGACAGCAGCATCATGTTAGTGAAATATACCACTCGCATATTTACTGGTAGCATATTGGCAGCATGAGTCAGCTAAGTTCGCCAGTTTCTCAAATATTTGAGACGTCCACTTCCACTTCAAAGGTAACCTAAGGTAGACTGCATACCTTTCATATGGTTGTCAATGAAATTGATCTTGTCCCATGTGGACTGTTTGGAATCCCAAAGTGTATATTGAGTAGTGAATATAGCCTTGCAATTGTTAGTCGAAGAGAACTCATTAGCAAACTTCTCAAGCAACACCTCAAAGAAAGGGGTTTCATTTGATTGCTCCATTTCAATGGTAAATTTAAATACACAATGGAGTTTATGCAGCTAAGTAAAGAAATTCTTTGATGTAGCTGTGGATTCAAATGTTGCAATATGTCATTTACACATTGAAAGTCTGCAAAGAGTAAGAGGTTAATATCATTCCTTCAAAGTAATGGTAATGGTAAATAATAAAGATGTTTGATAGGATATCAAAGGGATCCCATGGCAAAACTATCAACATTGGCGTATACAGTCTTACTAAAACTGAACTCAACTACATGGGTTGCTAGATTCATCAGTACAAAGAAAACTGATTCAGACACCAGTAGTACATCTAGGTTACCATGGTATAGCAATCTAATGTAATTGTCAATGGTTTCCTTGATTGGCACTTTGGTGAATAGGCTAACAATGTTGAAATAGCACATGGACGTGATATTGCTCTTGATATTTAAGTTTTGTTTGAGCTTTGAGCAAGTTTTTTTTTCTAATGTATTCACAGGTTATGGGCATTACTGCCTGGGCCGACATTTACTGTCTTCCCTACTGCCCAGAAGTAGTTAAGTGTGAACCTGTGGCTCTGGAATTACATGTAGGCCAGATCAGATAAGGATTATCAGGTTTCCTTCCCGAAAGGACATTAGTGAATGAGATTATTTTTTACAACAATTGACAATGGTTACTTTGTGGCTATCAGGTGAGCTTTTAGTTCCAGATTTTAGTGAATTCAAATTTCCATCTCTGCTGTGGTGGAATTCAAACCCATGTCCTTAAAACATCAGCCCGAGGCTCACAAGTTACTAGCTCCAGTAACATTAGCACTATGCCACCACCTCCCTCACAGTATTTGTGCAAAACAAATTTAAAACTGGCTACAGCAACTGTGTCAACTATTTGGCCAAGTCATTCTGTGTTGTGATAGTCACAGATAAAACAGGACATAAAGGGACATTCTTTTTTGTGTGTCTTGGGAAGCCTACACATGTGTGAATGGAGTGAGCCATGAAAACAAATCCTATAATATATTTTGGTAGATATCTCAAAACCAAGTCTAACAATCACCTCTGCAATTTGTGCTGAAGTGTGGCAATGAGTCTATCACAGCAGGTCCTATAGATATGAGCTTGAAATTGTCATTGAGCATACCATGTATTTTATCGAGGTAGTCATGTATGTTCAGTGTGATGCTTTCATTTCTTTGTCAGGTTTATATTAATGTGTGTCAGGGTTTGTGAGACTTACGCAATGCTATCAAATATTCACATTGTGTATGAAGATCTGTCACATTGCTGTGTGTTCTACAATATTCATATGCTAGGTCTTCTGGCTGTGTTTTCATGGCCTCAGCATTGTTGTTCAATGTTGGTTTGTGGTGTAATAATTGGTAAAGAAAGAATATGAACTCCGAGACTACCTCTTCCTGTTTACTGCGTATGAGGGCACACATAAGTTGAAACCATAAGTGAGAACAAAGTTTTCATTTTAAGACATTACATGGTCAGCATTCATTATGCAGTTAAGTAGCTTATGCTTAAGAATATTTAAGTAATGCAAACCTGTTTCAAGTGGGAAACAAAAACAGAAATTGCTTGAAAAGCTCAACAGGTCCGAGAACAGAATTCTGAGGAACGGTCACTCGACACGAAACATTAACTCTTCACAGATGTTGGCAGCCCTGCTGAGATTTTCTAGCAATTCCTGTTTTGATTTTTGATTTACAGCATCCGTAGTTCATGAGGTTTTTATTTAGTATTTCAAGTGGGTATTTTTTGTGGTGCAGTCATCTTTTTCATTTGCTTTCTTGGTGTCTGCAATTAAGTTCTTTTTTTTACCATTTTCTAAATTAACATCTAAATTAATGTTGTTTGGGTAATATAAATATCTTAAAAATGCAAATCATTTGCCAACAGGACCCACAATGAGATGAAGTTTCAACTCAAGTTGTCAGAAGCAGATTGACTGGCCATTACTTTGACATAAAGTAAAAGGAATTCAAAGAGTTATTTATTTCACATCAATCATCAACGAACATGTGAGAGAAGAAACAAATCAAAAATTGAAGCTGAATCATCCCCACTTGACCTGCAATTTGCAGCTTTCGTCCAAATTACTTTGTACAGTAAACCTGAATGCTGCATCTACAGTTTCCTGACTTACAATCTAATTTGCTAAACATGTGAAAAGAATGAACTATCCGAAGACTAACAGTGTGCTATTTTCCTTCTTTGCCAGGATACAGAGATTATCAATACTGCAATACTGACAGGAAGGACTGTGGCCATCCCTTTAAAGGTCGTTGCTGTGGAAATGAATGGAATCATCACAGATGTGTCACCCTCCGTTCAGTGCAGGTCAACTAATGAAGATATTATTAAGGTAACTTCACACAGACAGTGAGACAAAAATGAACAGGGAATAACTTGTTAGCCAATGTTAGCAGCTGAATTAATTTGTTTCATTCATGCCTTAACAGATTTATTCCAATCAAAAAATGGATGTAGTAGCAGTATTTCCATTATATACTGAGGTGTCAGCCAACATGGTGTCTGGTACCATTCTACGCCTCATGTTTTACAAAGATAAACATAATAACTAAAAAACGGGATTGATAGCATCCTGAATAAAAAAAGGTCACCTAGAAGCACCTAGATATTACAATTCATTGTTATTGTTCAAGTCATAATTTGCGATCTTAATGATGCAGTTATGTTGCAAATCGATCCAATTTTCAACAGTGTACAAGATCAAGTTACATTTACTCATTGATTCCACATTCTTGTCAAAATAAAGTAACATTGATACTTGTTATCTATTTATAGGACACAAAAAAGTGAACGCTTTGCCAACTGAGCCTTCAAAACCGTTGAAATTACTGCAGAAAATGTTTAGTGGTTGCATACAATTTTAAAAGGAATTGCATCTCAATGGATTTGAGCTACGTAAGGTAGAGTTAGGTGTTTATATAAAAGCAAAATTCAGTGGATGTTAGAAATCTGGAAGGAAAATGCATGAAATACTGTGCACCTCTCGCAGCATCGATGGAGAAAGAAGTAGGTTAATGGGATGGATTTTGTCAGGGCAGGCAATGCTCCCTTGGAGGGTCAAAAATCTGGGGCTAACACAACTGATAGCTGAAGAGATAGTGGAGGCATTAGAAGTGATCTTTCTGGAATTGCTAGAATCAGGGAGGACTGGAAACTCACTAACATTTAAAAAGGTAGTAAGGCAAAAGACAGACATTCACAGACTGATTAGCCTAACCTCAGCAATGGGTAAGATCCTTGAATCCATTGTGAAAGATGAGACTTCTGAATAATTGGAAGTGTATGGTAAATTAGGGCAAAGTCAGCATGGTTTCATCAAGGGGAGGTCATGCCTGACAAATCTTCCAACATTCTTCGATGAAATAACAAGCAGGTTAGACCAAGGAGGACCAATGGATGTTATCAATCTGGACTTCAAGAAGTCCTTTGACAATGTGCCGCACGGGACACTACTGAATAAGATAAAATAAGCCCATGATGTTAGAGACAAGGTACTAGCATGGATAGAAGCTTGGCTGTCTAGCAGAAAGGAGAGAATAGGGATAAAAGGGTCCTTCTCAGGATGGCAGCAAGTGACAAGTGATGTTCCACAAGGCTCAGCATTGGGGCCACAACATTTCACTTTATACATGAACAATCAAGATGAAGGAAGTGAGGGCATTCTGGCTAAGTTTGCAGATGATACAGAAGTCTGAAGAGCAAAGAGACTTGGGAGTTTTAGTCCAGGATTCTCTCAAAGTAAACTTGCAGGTTGAGTCAGTGGTTAGGAAGGCAAATGCAATGATGGCATTTTTCTTTGAGAGGACATGAATATTAAAGCATGGATGTACATCTGAGGCTCTAGAAGGCTCTGGTCAGACTGCATTTGGAGTATTGTGTGCAGTTTTGCACTCCATATTCAAGGAAGGATATACTGGGTTTGGACCATATTCAGAGGAGATTCACAAGAATGGTCCCAGGAATGAAAAGCTTAACATATGAGGAACATTTGAAGACTCTGGGTTTATACTCAGTGGGGTTTAGAAGGATGAGAGGAATCTATTTGAAGCATACAGAATACTGAATGGCCTGGACAAAGTAGATGTTGGGAAGATGTTTTCATTGGTAGGAGAGACTAGGACCCGAGGTCACAGCCTTAGAGTAAGGGGAAGACCTTATGGAACGGAGATAAGGAGAAACTTCTTCAGCCAAAGAGTGGTGAATCTGTGGAATCCATTGCCACAGAAGGCTGTGGAAGCCAGGTCATTGAGTATATTTAAGTCTGACGTAGATAGGTCCTTGATTACCAGGGGTTACAGGGAGAAAGTGGGAGAATGGGGTTGAGAAATTTCTCAGTCATGATTGAATGGCAGAGCAGACTCAATGGACTGAATGACATAATTTCTGCTCCTATGTCTTATGGTCTTATGGTCTAACTGCAGCCATTTACAAGAGGTCCAACCCAATTCTATGGCAATAAGCAATTAACTGCCTGGTTTAGGGGTTTTGCCCCTCTAAGTGACAATATAATGCCTTGAAGAGCTTCTTGGAACAGTGACAATCCTGGCATTACATCTATTCCAGGTCAGCACCATCAATACTGCCCTGTAATAAAGATAATTGAGTCCAGATTACCACATTCGGTCAGGAGACCTTGGTGAGAGCAAGAGATGGATGTTGCCACTAGGTGTTGGTACTAGAGAGGCCATTGTGCTCAATAAGAAGGCTTCACTCAAACCTGCAGGAAAACTGCAGATCTTAATGGCCAGTCTTCCCATGCCTTTTGACGAATGCCAGCAGGAATAGTAAAATCTGTTCCTAGAGGTTATGATGCTTCTTATCCTCTGAACAAAAAGAGCAATGTCTGACAGCACTCATTTTGTGCTGCTGAGGTATTGCTAAAGTAAACTCACACAATTATATTATTTTAAATGCCTTCTTAATTTCCTCATATACCACAGCAAATGCTTAAAAACAAATACTGTTGCCATCTTTACCCCAGCCTCTAGAGTAACTCCTAATCACCGCTATCATTCAAATTAATAGTACCACATCCCTCCATTCAAGGCCACTGTCACATTCACAACTGTCTTCGCTCCTGATCATTCTTCTGTCTGTTCACCACTACCTTCCTTCCTGAACACAGATATTCCACTCTAGATCATCCCTCATAATCATTCTCCCCTCTGAACTGCCCATGACCCAACCCACCCCACTCATCCGCGCTCTCT
Organism: Chiloscyllium plagiosum; assembly: GCF_004010195.1. Lineage (NCBI taxonomy): Eukaryota > Metazoa > Chordata > Chondrichthyes > Orectolobiformes > Hemiscylliidae > Chiloscyllium > Chiloscyllium plagiosum. The sequence goes on from NC_057737.1 coordinate 38,289,430, forward strand.
ATTTATTGCTATGATTCCTCCAGAAAAATCATAGGTACTTTAAGATCAAAGCTCCACTCCTTCCCAGGCACCTCTACCATCTCTCAGAATCAGCCTTCTTCTGTATTGACCATCCAAACCTTTAAGAGCCTACATGATGGCAGAATATGATTTGCTTTCCAAATCCCCTTCTACAGTAAGGTGCCGAAGTACATCTGCTTGCTGACTTAATAACTTGAGACTGAGAATCCAATTTTACATGTACCTCAGGCTGATCCACTCTGACATTGATCCCTGAGGCTCCTGCTCACCACCTTTCAGATTTCAGTGTGCAAACCCAGTGCAAAGTTTAGTGTTGACTGGCTACAAATCAAAGATGAGCCCCAACAGTGTGCTTAGCTAGCTAGCACAAACATATTATTTTGCTTTTGTATTTGGTATTTCTAAGCCTTGAATCTCTGCTTAGATCTGTTTCAAATAAGTAAGGGTAGTAAAGCATTCAGCAAGAAAGAGATAGAGCATTATTTAGGAATCTCCTGTGAACTAGTCAGATGCCTTCTGTTGCAAGCATTGTGAAATTCACTACAGTTCATTAAAACAAGGTGGTTCACTGGACACATTCCATTTTCAGTATACAAAAGAAGATTTCACTATGTGCTTTAAAAAGAATTGTCCAGCTGCAGCTATTCCATGCCCTGACAAACATACAGCTTCAATGCTATTAACAATTTTTGAGTTACAAGACAAGGTACATGTTGGATGCACTCATCCTATACTACTGCTGGACAGATTTGGTGATTTTTTGACCTGATGGGACTGTAGCATTATCCTAGTGTGACAACCGAAAAGAATCCATTATTCTGACAGTTTACATCAGTTGACTGCAGCAGATTGTCTGCGTTGCTTTTACCAAGGGTGTATCAGAAACAGGTTGTCAGAGTCACTAATGTTATGTAATATATTGCAAGTTGTATGAGCATATTGTCAGATTGAGACAGTCTATTCTTTACAACTTTTTTTTATTCCTTTGAGGGTAATAATCACTATTGATAAATTACTTTCTGTTATTATTAATTACTCATTTATCTATGTTAATAAATTCTAGGCTCAAGATTTTAAATCAAAATAGGATTGCACTGATATAATTTCCATATATCTTTACAAAAACAATTGGAAAAGAAAAATCATTTTTAATTAGTTAACAAGCAACTAAGGTGAATAGTGTTAAGTGGAAAATAGTTTGCCAGGCTTGTTTTCAGCTATGGGGGGTATTTTGGTGTGCAACCCATTGCAGAATGCTGTGTTAACTGGTTAGATGCACGAAGTGTGGCCGAGAAGTGTGCATAGCTAGAACCTCTTTCAAGTCTGAAAGGTAGTCTGTTCTATTAAATGAGATCTACTCTCATTTCACTGAAGTTACTTCAAACTACCTGTGGAAAACTAGAAGAGAAACAAAAGAAAATAAATGAAACAACAGATAAGGAGATGGGTGGGATCTGATTAATCATCACTGGAGGTATTAGTACAGGAGATTGAAAGGAGGAGAGACACACAGCAAAACATTCAATGGCAGAGCAATGCTTTGAGCCTCACCTGCATTATGCATTCTTTAAAAATGGAGTGTGAAACAGCACAATTGAAGTAATATTATTTAAAGGATCAGTAGCTTGATTGCAGATAAGTAAAATTTGTGCAATTGTTTCACTGTTTTCAAATAAGCTTTGCTGTATTTACTGAAGGATGTTGCCACATTATGATGGAGATGGCAAACGAATGGGTGATCTGGGTACACAAAGGCTATGGGGGGATCTTTGAGGCAGCATTGGAAATTACTTTGTGTCTACAGTACAACAGGGAGATGAAATGGAGGCTGTGAAGATAGCAAACGTCTTCCATTCCCTAAGAGCATATAAACATGAGAAATAAGAGAAGTAGGTTATTTGGTCCCTTGGAGGCATTTTATTGAATGCCTCTTCAAAATCTGAATACACTATATCTATTTGTTCCCCTTCATCCACTCTGCTTCTTATATCCTAAAAGAATTCCAGTAAATTTGTCAAATGTGATTTCCCTTTTCATAAATCATGTGGACTCTCCTTGATTCTACTGTGATTTTCAAAAAATCCTGTTATTGCTTCCTTACTAATGGATTGCAGTGTTTACTTGATGACAGGTATTAGGTTAACTGGCCCATAGTTTCTTATTTTCTGTCTCCATTGTTAGCCATTAAGAGACCCTGTTAATAGCTATTCACCATCCTAGCCTGATTGTTATCCACTCCTTTGTCTGTTCAATTGTCCTTCTCTCTCTTTGGGCTCTATCTCCACCTATTGTTTACTCCTTACCCCCTCCCCCACCCTATCTCCTGCATAAAAAAAAAATTTCCTCATTGCCATAAGTTCTGAGGGAGGGTCACTGGATCTGAAATGTTAACTCTAATTTCTCTCCACAGATGGGGCCACACTTGCAGAGCTTCTCTAGCAATTTCTGCTATTGTTTTTGATTTCCAGCATCTGCTGTTCTTCAGATTTTTAATAAATGGAGCTAGTTGCTTCCGAATTTCAAATAGACTTTGCTAGACTTGTTACCTAAATGTGCCTCACATCCTGCTGCGGCCCACATCGCTCAGATCCCATAGGATTCTTTCCTAAATTTTTCTCCAAACAATACAGTCATAAGGATTAACATCTCCAACAGTCATTTCACACTGTAACTCCTATTGTGGTTGGAACAATTGCACATGTATACTCAAACCACAATGTGTCCACCCAGCAAATGCACAACTATTCCTGATCCCAGTTCTGAGAAAGCATCACATTAGTCTTGAAACATTAACTCAACTTCTCTCTCCATAAATGCTGCCAGACCTGATGTGTTATTCCAGCATTCCTTATTTTTATTGTCTGTGCATCTACAATGCCAACTTATTCAGTATCTACCATGGGCAGACCTCTGGACACACACTGAGATTAAATAAAGTTCTTATGTAGGTATCGATGGATTCATTCATTAAAAGAAAACCTCCAATGCATTTAACGTTTTTTGATCCCTTAATGAAATAAAAATTTGAATTCATAATACCATTTTAATGAACTTCTAAACACTTGGGGCTGCCAATCAAATTATGAACTGATAAGTGTGCAAGTGTGACAGTGAAAGCTTTTGAAATCAGTGATGCAGCACCAACCTTGTAATGATAGCCCTCGCCCAGCAGAATTTGCACAATTTTGAAGAGCTGTCCTGATGAAGGGCTTTTGCCTGAAACATCGATTTTCCTGCTTCTCTGATGCTGTGCTTTTCCAGCACCACACTCCTGATTCTGATCTCCAGCATCTGCAGCGCTCACTATCACACAGTTCTGAAGAATCATGCTGGACTCAAGCTCTTTTGTTAATGGATCATTGTATTGCAACAAAATGAATGGAAAATCTGAGCTAAAGACCTCATCTCCCCAACATCATTAGGCAGATGAGACAATATTTATAATGATGAATGCATTATATCAATAATTCTAAAAAAACTAAAAGGCCTGAAGGTGGATAAATCACCTGGACCAAATGGACTACACCCTAGAGTTCCAACATTGGAGGCAGTCCAGAAAAATTGCTAACACGACACCCTTGTTTAAAAAGGGAATAAGGCAAAAGATGGAAAATTACAGGCCAATTAGCCTAACCTCGGTCGTGAGTAAGATCCTGGAATCCATAGTGAAGGATGAGATTTCTGAATACCTGGAAATGTATGGTAAAATAGGGCAAATTCAGCATGGTTTCATCAAGGGGAAGTCATGCCTGACAAGTCTGCTAGAATTCTTTGAGTAAGTAATGAGCAGGTTAGACCAAGGAGAGCCAATGGATGTTATCTACCTGAAATTCAAGAAGACCTTTGACAACGTTCCACATAGGAGGCTCCTGAGTAAGGGAAGGGCCCATGATGTTAGAGGCAAGGTGCTAGCATGGATAGAAGCTTGGCTGTCTCGCAGAAAACAGGGTGTGATGATAAAAGAGTCCTCAGGATGGCAACTGGTGAAGAGTGGTGTTCCACAAGGCTCAGTGTTGGGACAACAACTTTTCACTTTATACATTAACAATCTAGATAAAGGAACTGAGGGCATTCTGGGCTAAGTTTGTAGACAATACAAAGATAAGTAGAGGGACAGATATCATTGAGGAAGCAGAGAGGCTGCAGAAGGATTTGGACACGTTAGGAGAGTGGGCAAAGAAGTGCCCAGGTCGAGTACAACATGAGAAAGTGTGAGGCCATACATTTTGCTCGAGAGAATAGAGGCATGAACTATTTTCTAAATGGGGAGAAAATTCAGAAGTCTGAAGTACAAAGAGACTTGGGAGTTCTAGTCCAGGATATTCTCAAGGTAAACTTGCAAGTTCAATCGGTTGTTAGGAAGGCAAATGGCATTTATTTTGAGAGGACATTAAAAAAAAAAGCAGGGATGTACTTCTGAGGCTCTGTATGGCTTTGGTCAGGCCACATTTGGAGTATTGTGAGCAGTTTTGGGCACAATATCTGAGCAAGTATGTACTGGCCCTGGTGTGTGTGTGTGTGTGTATGTGTGTGTGTTCAGAGGAGGTTCACGAGAATGGTCCCAGGAATGAAAATCTTAACATATGAAGAACATTTGAGGACTCTGGGTCTATACTTGACAGTGTTTAGAAGGATATGGGGTGATCTAATTGAAACATGCAGAATCCTGAATGGCCTGGACAGAGTAGATGTTGGGAAGATGTTTCTATTTGTTGGATAGACTAGGACCTGATCCTTAGAGTAAAGGGAAGACCTTTTAGAATGGAGATGAAGAGAAACTTCTTCAGCCAGAGTGATGAATCTGTGGAATTCATTGCCAAAGAAATCTGTGGAGGCCAGGTCATTGAGTATATTTAAGACTGAGTATCAAGGTTATCAAGGATTACGGGGAGAATGCGGGAGAATTGGGTTGAGAAACTTATCATGATTAAATGGTGGAACGGACTCGATGGGCTGAATAGCCTAATTTCTGCTCCTATGTCTTATGGTCTTAATACTCTAATACAGTCCTGTCTTCCAAGAGAGATCAATGGACTGGATTTAATGCAGCCAATCATAGTGGGAACTATAGCCGCTGAGCACATTTAGATGCAGGAGAGACCCTGCATTTGGCTTGCGATGCAGGGAAATCTTCCTTAATTTAGTAAAAGGGCAAAAGGAGCTGTAAACCATTCCAATACTCTCCACACCAATCCTGGACCACATCGATATTGGGTAGACTTATAATTTAACAATACTGCACAATTCTTCTTCAAGAGCAATGTGACTGTTCTGACCCCATGCTGAGTCTCCCCATTAACTTTTGGAGAATGCAATGAGATCCTGACTTGGCACAAATCCAGAACTGGTGGCAAAGTGGCTGAAGTACTCATTTGTAATTTAGATTAGGTTAGATTCCCTACAGTGTGGAACAGGCCCTTCGGCCCAACAAGTTCACACCAACCCTCCGAAGAGCAACCCACCCAGACTCATTCCCCTACATTCACCCCTGACTAATGCTCCTAACACTATGGGCAATTTAGCATGGACAGTTCACCTAACCTGCACATCTTCGGACTGTGGGAGGAAACCGGAGCACCTGGAGGAAACCCATGCAGGCACAGGGAGTATATGCAAACTCCACACAGCCAGTTGCCCAAGGCTGGAATTGAGTCCGGGTCCCTGGCGCTGTGAGGCAGCAGTCCTAACCACTGAGCCACTGTGCCGCCCCTGTTGTGGGGGGAGGTGAAATGAGGAAGCTGTTGAAATCCACATTTATCCCGTGTGGTTGCAGGGTCCCAAGGCGGAATATAAGGCATTCTTCCTCCAGTTGTCGGGTGGTAACAGTTTAGCGGTGGAGGAGGACCAAGACCTACGTGTCCTTGACAGAGTGTGAGGGGGGGGGGGGGTTGGTGTGTGCAGGTGTCCCAGAGATGTTCTCTGAAATGATCCGCAAGAAGGCATCCTGTCACCCCGATGTAGAGGAGACCACATCGTGTGCAATGGATGCAGTAGATGAGGTTGTTAGCGGTACAGGTAAATTTCTGATGGATGTGGAAGGATCCTTGGGGCCTTGGACAGAGGTGAGGGGAATGGTGTGAGCGCAGGTTTTGCACTTCCTATGGTGGCAGGAAAAGGTGCCAGGAGTGGGGTGTAGGCTGTTGGTTGGAGATGGACCTGACGAGGGAGTGGTGGAGGAAATGGTCTCTCCAGACCGGTGATAGGGGTGGGGAGGGAATTATAAATTTAGTGGTGGGGTCTCGTTTGGAAGTGGTGGAGGATGATGCAATGTATGCAGAGGTCAGTGGGGTGGAAGGTGAGGACCAGGGGGATTCTATCCTTGTTGTGTTGGGAGGGCTGAGGTTCAAGGGCAGTGGGGCGTGAAGTGGAGGAGATGTGTTGGAGGGCATCGTCAACCACATGGGGAAAGGAAGTTGCAATCTTGGAAGAAGGAGACCATCCTGGGAACAGATGTGGCAGAGGCGAAGGAATTGGGAATAAGGAATAATGTTTTTACAGGAGATAGGGTGGGACGAGGTGTTGGTGGGCTTGTAATAGATGTCAGTGGTTAGTTGATCGCCGGAGACTGTAATGGAGAGTCCAGGAAGGGGAGGGAGGTGTCCAAAATGGTCCAGGTGAATTTAAGGTCGGGGTGGTATGTGTGGTAAAGTCGATGAACTGTTCAACCTCCTCGTGGGAGCACGAGACGGTGCCGATACACTCATCAATGCAGCGGAGAAATAGGTGGGGGTTGGTGCAATCGTAACTGCAGAAGATGGACTGTTCCACCATGGACATCGAGTCCCTGTACCCATCGATCCGTCACGATGAAGGTCTCCAAGCCATGCATTTCTTCCTCTCACGTTGTCCCAAGCAGAATCCTTCCACCGACACTCTCATCTGACTGGCTGAACTGGTCGTCCCCCTTAACAACTTCTCCTTCCAATCCTCCCACTTCCTCCAAACCAAAGAGGTAGCCATGGGCACCTGTACGGGACCCAGCTATGTTTGCCTGTTTGACAGGTACGTGGAACAGTCCACCTTCAGCAGTTACACCGGCAACACCCCCCACCTTTTCCTCCACTACATCGATGACTGTATCAGAGCCACCTCACACTCCCACGAGGAGGTGGAACAGTTCATTAACTTTACCAACACCTTCCACCCTGACCTCAAATTCACCTGGACCATCTCGGACACCTCCTCCCCTTCCTGGACCTGTCCAGCAAGCAACTAACCACAGACATTTATTACAAGCCCACCGATTCCCACAGTTACCTAGACTACACCTCCTCCCACCCTACCTCCTTTAAAAACGCCATCCCTTATTCCCAATCCCTCCACCTCTGCCGCATCTGTTCACAAGATGACCAATTCCACCTCAAAGTCCCAGATAGCCACCTCCTTCCAAAATCACAACTTCCCACGTGGTTGACGATGCCCTCCAGTGCATCTCCTCCACTTAAAGCACCACTGCCCTTAGACTCCACCCCTCCCATTTATCTCTCATCACCCAGCCCACAAGGGTCATTCCTGGTGAAGGACTTATGCCCAAAATGTCGATTCTCCTGGTCATTCTGATGGTAAAAGTTATAAATCACACACAACATCAGGTTATAGTCCAACAGTTTATTTGGAAGTACAAGCTTTCAGAGTGCTGCTCCTTCTCAGGTAGCTCATGGGGCAGGATCATAGGACACTGAATTTATAGAAAAAGATCGAAGTATCCTATGTATAATAGCACTCATTTATTTACATTTGTATGTATTAGGTAGAAAGTGAGTGTACCATAGCCAAATTTGAAGACAACACAAAAATGTGTAACTTTTAACCTTATTTCATTTGTTTTACGCTAGACAATGATTATAGCAATGTTTAACTTTTAACTTTGTTCTTTCTTTCGACCTTGTTCTTAAGATTCTATACCTAGGTACTTATACCTAATATGGCAGCATGTGCGATGTTATACACTTTTCACTCTCACTTTTGGTGTCCTGGTCATCCAAACTCAGTGGGTAATAAGGAAAGCAAGTGGAATGTTTACCTTTATTTCAAAAGAAATGGAGTATAAAAGTGCTAAAACCATACAAGGCACTAATCAAACCATAGACTGAGTACTGTGAACAGATCTGGCCCCCGAAGGAAAGACATACTATCATTGGAGGCAGTGCAAAGAGGGGTCACAAGACTATTGCGAGGTATAAAGGGACTGTCTTTTGAGGAGAGGTTGAATAGATTGGACCTGTACTTATTGTAATATAGAAGAATGAGAGGCAATCTTATTGAAATATATGAGATCCTTAGGGAAATTGACAGGATAGATATGGAGAGGTTGTTTGCCCTTGTTGGAGCATCAAGGGCCAGAGAGCATAATCCCAGAATAAGGGGTCCCACATTTAAGAGGGAGACAAAGAAGAACTTCTCTCAGAGGGCTCTAAAATTCTAGGCTGAGATGGTCAGATTTTTAATCAGTAAGCAAATCAAGGGTTATGAAGAAACGTCAGGAATGTGGAGTTGAGAATTATTAGATCAATCATAATCTCATTGAATGGCACAGCCCACTGAATGGCATACTTCTCTTCCTGCATCTTATGGTCTTAGTTTGTCAAATACAACAATCTAGTGTAGTGTCTAAGACCCTTCTTTTTCACTGTCTTAATGATGTCATGGTTATGTCATCAGTTCTGTCTTCATGACTTACATAAATCTCATTATACCACACATGTGCCTCCGTCTTCTTTCTACTTGGTCTACATTATTCCTATAGACTGCTTCTCCGTACTTACATAGTCTTTGCAATCCTTAATATCATTATTACCATTATCATTTTAATCACAGTCACACCTCTCTGAAGTCCAAATCTCACAGGTTGAGAAGATCAAAGCTCTGACTAAAACTGATGTGTCTGATTTCATCTTCCTTCCTCATTAATGGTTCTGCCATTGAATACCCATTATTTAGTGGTGTTGCTCTGTAACTGAGGAGAGCTAATTCCCAATCTGGACGTTTTTTGCATCAGAAACTTCACAATCTTGATGGCTCTTTCTACCTTTCTGTTCCCAAATGAGGATGAAATGGAGAACTTGTCATTTGATTGAAACCTATCTCCAAAATGAAGTTTCTTAAATCCTAGATGTAATCCTTGATGAAATCATTGACCTGAAGGCACTTGACGTGAATGGCAAACGTTTGGCACAAATTATGTAACTTTGTATGTCTTGCAAAATGCCTGGCCACTACATTGATTGTTGTGCTTTTGTTCTACAGTTGAAAATATCTACTTCTCTCCTGTGGAATTTATGTAAGACCTAACTTTGGTATGTCAATTCCATGATCATACGTGAATAAATCTCCCACTATTGCCAAATGTTCTTGTTGTTTATGGTAGTTTTACAGCACTTAGTCTACTGGACCATGGTTTGACCACCCTGACAAACAGTTTTGTTAGACTTCAACGCTGCACAGATTTGTCTGAATTTTCTCTCAGTTGCTGGGAAAATGTTGGTTATAGCTGTGGAATAAGACCCTAATTTCACGAGAAATAGATATTGTTTTTCTGTTCAATCCATAGCTGCTCTTGAGAGCATCTTGTGAGGAACATACACCATATCATTGTTGCACCTCATCAGCCTATGCCTGAATTTTTGTGTAGAGGTATTTTTGAGGTTTATTTGAATCCTGATAATGTTATCAAATACTTATAGTCTGCTTGAACCTGGAAATGCAGTCCTATTAGGCAGTCTACAGACCTTTTGTATCCCATGTAATTGCAAATGCTTCTTTGTCTATAGTGCATATTTCTGTTAAGTTTTCAAAGTTCTTGACATAAAATGGATGCTTTTTTTGTTCCACCAGTTTGCACTTGAGCAAGGTCTGCAGCTAGTTCTGCAGGCAATGCATCTGCAGATATTATGATGAATACGCCTGGACAGTAATGTCTTCAAACAACATTAGAAAACTGTTTCTCTTTAATCCTTTCAAAAGCTGTTCTTGACTCCAGTACTATTGCTGCCCTTTTTTCAAAAGCTCTCTTATGAGTTGAGTAAGACTGGATAAGTTGGAGATAGACTTTCCTACTTGATTTATTATGCCTAACAAATACAGCATATTATTTGAAACAAAACAGAAGTGCTGAAGAAACTCAGTAGGTCTAGCAGCATATATAGCCAGAGCAACAGAGTTCCATAGTTCTTTGTTTTATACTACTGCACATCGTTTATTCACTTCAGTGTTTGAAATTCAATGATAGCACTTGCCTTCCTTTGATCCAGCATGAAACCTTCTTTTTGGATAAAGTGCCCTAGGTGTGTAATCATCATTGTAAAGAATTGGCATTCCTTGCTTATTGTAAGGTTTATGTCCTGTCGAATCTCTAACAAGTCCCTGATCTACTGGTCATATTTGTTCTTTTGTTAACCATCATCTATATGGTAAATGGTTCCCTGCTTCCCTTCTGAGTTTCCATGCATTCCTTTTTGAAAATTTCTGGTGCAAAGGAGATTCCAAATGGGAGATGGAATAATGCAATGATGTATTCAATAATTTTGACTCTTGGTCTGAGGATATCTGCTAGAATCCAGTTTCACAAAACAAAATCTGTTGCAAATTTTGCTGAACAGTCACTGGCAGGTGAATTAGGATAGATTTCCCTTCCAACTCCTTTGTTTAACTGAATGGTATTGACACACAGTCATAGTTTCCCAATTCTCTTGGAATAAGTTACTACCCCTAAGAGTCACTGTATCCGTCTGTCACTGGAGATATTGCCAACTTTCAATAATGCTGTTGAGCTAAGATTATACTTTTCCCTTTATTTACTTTTGCTCTTTATTTATTTCTGTGCATAGGGTATCAAGTACGCCTCTTCACATTGTGCATTCTAGGCTGGTCTCTTCACTCTTACTAATGTCAGAATCATGTGATCAATGATGTTTTCATGATATGCATGAATCTTATTTTACCATATAATCAATACCAAGGTCAAATTTAATATTTTTAGATTCACTGAGTATTGTAACTGGAGAGTCACATCTACTCACTAAGTTTTTCCAGTGCCAATGAATCTAGCTGAGAAGATGCTGTTTAGCATTATAATTGAGGAGAGAAAATACAAATCATGAATAGGAATATTAAGGATATTAGTCACTTAAATTGGCCAAATAAAACAGTTATCATAGCACAATGAATGCAGACTGACTCAAACAGAAATAACAGAGGGCTGATATACAGTGGCTACAGTATAATTTTACTTCTAGAATTAGACAAATTGTTTGTAGTCATGTCAGAAAAATATTATTTAATTGGGTGTCTGAGGTTAATACTAAGTCTTGGCACTTTGTGACAAATATTAATCATATGTTGTCAATGCGAGAATCTGTGCCAGACAGTTGTTTATACTTTTGTTTTGCTATTTAGAAGTTTAATTAGGTTGCATATACAAGATGGTCTGGCAGTTTGTGGTTGTTCTGTTTGAGATTCTGAATGTTATTTTGTGCATTGCGTTGATCACCCTGTTTCTTCATTTATGGCTTCATTATGACTAGCAAGAACATCAGCCTGCAAATGTTCAAATGCTGAATCTTAAAAAGAACCCTGAAACCATGCAATGAGACTGTTACACTTCAACGTTTTACGATATTTATGTTTTTGTTGTTGGTGCCTCTCAGTTATGTGTGGATTTAAGTTTCACTTTGAGTACACAAGCTAGCTTGAGTAAAGCCTATTGTAATAATTATAAAGACCAGGATAATGGACAGGCACATCTGGATTTTACCATTTTATATGATTTGGGCAACCAAGCAAGAACATTGCAGCAAATACTTCAGTTGGTGCAGCTGTGGCTGACTGTCATTTTCAGTCTGTCATTTCCAAATATTTTAAAGGAAAGGTTCTTGAATTGGACAGCATAGAAATTACCTTACAGTCGGATGGTGTAGTCAGTTCTAACAAATTCTGTGGGAAACTTGAGAAAGACAAGCAGAATAATTTGTATAATTTGTGCGTTTGGCTTCGGTGCTGCAAGAAATGTAGAGAATGCATTTGAGGGATTCAGACCTTGGTGATTTTAGTTGACCTGGTAAAACATCCTATAATGCTCCTGCCTGCCAGAGATTTGAACTTGTATCTTTCTCTAGTTTATTTCCTAGGTCCCTTCACATCCTCCCTGCGTTCATCTTTCACAATGAGACCCACTTCCTATTCCCTCAATCTTATATCTAATCACCCAACTTTTCCTCCAAATCCGCATATTAGCCAATATTATAAATTTTTCTCTCCATTAAATTGTCCCTCTTTCCTTTAAACCTGCTATCAAAGCCACCTTTCTTCAGAAAAGCAAAGCTTGATACCACTGTTCTTGCAAGCTATGTTTCTATCTCCAAGCTTTTTTTCTTCTCTAAAGTCCTTGAAAGTGTTGCCAATTTCTTACACCCACTCTGGTTTCTCCAAGGATTCTCATCTACATTCTGCCTCTTAATGACATTATCCAGAAACACAGTGTTAGTTTTCACATGTATATCAGTGCCCATCTTTCCAACATGTAAACCAGCTCAGAGCTGAAATCTGAGCCAGAGGACATTCAAAAAGTTATATTCTAGACCTTTTTGTGGAAAACATTGAGTGCCTTATTCCCTGATAATAGCTAAACCCCACTGCCACTACATCCATCCCCAATCACTTCTTCATGTTTCTTGCAATTGCTTTTAAAGGCTTCCTGTACCACACTGCACCCCCACCCATCATCATCCACATCTCATCCCTTCTCAAATGCTGAGACCACTTCCACAGAGCCCTAACTGCAGCATCCTGCCACAAATTCCTGTTCTTGCCCACTGGTCAGTTAAGCAACATAGCTGGGTCTTTGGTAGGATTACACAAGACTTTAATTTAAATATTGCCATACTCTTAAAATCAATTGACCGCTGGATCCCTTACATTGCCAGGTTCTGCTCATTTCCACTCCACTCCTGCCGGATCAGTAATATTGGGGTGTAAATCTAACCATCTAGGATTTGCTTTCCATTTCAAATATACAGTAGTACAGAACATTTTACTTGAGATAAATTATTTTGGACGCAGAGAAAGAATTACCGTGATTCTGTTATTTGTTCAACAGTGAAACCAAACTGCAGATTATATTCTTATCTAACCCTATTTTACAATAGCTGCTATTGTTTCAGCAGTTGATACTATCATGCAAAAAAGAAGTTGAATGATGTCCCTTCCCACAACCTAAATATAAGCATGACTTAAAGTTTCAACAATGTGACACAGAATTATAAAATAATCAGTTGGTTATTCTGCAGTTGACAGCTTGAGTGGGTTGAAGGAATTCGTAAATAACAGGTTTGAGAGTTTTCATTGCTTTTTAATTAGTTTTGTGCTGAAGCATTTTTTATGATCTAGAGGTGACAGAGTAAAAAGTGGAAGTAGATCTTTGCACCTGAGAGAGCTGTCTGTGTAATGTACCATTTGAACATGGTTGGACGATTCAAACATCTAAACAAAACAGTGTGTTGCTGAAAAAAGGCATTATTTTCATGTTGCACTCAAGAAAACTAGGAATAAATACAAATGTAAAATGAAAACACCTTTCCTTTTTGTCTCAAAAGAAATTACTGATTGGTTGGCAAGTGGACTTTAGTTGGTAGAGGTGCTGCCATGGAGAATGCACCATTTAGATGAAGACTGAAACCGAGAATTTTTATTTCATTTCAAATATAGAACATTTTATTTGAGATAAATAACATTAAAAGCACAGAAAAAATTATTGTGATTCTATTACTTGTTCACCAGTGAAACCAAACAGCAGATTATGACAGTTAACTGCCAAGTTAATTGTCTGCAAACAGACCAAGACTGGTGAATCAAATCAAATAGCACACCCACAATACCATCAGATATAGGAGCAGACTGGCTATGAAGTGCATCGAGTCTGCTCCCACCTTTCAATGAGATCATAGCTGATCCGATCTCCAGCAATTTCAGTTTTTGTTTTTTACTTGACACATTGTATCCTCAGCAACAGCAAACTAGCTCTCAACAGATTTCAATAAGCTTGTTCACACTAATTGCCTTATTGCTGCATTGAACAGGTTTTCTCTGCCTGCCTACCCCTTCCTGATGAAACTTACCTTCCTTTATTTGCATGCCATGCAAGATAACCTTATAGGCACCACATTTTATTGTGTATAACTTCATAAATTTAAAAAAAATCTAATTTACACTTTTAGTGTAATACATAATACAAAAACAACTGTTTATTATTTTATCTGGGCACCAGTGCAGTGTTTATTTTTGAGCTTTATATTGATATTTTTCTGGGACAAAAGATGGAATAACTTGTGAGCTTTTTTGTGCAATATTTCAGACTAATAATATTCTTTTGGTGTCAGTTTGTATTTTAGCTGCAGGCTAATTTAGTCTTTGCAATTTAGTTTTCAGTTTTGAAAATAAATCTGTATCCCTAGTGCTTTGTGCTTCCTGAATCATGCATCTGTGTGCTTTTTGGTGCCAAAGGCATCTCCTCCAGTCACATTTCTCACTCCATTGTCATCCAACCATATGTTGTACCTGCACACAATCTCTGAATTAATATATTAATTTTGTCATTTAAACCTATAGCTGAATAAGAATATATTTCACAGAAATTTGATTCCACTAAGATTAAACTTAAAAAAGGAGTGTCAGTCATTAGATTAGATTAGATTACATTAGATTACATTACAGTGTGGAAACAGGCCCTTCGGCCCAACAAGTCCACACCGACCCGCCGAAGCGAAACCCACCCATACCCCTACATTTACCCCTTACCTAACACTACGGGCAATTTAGCATGGCCAATTCACCTGACACTGCACATCTTTTGGACTGTGGGAGGAAACCGGAGCACCCGGAGGAAACCCACGCAGACACGGGGAGAACGTGCAAACTCCACACAGTCAGTCGCCTGAGGCAGGAATTGAACCCGGGTCTCAGGCGCTGTGAGGCAGCAGTGCTAACCACTGTGCCACCGTGCCGCCCACAAAGTCATATTTCTATGTTTGGTGCAATGTGTGCATTGTTCCAGGAAAGAAAAATGTCAAAAGAACCTATAGTATACAAATATAAAATAAGACAAAAGATTAGAGTTTAAGACACAGATGAGAAAACATATTTTGTCTCAGAGGGTTATGTGTCTTTGGATCCCCTTCCTCAAATGGCAGGTGTAGATAGATCCTTAATTACCCAGAAGGTGAAATATTGTCAGGGTTATGCAGGACTATAGAGTTAAGGTTAAAATCAGATCAGCCATAATCTTAAGAGCTGAGTAGGCTATGCAACCCATCAAGTCTACTCAGCCATTCAATGAGACCATAGCTGATTTAATAATTCTTAATCCACTTTCCTGCCTTTTCCCATAATCTGTGATTTTCTTACTTACTAAAAATCTATCCACCTCAGCCTTGAGTAAACCTAATGACCCAGCCTCGACTGCGCTCTATGGTAAAGAATTCTATAGATTCACTATCCTCTGAGAGGAGAAGCTTATCCTCACCTGTCTTAACTGTGTGACCCTTAACTCTGTGATTATGCCCTCTGGTTCTGGGGAGACAATCTTTCTATATCTATCCAGTCAAGCACTCTAAAATCTTGTATGTTTCATTAGGTCACTTTTCATTCTTTTATATTCCAATGAGTACAGGCTCAATCTACTCAACCTCTCCTCATAAGAGATTCCCTACTTACCTTGTATCAGCCTGGTGACCTTCTCTGGACTATCTCCAATACTAGTTTATTTTTCCTTAGGTAAGGGGCCCAAAACTGTTCACAGTATTCCAGCTGACACCTGACTAGTGCTTTTTATAGTTTTAGCAAAACCTTCCCATTTTTAATACTCTATTTCCTTTGAAATAAATGCCAATATTATTTTTGCTTTCCCTATTACCTGCTAAATTTTGATGTTAGCTTTTTGGGATTAATTGATGAGGACTCCCAAATTCCTCTGTTCTGTAGCTTTCTGAAGTCTTTCTACATGTAAATAATATTCAGTTTCTCTGTTCTTCCTGCCAAATTGCATAACGTCATAATTCCCCAAATTATATTCCATCTGCCAATTTTTTGCTTAGTCACTTAACTTTTTCACATACCTCTATCGATTCTTTGTGTCATCCTCACCACATGCTTTCCCACCAATTTTGCATCATCTGCCAACTTGGCTATAGTTTTTTGCTTACTTCATCCAAGTCATTAATATATTTTGTAAATAATTGTGACCTGAGCACTAATCCTTATGGTACTCCACTAGTTACAGTTGCCATTCTGCAAATGTCCCCTTTTCCCAATTCTCTTCCATTATTTAACCAATCCTTAATGCATGCTAAAGTAGTACATCTAATACCTGGTTCTTATTAAGTAGCTTAATGTATAGCAGCTTGTCAAATGCCTTCTGAAAATCCAAATATGTTTTGTCCACAGTTTCCTCTGTATGTATCCTTTGTTAATCCCTCAAAGAATTCTAGTAAACCTGTCAGATTTCCTCTTCATGAAGCCATATGACTTTGCTTCATCATTTTGTGCATTTCTATATGCTTTGCTGTTACATCCTTTTTAAGAGATCTAACATTTTCCAACAAAATACATTAAGCTAACTGGCCAATTGCTAACTGCTTTTGTCTTCTTATCTTAACAATAACATTGTTATGTTGGCAGTTTTCTAATCCTCTGGAACATGTCCAGATCTAAGGCGTCCTGGAAAAATATGACCAGTGTATCCACTAAGTCTGTAATACTTCCCTTAACCTTTAGCCCAATTTGTTTATTTAGCAGTTTTTCTCTAGCGCTGGTCATTGTGCTTATTTCCTCGTTTCCTTTTGTCAGTTGATTCTTTTATAATTTTTGGGATGCTATTAGTGTCTCCTACCAGTGAAGACTGGTGCAAAGTATTTATTCAACTCCTCTGCAATTTCAGGGTTCCCCATTATTATTTCCCCAGCCTCATTCTCTCAGGTGACTTTGGTTTCTCACTTCCTTTTTTATGAAGAAGCTCTTGCTGTCAGTCTTGATATTACTTGCAGTTCACCCTCAAAATTTATTTTCTGTTTCCTTTCTTTTTTGGTTGTCTTGTGTTGGTTTTTAAAATTTTCCCAATCCCTCTGACTTACCACAAATCTTTGCCACATTGTATGTTTTTTTAAAATCCGATGCTTTCCTTAACTTCCCTGGTTAACCATAGTTGGCTTACCCCCTTACTGTAATGTTTCTTCTTCACTGTTATATGTCTCCTTGACCATATGTTTGTGCAATGAAATATTTATAATATATTCTGCTTCTGATCTTTACCTATTGATTTCATTTAGAAAGTGTGAGTGTGTGGTCAGATGAAAGTGGAATAAATTTAGCTCGGAGATTCTCCAATCAAATATTCTGAAAGCACTCACTTTAGCAGTTTGCCATATTCATCACACCAACAGAAGCCTCCAGAGTTCAAGGTATCATAATTCAAGGTCTAGAATTTAAAACTTAATTCCCAGATTTGATAGCATGCCAATGCAAGTCTATAATCAGAACCCACAGTGGCAATCAAACCCAAAGCCTAGAATTAAGGGGACCATATGCACTTAAAATCATGTTTGGAATACAGGAGAATTTATTCTATACAGTACTGTATATGCAACATGGACAAAATAAAATCTATTTTATAGGTATATGCATAAAACAATGCATTTCAGCTCCACAGATCTTTGATCAAATTTCAATTTATAATCCAGTCCTCACTACATTGCTAATGTTTGCAACATTTTACCCTTAATTGTAAATGGAAGTTCCAGATTTTGAAGGAAAAAGTGATCCTATCCAATTGCATTGCTTTTTTCCCACCTAAAAAACTTCACAAGTGTTTGTAGCATTCAAGCACTGAAGATTAAAAAAAGTGCTACATATTTATTACTACTTATTTTCAATTTTGTTTCAACTGATATGAACAATGATGCTTTCGGCCAGTAAAATTACTTAATTATTTTTAATTCCCGCTCACTGTAATCAGCAGTGTGCCCCTTGCTTCCAGTTTGATTGACAAGCAAGTGAAGTTGCAGGCTATTAGGACATGCACAGGAACATGAGTCTATTTGATTTCAAAATGTAAAGTAAATCTCTTTATTAGCAGTATAATTTGTCTGTATTGCAGTTCCTCTATTATACCTTGAAGAGATTGGCATAATTACATAATAATCAGCTGCTGATTGTAAAATTGCTTTTACTAACACAATTTAGCTGTTCAACAACAAATTCTACTTAAGTGATGTTGCGAAAAAGTGAAAAATACTCTGAAGACTGATTTCTATCAAGGGTCCTTTCCATAGCTGCAAGAGGTATTGTAAGACTTTGACTCAAAAGTTGCAAATAGTTATTACCAATCAAATTTAGGGCATTCATTTTAACAGACATTTCTCATCTTCTGAACAATTGGAATTCACACAGCTGGTTAGAGATTAGATACTCCTTATAAAAATAAGTCAGGAAATCACAATGGCAAATTGCAGGCTACTGCCCGATAATTTTCCAACCTGTGCCTTTTCATTCCTTCAGGGAATGTTAATGTGATTGGCAAGGTTTGCATTGTTGTCCATCATTAATGGGGTTTGAGAAGGTGAACCACCAACTTGAACCACAGTAGCTCACCTGGTATTGGTACACCCATAGCACTGTGGGAAAGAAGGTCAAGTTTTTTTGATCCAGTTAACAGTGAAGGAACAGTGATGTAGTTCCATGTAGGGATGGGGTGTCTTGAAGGAAATTACTAGTTGTTGTTGTTGAAGAAATGAATGCATAAGAACTGGATGGGATGCCAGTCAAGCAGGTTGGTTTATTCTGGATGACATAGACCTTGTTGACTGTTATTGGAATTGTAGCAATTCAGACAAATATAGTATATGCCATCACACACGTATCTTGTGGACAAGCTTTGGGAGTAGGAGGTCAGTTACTTGCCATTTTGTTCAATAACAAAGAAAAATGGTTAGATTCTCTTTATTGGAGATGGCCATTGTCTGGTACTTGTACATTATTGGAAGTGCCCATTGCTTGATATTTGTGTAGGACAAATGTTACTTGCCACTTAACAGTCTTAACCATGACTGTTGCATATGAACTTGAGGAGTAGCAAATGGTGCTAAATATTGTGCAATCATCAGCAAATGTTTCCACTTCTGACTTTCTGCTGGGTGGTAAATAATTAGGATGTTGAGCCCAACAAATTACAGTATGAGCTCCTCAGGATAGGGTTCTGGGCTGAGATGATTAGCTTCCAACCATAGCAACAAGTATTTCCTTTTGTACTAGGTATGACTCTAACCAATGGAGACATTTCCCTTTGCTTCCCATTAACTTTTGTTTTAGAAATACTTTAAGCCACACTTTAAATGCTGCCTTGATATCAAAGGTAATCACACTCACTTCATCTCTTGAATTCTACCCTTTTGTCCATGTTTGAACTAAAGCTTTAATGAGTCATGGACCCAAGGGCCCCAGATGGAACCTACAAGTCTTGCCCCTTGCTGTCATTTCTCAACAGTACTGGGAATCATATTTGTTCATCTATCTGCATTCAAAAAGTACTGAAATGACAGTAAAGGATAAGGACACGTTGAGATCAGGAAAGGTACTATGCACAATAAGTACGTTATTTTTTTCTTTCATCTGGAATGACAGATGACATTTACTACAGGCAAATGCAAGAACAAAATGAATCTCTTATCATGTTCCCAGCTCATGTAGCTTTTTTAACTTCATACTTATAATTCATTTGAAAAGCAAATCTTATAAGCACTGGAATAGGTGAAAAAGTCTGCCTCTGGCAATTCAGTAATACATTCAGCATCCATGTGTTTTGCTACATTACCTGCATTACAAAAGTGATTATACTTCAAAAGTACTTCATTGGTTGCAAAGTATTTTGAGATATCTTGTGGTTATGAAATGCTAATCTTTGTTTTCTTATGTCCACCAATACAACTCAGTCTTGTTTAAAATGTTTTTCTCTTTGTTTGTGAATAGATCACTCAGTTGGCATATGCCAAAGTGAATGTACAGCAGAATTGCTGAAAGTGGCCCTTGAGAATACCTGCTTCCCATAGAAACTAAGCAATATGATTGCTCTGTCAGAATCATAACACTTATTCATAAATCACAGTTAATGCATTGTGATAACATTACTAGCTGGGGCCGATCTGCAAGGTTTTTAATACATCTGGTTCTTCACGTGTTGCTATATCAATCATGAAGCAAAGCTCAGTAACAGAGTATATGATGCAGTACAATATTTACCCAATATTTAGATTTCATCATGGTCTTTGTTCCAGTTATCTTCCCTAAATTCCTGATGTCTTTACTACTCAATAAACACTGATGATTATCACTCCACACATCCACAATTCCACCCCAGTACACATTTTTTTAAAAAATTCTTGAGTTATTATAGTTATTACCAAGATTCATCTTGCCTTCTTTCACTGGCTTCAGCAAAAGGCTTCTCCTAGTCCAGTGATGAGGTAGCTTCCAGCAATGTCCCAAAATGGCAGTCTTGTTCTGGTGAGGAGGTCTCGTCCCAGGTGGAAGTCTTCTTTTGCATTGACATCCAGGTATTCCAATAGCCTATTGTGGCAGTCTTGTCCAGGATTGGCAGTCACATCCCAGCATGACAGTATTCTTCGTTGGAGGCTTCTGGCCTCATATTTAAGTGGTCCAGCGTGGTGTTCTCATCAAGGAATGGCAGTCTCAGCCCAGCTGTGTGTTCTGGGTGTTCCATCATTCCTTAATCAGCTTTCCTCAATCCCAAGAGCCGTTAACTGAACTATAATGAACTTGGTTCTAATCTTACTTTTTTTTCATTATTATGTATGGGTTCTGTCATTAATATAGCATTGTGATATGGCAGCTTATCAACCTTTCACTGTATTTTTCATGTAAAAGTACCCATGACAATAAATTTCTACTCTATTTCTACACTCAGTTCTGGTCCAAGTGACCCTCTTTCACTTTGATCCTGAATAATGAGTACTGACAGGCTTTTGAATATGGACGACATACTGTCCAAGATCAGTCCTGTCCCCATTCGACCTCAAACCTACTTTCCAATATGTTCACTAGATAGTGATCAAGGTGGCATTCAGTGCAATTGTGTACTTTAGCCTCTGCCGAGTTGAAATTAGAAAATCATAGTTCAAATCATAGAATCCCTACAATGTGGAAATAGGCCACTTTGGCCCAACAAATCTACATCAACCCTCCGAAGACTAATCCATCCAGACCTAGTCCTCTACCCTATTACTCTACTTGACTAATGCACCTAACCCACACATCCCTAAACATTATGTGCTATTTAGCATGGCCACTTCATCTAACCTGGATGTCTTTGGATTATGGGAGGAAACCAGAACACCCAGAGGAAACCCACGCAGACATGGGGAGAAATGTGTAAACTCCACACAGACAGTCACCCGGATCCCTGGTGCTGTGAAACAGCAATGCTAGCCACTGTGCCACCCACCTTTAAAAAAATATATAGCAGAGGCTGCCCTGACAGAGTGGGCCTCCTCTTGGATCATAGATCAAATCATTGAATCCCTACAGTCTGGAAACAGACCATTTTTGGTCCAAAAAGTCCACAGCGACACAAATCAATACAACTTAGAACCAAATTAGATGTATGCTACCTTCAATTCCTCCAGTATCTCAAAATTCTTGTCCTAGTCTTGAAATTTCTTCATGGCCCTACAACTATCAGCAACCCCTCCTAGCCCTAGAAACCTACTCTGACTCATCTTTTCCACCCCACTTTTAAATGGCAGGCATGCATTCACCCAATTAGTTCCTAATTACTGAAGTCTCCTCTCTAAGTTTCTCTACACCCTCAATCTTCCTCTTTATTCAGTTCAAAAATATCTGTGTCCTCTTCAAAATACCCCTGGCCTTGCTCTACTCTGCTTTAACAAAAACCTCAGCTTTACGTCATACTTATATTATTGATTATCTACCTTGCTACAATCGGAGGTTCTCCTGTATCATTTGTGGTAGAGCTTTTAGTCATTTTGCCACTCTACTGTGAAGTTTCCTTCATCAATTATTTTGACTTTCTAGTTCTCTCTCCACTTTCAAAATCTGCTTCAAAATTTGCCATGTTC
The DNA here is from genome assembly GCF_004010195.1 of Chiloscyllium plagiosum. Lineage (NCBI taxonomy): Eukaryota > Metazoa > Chordata > Chondrichthyes > Orectolobiformes > Hemiscylliidae > Chiloscyllium > Chiloscyllium plagiosum. The sequence goes on from NC_057737.1 coordinate 38,311,587, forward strand.
ACCATGCCTTTTGTGATCTCTCATGTCTCTTTGATTTCAAGCGACATTTCCTTTGCTCCATTGCTAATTTACCTTGAGACACTTTGCTAATTGTTTAATTCTCCCAGAAAGCCTTCAACTTTAATTTATTCCTGTTAGTTACATGGCTAAATCCCAGTCGTTTGTTATGGCTTTACTGAAATAACAGTAGAAAATTTGGAAAAGACTCAACAAATCAGACATCAGTTGTAGGCAAAGATTGTAGTAAGATCTAGAAAGTGGCTGGTTATTAATACTTTCCAAGCCATGGAATAATTAGTAAGTTTGCAGATAATTCCAAGATTAGTGGTATAGTAGTTGATGAAGAAGGTTGTCTAAGATTGCAAAAAGATCTTGATCAATTAAGTCAATGGGCAGAGGAGTGGTAGATGAAGTTTAATTCAGACAAATGTGAGGTATTGCATTTTGGTAATACAAACAAGGGCAGGACTTACACAATTAGTAGTCAGGCCCTGGGTAGTGTTGTAGAACAGAGAGACCTAAGGGTTCAAGTTACATAATTCTTTGAAATTTGCATCACAGATATATATAGTGGTTAAGAAGACGTTTAACATGCTTGCCTTCATTGCCCTGACTTTGAAAACAGGAATTAGGACGTCATTCTGAGGTTGTACAGAGCATTGGTGAGGCCTCTTCTGGAGTACTTTGTGCAGTCTAGTCGCCCTGTTACAGGAAGGATATTATTAAACTGGAGAGGATTCAGAAAGCATCTACCAGGATGTTGCCAGGAATGAAGACTGACACATTTCACTGGAGCATAGGACGTTGAGGGGTGACCTTATTGAAATATTGAGGGTCATTGATAAGGTGAATGACATGAGTCTTTTCCCTAGTGTAGCCGGATTCAAAATGCCACATGGTAGCGTATTTTTAAGGTGAGAGGAGGAAGATTTAAAAAGGTCATGAGGGACAACATTTTTTACTTGGAGATTGGTTCATGTGTCAAATGAGCTGCCAGAGAAAATGGTGAATGCAGGTACAGTCATTACGTTTAAAAGACATTTGGATAAGTTTGTGAATAGGAAAGGTTTGGAGGGAGATGAGCCAACCGCAGGTAGGTGGGACTAGTTTAGTTTGGGAACATGGTCGGCATGGACTGGTTGGACCGAAGGGTCTGTTTCCATGCTGCATGATTTTGTGACTCTATACTTACATCTTTATATTCTGGTGAGGCAAAGCTTATTGCTAATTTGTTAAAGGAATGCATGATCAATCTGTAATTAGCTACAAAGGGTGATGGATAGTGATTGATGTCACCTCCCACTGTCTCCTGACTGGTTCTTATCTATGTGCCCATCCTCTTCGTTATGGTCTGTTTATTCTCTCCTTATGACTTTTTACTAAGATAAGGGTGTAGTTTGCAATGTTTGTTACCTCTTTGTTTTAGAAAATGGAGGTATATGCAGTCAGGATGCAACGATTGATACATTTAAGCTCAAGGTGAAATTCTCACTTAATGAAGTTCCCATCATCAGAGGGGAACTTAAAAGTAGTGGATTTCCTACGCATTTGCCTGAATCTCTGTTTGTATGGGGATGGGTTTGGAGGTGAAGGAGTATGACAGAGAAGCCTTCGGCCATTGGGTTGTGTTGTATTTGTTTCGCAGCTAGTGGCCTCCCATTGCTACACCAGTTTTTGACCCTGGAGTTCACTCACAGTTTGGAAAATGAGGAAACAGAAAATGTAGATGGGTTTGTAAGAACACAAATTCAATCAAGTTAAGGGGCAACACGGTGGCTCAGTGGTTAGCACAGCTGCCTCACAGCGCTAGGGACCCGGGTTTGGATTCCATCCCCAGGCAATTGTCTATGTGATGTTTGCACGCTGTCATCATGTCTGCGTGGGTTTCTGATGGGTGCTCCGGTTTCCTCCCACAGCCCAAAGATGTGCAGGTTATGTGGATTGGCCATGCTTATTACCCATTGTGTTCAGTGTTGTGTAGGTTAGGTGCGTTAGCCATGGGGAATGCAGGGTTACAGGGATATGATAGGGGGATAGATTTGGGTGGGATGCTCTTTGGGGGTGTCTGTGTGGACTCTGGAGGGATTCTATGGACTAAAAAAAAATCAGGTACTTATCACTGTCTTTTCATTCTTTCTTAGAAGCCAGTTAGTAATGGGTTTCTTTGTCTTTATGATGTTTGAATGACTGGAATTTTTTTAAGAACCAATAGGTATCATGTAAAAAGTTGCTTATTGCATCTATACTGTAAAAACTAATGCAATCAAAATGCATAGTACAAATCTAAACAAATTCTTATACAAGTAAAAAGAGTGAAGTATTGTATTCTTCAATACACAGTCTTGAATGATGAAAGTCTACAAGATCTTCCAATTACAAACTTAAAAATATGTGGTTACGAAGTGAACTCTAATACGAAGGATATGTTTAGTCAAAAAATTAAGTTTACCACAAATGCTTGACTAATCTTCTGGAATTTTTTGAGGATGTAACTATGAAGATGGACAAGGGATGGCCATTGGATGTAATGTATCTGGACTTCCAGAAAACCTTTGATAAGGTTCCACATAGGAGATTAGTGAGCAAATTTCGGGCACATGGTATTGGGGGCAAAGTACTGACTTGGATTGAAAATTGACTGGCTGACAGGAAGCAAAGAGTCGTGATAAACGGGTCCCTTTCAGAATGGCAGCCGGTGACCAGTGGGGTCCACAAGGTTCGGTGCTGGGCCCGTAACTGTTTACAATATACATCAGTGATATAGATGAAGGCATTAAAAGTAATATTAGCAAATTTGCTGATGACACCCTGGGTGGAAGGGTGAAATGTGAGGAGAATGTTATGAGAATACAGGGTGACTTGGACAGGCTAGGTGAGTGGACAGATGCATGGTAGATGCAGTTCAATGTGGATAAGTGTGTGGTTATCCACTTTGGTAGCAAGAACAGGAAGGCAGATTACTATCTAAATGGAGTCAAGTTAGGTAAAGTGGAAGTACAACAAGATCTAGGTGTTCTTGTACATCAGTCAATGAAAGCAAGCATGCAGGTACAGCAGGCATTGAAGAGAACTAATGACATGCTGGCCTTCATAACAAGAGTAATTGAGTATAGGAGCAAAGAGGTCCTCCTGCAGCTGTACAGGGCCCTGGTGAGACCGTACCTGGAGTATTGTGTGCACTTTTGGTCTCCATATTTGAGGAAGGACATTCTAGCTATTGAGGGAGTGCAGCCAAGGTTCACAAGGTCAATTCCTGGAATGGCAGGACTATCATATGTTGGAAGGTGGAAACAACTGGGTTTGTATACACTTGAGTTTAGAAGGATGAGAGGGGATCTGAGTGAGACGTATAAAATTATTAATGGATTGGACACTCTGGAGGCAGGAAGCATGTTTCCGCTGATGGGTGAGTCCAGAACCAGAGGACACAGTTTAAAAATAAGGGGTAGGCCATTTAAAATAGAGTTGAAGAGAAACTTCTTCACCCAGAGAGTAGTGGATATATGGAATGCTCTGCCCCAGAAGGCAGTGGAGGCCATGTCTCTGGATACTTTCCTGAAAGAAATGGATAGAACTCTTAGAGATAGTGGAATCAAGGGTTATGGGGATAAGGCAGGAACAGGATACTTATAGTGGATGATCAGCCATGATCATAATGAATGGTGGTGCTGGCTCAAAGGTCCGATTGGTCTACTCCTGCACCTATTGTCAAAAATAATGACTTCATTTCTAAAATAATTACTTGAAAATGAGTGCACAGCTATGATCTTTTTTCAGTGACTCCCTTTTTGCTTTCTTTGTCTCTGATAAGGGTCAATTAATATATGTGAGTATGCATTTTTCTTACTTAGCTTTGGAGCCTGCATGTTTTTATTTTTATGCACTCATGGGATGTGGACGTCATGGGCTGGCCAGTATTTATGCCCAGCCCTCATTGCCCTTGAGAAGGTGGTAGTGAGCTGTCTTCTTGAACTTCTACAAGTCCATGTGCTATAGATAGACCGACAAATGCCCTTAGGGAGGGAATTTCAGGATTTTGACCCATCAAGGATGGTGCCTGGCTTTGGGGGGAAACTAATAGGTTGTGGTGTCCCATTTATCTGCTGCCTTTATCCTTCTCGATGGAATTGGTCACAGGTTCGGTTGGTACTACCTAAGGATCTTTGGTGAATTTCTGCAATGCATCTTGTAGGTAGTGGAGGAGTCAGTGATGGTAACACATTAAATGTTCAGGGGCAGTGGTTAGATTGTGTCTTATCAAAGATGGTAATTGCCTGGCTTTTGTGCAGAATGAATTAAAGAACATAATGAAAGAACATTCTGCGAATGTTACTTGCCACTTGTCAGCCCAAACCTGGATATTGGCCAGATCTTGTTGCATTTAAACATGGCTTCTATATTTTGGATGTTTCAAATGGTGCTGAATGTTGTGCAATAAACTGCCAATATCCCCACTTCTGAACTTATGATGGAGAGAAGGTAATTGATGAACCAGCTGAAGGTGGTTGAGCCGAGGATACTACCCTGAGGAGTTCCTGCAGAGAAGTCTTGGAGTTGTGATAACTGACTCCCAATGACGACAGCCGTTTTCCTATGTGCCAGGTATGACTCCAACCAGCAGAGAATCAATGACTCGCATTGATTCCAGTTTTGCTAGGGGTCCTTGATGTCATACACAGTCAGAGCTAACCTTGATGTTAAGACACCCCACCTCTGAAATTCAGCACTATTGCCCATGTGTGACGATGCTGCTCCTTTAACAAGGTATGCTGTTCTTGGCTTTTTTTTTCAGAGAGGAAGTTAAAGATACAGACTCCGAAAAGTCTGGGGTTGATGGGTTTCATGGCCAATTTGTTCATAGCTAACAGACACTGCCTCAGACAGAAGGCTTTCAAGTTTAAAAAAAACTTGTACAACGAAAGGGGGGTGGCCAGTTCTCCTCGCTCAGCTTTTCTCTGGTTTGGTTGGTTTTTAGCAGTAGAGTTGAAAAAGCTACTGAATGCAAAGATGCAGGTCCAGTCTGATCTCCTATAAGACCTTGGGTCTGATTTTATCTTTTGTGCCAAAGGGCATTTATGGGGAGTGTTGCAAGTATTTGGAACAGCATCATTAAGTTGGTATAATCTGTTGCGATTTCAGATAGGTTAACTTATTCAGTATTCAGTTCTGTTTTGTTTGTGTTTTATTCGGTTATAAATAAAATTTGGTTTTGTTTGAAACTAAATGATTTGACCAACTGCATCCCTCCCAGAATATCAGCATTACACCTGCGTAAAACAACTAGCAAAGATAGAGTCTGGGCTACTTTCTTGAAATGTTTTGATGATTTGGACATGCCGGTGTTGGACTGGGGTGTACAAAGTTAAAAATCATACAACCCCAGGTTGTAGTCCAGGTTTAATTGGAAGCACCAGCTTTCGGAGCGCTGCTTTTTCATCAGATAGTTGACTAATAGGAATCAGTATTTGTTAACAATAGTGGATGTGTCCACTAGATTTCCAGAGGCCGTTCCATTATGCAGTATCACAGCTAAAAGGATTGGAGATTTTGTACTAGATACGTACTGTCCACAGAGGTACAATAAGGTCAAGGGTCAAACTTTGCATCATAATTATAGATGGCTTAGGAATAACACAATTCAAATCTACTGCATACCATCTAGAAGGGAGCAGAGAGCACCAGAAAGGTGACATTAGGCATTGAAGACGATGGTGGGGGCTTTTAGTCAAGACTATCCAGATGATTAGGATAAAGGAATTCCATTTGTATTTTTTGCGATCAGTGATGCACCAAATGAATCGACCAAATTCAGTTCATATGAATTAGTTTTTGGGCATGAAGTGAGAGGATCACTAAAATTGATTAAGGAAAAACTGTTAAGTCAGAATTCAGAGACCACATATTTGGACTATGTGTCAAATTTTCAGAAATAATTAAATAGAGCAGGCTAGACAAAAGTATCACAGCATACAATGAAATGGAAAGCAGACAAGAAATCAAAGCTTGCAATTTTGCTTTTGGGGATAAGATGTTAGTGTTACTTCCAGTGATAGATGGATCTTTAAAAGCAAGGTTCATGGACCTTATCAAGTCAGAAGGAAACTGAGTGAGGTGAGCTATTTGATAAGGACTCCAGTTGGAAAGAAACCTCTCAGAGTGTGTCATGTGTCAAGTTCGGAGGACTCTGAATTGGACATTCCTTAAATTATATTGAACAATAAGGATTTTGTCAAAAATTGGGATACATTATTGAGTTCCTTGAAGTGGAAAATCAAAATGACCTGAAAGAGTTATTACTATCACATGGGGAGAGAAGTGGAAATAAACTGGGACGTACTAACCTAATTATGCATGCTGTAGATGTAGGAGATGCTGTTCCGATTAAGCAACATCATTTCAGGCATTACGCTCTCAAGTTGGCACAGATTCAAAAGGAGATTGAATGCATGCTCCAAGATGACATTACCAAACTGAGTTACAGTTACAACTCACCCATAGTAATGGTGCCAAAACCAGATGGTACCCAACAATCATGTGTGGACGATAGCAAAGTCAATGCAGTTACAAAGATTTGGAAGACTGTGTTGAGGTGGGACAAGCAACTTATATTTCTAAGTTGGACTTGCTCAGAGGATACTGGCAGGTACTTTTGTGAGAAAGAGCAAAGGCAATTTCAACATTCGTAATTCTGAATGGACTGTATCAGTTTTTAAAGTCATGCCATTTGGTATGAAAAATGCGCCGGTCATTCAGAGACTAACCAATAAGGTCACTGCTGGATTACCCAATTGTATCATATATATAGATAACTTGGTGGTTTTTAGTCACACATGGAAGGAACATTTGCAACATTTATCAGACTTGTTCAATCAACTTTGGAAGGCAGGCTTGGTGATAAACCTGGAGAAAAGTGAATTTACCAAAGCTTAAGTCACCTTCTTGGGCCATGTAGTTGGACTAGGACAAATGGCCCCACAGGATGCAAAGACAAAAGTATTTGGAGAGTTTCCCATACCATTGACAAAAAGAGCAGTACTCATAATTTTATCATAAATTTTTACCAAATTTTAGTACTGTGGCTACTCCACTGACTGAACTGCTGAAGAAAAGCAAGAACTTTCAGTGGACAGCAGACTGTCAGAAGGCGTTTGACAGGGAGAAGAAAGTGAGGTCTGCAGATGCTGGAGATCAGAGTCGAGACTATGTTGCTGGAAAAGCACAGCAGGTCAGGCAGCATCTGAGGAGCAGGAGAATCGCTGTTTCAGGCCGGAGCCCATTCCTGGTAATGAGGTCTGGCCCGAAACGTGAATACTCCTGCTCCTCGATGCTGTCTGACCCGCTGTGCTTTTCCAGCAACACACTCTCAAAAAGGTATTTGACAGCTGAAAACTATGTTAACCACTGCCCCGGTATTAGCCACACCTAATTATGCAAAGCTATCTATGCAAGTGGTGTGGGTGTCGGTGCTGTGTTCTTGCAGGAAGACGACGAAACGATAGGAAGACCGATCAGGTATTTCTCCAGGAAATTGAACATTTGCCAGCAGAAATATTCGACAGTTGAGAAGGAGACTTTGAGCTTGGTGTTGACATTACAACACTTCAATGTTTTTGCACATGGAGAGCAGTGATTTGAGGGTTGCGTAGGTTAAGTTATTATTTTTTACATTAGGATTAAACCTCGGCACAACATCTTGGGCCAAAGGGCCTGTTCTGTGCTGTACTTTTCTATGTCCTATGTTCTATGTTATCAGTAACGTATCTGAGACAATCATATACAATGATCATAACCCATTGAAGATTGTGGAGAAATTTAAGGACAAAAATGCCAGACTGTATAGATAGAACTTGTTGTTACAGCCATTCAATTTGAGAATTGTGCATGTGGCAGGACGACAAAACATGACTGCTGACGCAGATTCGAATGAGGAACAGAGACGTTCAGTGGCAGGAATATAACACTCTGAAACAGGATGTAGTTGTGCATATTTCCATGTTTATAGTCAATGTAATGTATATGTGTGTTGTAGAGTACTAACAGTTTAAGATTAAGGAGTTGTAAATTAAGCCATCTTTACATTTTAATGGTTCATTTTTAAGGGGCGAGGTGTGATGATGCTGCTCTTTTAACAAGATTATGCTATCCTTGGCTTTTTTTTCCAGAGAGGTCATAAAAGCCACAGACTTCAAAAAGTCTGAAGTTGAAGGGTTCAGGGCCAATTTGTTTTTAGCTAACAGATACTGCCTCAGCAATTTTAAAATGAAGCCATCTTTGGATTTTGATGATTCTTTTTTTAAGTGTAGAGATGTAATGATGCTGCTCATTTAACAAGGTTACGCTGTCCTTGGCTTTTTTTTTTCTCAGAGAGGTCGTAAAAGCCACAGATTCCTAAAAATCTTGGGTTGAAGGGTTTCAGTGCCTATTTGTTTATAACTAACAGATACTGCCTCAGGCAAAGGCTTTCAAGTTAAAATAATACTTGTACGATGAAAGGAGAGTGGCCAGTTCTACCAGCTCAGCTTTTCTCTGGTTTGGTTTGGTTTGGTTTTTAAAAGTAGAGTTGTAAAACCTGCTGGACCCCAATGAAGCAGGTCCAGGCTGATTGAATTGAATTGAATTAAATTGAATTTGTCATGTGTATCGAGACACAGTGAAAAGCTTTGTCTTGTGAGCAATACAGGCAGATCACAGAGCTAAGTAGCATAGATAAGTAAATAATAGGTAAATAGCAGCAAAAACAAAAACAACAGTAGGGTAGAAACTGTTTCGAAACTGGCTTGTGCGTGTGTTCAGACTTCTGTACCTTCTCCCTGATGGTAGAGGTTGTAGAAAAACATTGCCAGGGTGGGATGGTCTGGCTTCTCTCCTATAAAAACCCTGAGTTTGATTTTACCTTTTGTGCCAAGGAGTGTTTATGGGGATTGTTGCAAGTACAGCATCATTAAGTTGGTTTTCTGTTGCGTTTTCAGATGGATTCAGTTATTCAGTATTCAGTTCTCTTTTGTTTGTGTTTTATTCGGTAATCTTGTAAATAAATTCTGTTTTGTTAAAACTAAATGGTTTGACCAACTGCAACCCTCAGAATATCTGTGTTACACCTGCTTGAAACAATGAGCTACGTTAGGGTCTGGGCAAATTTCTTGTAATGTATTGTGGGGTTCTAGCCTGGACCATAACACATGTTTGAACCAAAGCTCTAATGAGGTCAGGAGCTGAGAGCCTTTGGTGGAACCAAACTTTAGGGTGTAGGTTTGCCCGCTGAACTGTAGGTTTGATATCCAGACGTTTCATTCCTGGCTCGGTAACATCATCAGTAGCGACCTCCAAGTGAAGCGAAGCTGTTGTCTCCTGCTTTCTATTTATATCTTTCTCCTGGATTGGGGTTCCTGGGGTTTGTGGTGATGTAATTTCCTGTTCGTTTTCTGAGGGGTGATAGATGGCATCTAGATCTATGTGCTTTTTTATGACGTTGTGGTTGGAGTGTCAGGCCTCTAGGAATTCTCTGGCATGTCTTTGCTTAGCCTGTCCCAGGATAGATATGTTGTCCCAGTCGAATTGGTGGTTTTTTTCACCCGTGTGTAGGGATACGAGGGAGAGAGGGTCGTGTCTTTTTGTGGCTAACTGGTGTTCGCGTATCCTGGTGGCTAACCTTCTTCCTGTTTGTCCTACGTAGTGTTTGTGGCAGTCCTTGCATGGAATTTTGTAGATGACATTGGTTTTGTCCATGGGTTGTACTGGGTCTTTTAAGTTTGTTAGTTTTTGTGTGAGAGTGTTGATGGGTTTGTGTGCTACTAGGATTCCGAGGGGTCTTAGTAGTCTGGCTGTCATTTCTGAAACTTCTTTGATGTATGGTAAGGTGGTTAGGGTTTCTGGCTGTGTTTGGTCTGCTTGTCGTGGTTTGTTCTTGAGGAATCTGCGCACTGCATTTTTTGAGTATCCGTTCTTCTTAAATATGCTGTATAGGTGGTTCCCCTCTGTTTTCCAAACTGATGTCAGTGAGCAGGCTATTGCTGGCCAGGTGCTGTTTGATAGCACTGTTGATGCCACGTTCCATAACATTACTGATAATTGAGAATAGACTGCTGGGGCAGTAGTTGTGGGTTGGATTTGTCCTGTTCTTTGTGTACAGGACATAGCTGGACAATTTTCCACATTGTTGGGTAGATGCCAGTGTTGAGGTTTGTTATGGACCAGATCAAACCCCGTCAACATATATCAAGAAGATAGCCTAGAACCCAACCTTTTCTTATTTTTAAGGGCAAATGTAAGGCATTATGTTCTGTTTACAATTCAATTGGTCAAACTACCAGGCTTAAAGCAAAGAACACTTTATTCTTGCATTATAGCTAAAATACAAATCTAAGAAAGACAAATTGGAATAACAACTCTGTTGGAAAATTTGACAGAATAATACATTATTTAACTGCTAAACAGCAATTGTTTCAGTGTAGAACATTCCATAAACACTTCTTTCGCAAAGGAAAATTCAATGAAATAGATTGTCTCACATGCAGTTCTCTGGTCCAGGAGGAAAGAGCATCAAAAGAAAATTCTGAGAGAGAGAGAGAGAGAGAGAGAAAGAACGCAAGCACTTTACTGTAGGCTGCGAAAGATGTAGGACAGTGTCCAAAGCCCAAAAGCTACTAAAAACTAAACTTAAACCCTGGTTCTGTTGGAGCGTGATCCCATTCATTCATGCTGTTTTTATTGCCTGCTTTCTAAAAAAAAACTAAAGCTTCGTGGCATTGCTGGGCTCAGAGCACATAACTCAGCTCCAAGTTTAAAACTTGATTTCAAAAGAAGCATGGCAGAACAAATCTGAAAGGCACATTTCGTAACAAGTTATATTGGAACAGTTTGGTTAGGGGAGCAGCATTTTCTGGAGCACAAGCCTTCAGTACAGTTGCCAGAGTATTTATTGTCAGGGCCTTTGCAGTATCTGGTACCTCCAGCCATTTCTTGATATCAGGTAGAATGAACTGAACTTGCTGAAAACTGTCATCTGTAATGCTAGGAACCATAGGAAGAGACTGGAATGGATCATTCATGCAGCACTTCTAGCTAAGATTGCTGTGAATGCTTCCGAATTTGTTTTTGCACAGATGTGTTGGGCTCTGCCACATTAAGGATGGGTTGTTTCTGGACCCTTCTCTTCCAGTGAGTTGTTAAATTATCCACCAGTCTTCATGATTGGATGTTGCAGGACTGCAGAGCTTAGATCTGATCCGATGGTTGTGGGGTTGCTTAGCTCTGTCAATTTGCTGCTGATGCTGTTTAGCATGCAAGTAGTAGTATTTGGTAGAATCATCTGGTTGTCACCTCATTTTTAAGTATGCCTGGTTCTGCTCCTGGCATGCTGTACTAAACCTTCCATTGATCCCATGGCCTGTGTGAGGTGTATGATGAGCCATAATGTTGCAGATTCTGTTAGATTACGATTCTGCTGCTGTAGATGGTCCACTACACCTCATTATCATGAAAAGGGAATGAGATTAACAGAGGCCCTTCAACCTGTCTGTACCTTCAAAACATTATTTTATATTTTGAATCTGTCCGCAATCCAATGCTATATTTGGAGTCATAGAGTCATGGAGATGTACAGCATGGAAACAGACCCTTCGGTCCAACCCGTCCATGCCGACCAGATATCCCAACCCAATCTAGTCCCACCTGCCAGCGCCTGGCCCATATCCCTCCAAATCCTTCCTATTCATATAACCATCCAAATGCGTTCTTAAATGTTGCAATTGTACCAGCCTCCACCACATCCTCTGGCAGCTCATTCCATACACGTACCACCCTCTGCGTGAAAAAGTTGCCCCTTAGGTCTCTTTTTTATCTTTCCTCTCTCACCCTAAACCTATGCCCTCTAGTTCTGGACTCCCTGACCCCAGGGAAAAGACTTTGTCTATTTATCCTATCCATGCCCCTCATAATTTTGTAAACCTCTATAAGGTCGCCTCTCAAGTACTAATCTATGTCAATTACAAATGAGTAGTTTCACAACAAATTAATTTAATTACATTAATTAATGAATATACTTTGATTGTGTGATTCTAACTAAAAAAAAGGTCAATCATGAAATTTCCCTACTACTTTACAAGAATAGTTCTAGAAATGAGAAATTTCAGTTATAAGGATAGATTGAAGAATTTGTCACTGTTCTCTTTAGATAGCAAATGGTTGAATGGAGATTTCATAGTTTTTAAAACTCTGTGGGTTGATTTGAGTGGATAGAGAGAGGCTGTTCCGGCATTTACTAGAAGAAAGACCAAGAGGGCATTTAAAGTGATGTGCAAATGAAACAGTAATGATGTCGTTCGTGTATAGAATATACTGCTTGGAAATTTGGTGGAGTCAGGTTTAATTGAGGCATTCAAGAGAGCATTAGATGATTATTTGGATTGAACTGGCCTGGGATATGGGAAAATGGCAGGAAATTGAAACCAGCAAATAGAACCAGTGCAAACTTCATATGCCGAATGGCATCCTTCTGCACCATAACTGTTCTGTAATATTAATTCTACAACTATAAGTACATCTCATATGAATATTCTTCTTAATGCAGGGAAAGGACCAGACCAACTCTCATTGATATATATTAATAAACTGATTTGATCTCTAAGAGACGAGTATAATCGTCAAGGGGAAATGATACAGCATTTCTTCTGGAGGTATTAATTTTTCAGGTTATAAAACATTACCAACATATTAGGTAAATGCTCCAGGAAAGCTCACTAAGGCATTTTCAATATTTATTTTCACTGAATTACTTTTAGGGTAAAAGCTGCATATAAGACCTCGTGGTCAAATTACCGAAATTAGTAGTTTCATTGAAACTCATGAGCCTTTAGCATATACAAGACTAGTTGTATCTGCCCCATTCACTGCCTTTGTTGAGATCAATTAATTCTGGATGGATCAAAAATGAAGCCTTGAGCTTTCTGAACTTTATCAGAATCTCTACAGTGTGGAAGTAGGCCATTTGGCCCATTGAGTCCATACCGGACCACCAAAGAGCATCCCACCCAGACCCACCTCCCCTATCCTATCTCTGTAACTCTGTATTTTCCATGACAAGTCCCCCTAGCCTGCATATTTCAGGACACTATGGGCAATTTAGCATGGCCAATCTACCTAACCTCACAGCACCAGGGTCCCAGGTTCGATTCCAGCCTCGGGCAACTGTTTACATATTCTCCCCGTTTCTGCATGGGTTTCCTCTGGGTCCTCCGGTTTCCTCCCACAGTCCAAAGATGTACAGGTCAGGTGAATTGGCCATGCTAAATTTCCTGTGGCGTTCGGTGCATTAGTCAGAGGCAAATGGGTCTGGGTGGGTTCCGGTTTGGTGTGGACCGGTTGGGCGAAAGGCCTGTTTCCACACTGTAGGGAATCTAACCTAATCTGCAAACTCCACACAGACAGTCACCCAAGGCTGGAATTGAACTCAGGTCCCTGACAGTGTGAGACAACAGTGCTGACCACTTAAGAGTCTTAGAGTCGTATAGCACAGAGACAGGCCCTTCGGCCTAAACTGGTCCATGCCGACCAAAATGTCTGTCCACTCTAACCCCATTTCCCTGCACTTTGCCCAAATCCTTATATACCTTTTCTGTCCGTGTATTTATCCAAATGCCTTTTAAATTTTGTTAGTGTACCCACCTCAACAACTTCTGCTGGCAGCTCATTCTATATGCGTATCAACCTCTATGTAAAAACATTGCCCCTCAGGTTCACTTTTATTCTTTCCCCACTAACCTTAAACTGATGCCCTTTAGTCCTCGATTCCCCAAAAGAAGACTGAGTGTATTCACTCCATTCATATCTCTCATGATTTTATACACTTCTATAAGGTCCCCACTCAGTCTTCTACACTCTAAAGAAAAAGGTCCTCCCTTGTCCAACCTCTCCCTGTAAATCAGACCCTTGGGTCCTGGCAACAACCTTGTAAATTTCTTTAGCACTCTTTCCAGTTTAATAACATGCTTCCTATAGCAAGGTGACCAAAACTGATCACAGTACTACAAGTGTGACCTTGCAAACGTCCTGTACAACTGCAACATGACTTCCCATCTTCTATACTCAGTGCTCTGACTGATGAAGGCCAGTGTGCCAAAAGCCTTCTTCACTGCCCTGGCTACCTGTGACTCCACTTTCAGAGAACTGTGCACCTGAACTCCAATGTCCCTCTGTTCCACTACACTCCTTCAGGCTCTACCATTCACCATGAAATTCCTACCTTGATTTGACTTTACAAAATGCAAGACCTCACACTTAACTATATTAAACTCCATTTGCCATTTCTCAACCCATTTGCCAACCGATCAAGGTCCTGCTGCAATTTCTGATAACCCTCCTCATTGTCCACGATACCGCCTATTTTATTGTCATCTGCAAACTTACCAATCATGCCTTGTACATTCTCATCCAAATCATTGGAATAGATAACAAACAGCAATGGACTGTTTGTTACACCACAAGTCACAGGTCTCCAGTCCAATAAGCATCCTTCCACTATTACCCTCTGCTTCCTACCATCAAGCCAATTGTGTATCCAATTTGCCAGCTCCCCCAGGATTCCTGTGATCCAACCCTCCAGAGCACCCCAATATTGTACTAGAGTCATAGCTTCATACAGATGCACAGCACGGAAACAAACCCTTCAATCCAACTTGTCCATACCAACTAGATATCCTAAATTAATCTAGTCCCATTTTCCAGCACTTGGCCCATATCCCTCGAAACCGTTCCTATTCATATACCCTTTTAAATGTAATTGTACAAGCCTCCATCACTTCCATGCAGCTCATTCGTGAACAAGTTGCCCTTTTTAAATCTTTCCCCTCTCACCGTAAACCTATTCCCTCTAGTTCTCAACTCCCCCACCCTGTCTATTTACTCTATCCATGCCCCTCATGATTATTGCTCAAGGTATCAGGGGAACTTTCAACATGGTTTTACACAGAAAGTCCGAGGACACATCGCTGTACAGATCTTCAGCAGAAATGTTTGAATCATGTCACAAACCTTGCTGATGCAGCCACAATGCTTAAAAATTGCAAATTACAAACATAGCCCATTTTATCTTTATAGTTGACTAGTCAACAGAGTTCCGTAGAGGATGCAAAATATAAAAAAAATTAAAGTGAGGTAATATAGCAAACCATAAAATCTAAAGTACTAGGTTTCTCATAAGCCAACTTGAATATGTAAAGCTTCAAAAATATTGCACTTAATACAATGTAAATAAATTTATCATATATTTTATAAAAGTAAATTGGCTGTGACATTTGTTACGTAAATACATTTTGTATGTTTATGATATTGTAATTTTTTATTGAGCAACAAATTGTCTAAGTAAATAAAATGCAGGATAAACTAACAGATCTCATGTGACATTTCCCTATGATAAATTGGAGGATATGCTGTTCTGTAAAACGAGGAACTTTGCATCATGCAGTGAACATATGGTGCCTGCCATTCATTACAATTACACTTGCTCATAGACTTTCTATGGGATTTTACACTAGAATTTGTTATGATTAAAATGCCATTTCGCCATAACAATTCTACTGTCAACATAGCACAATTATGAACAACGTAAAATATTTTGTATCTCTTTAACTGATTAGATAGAACAATTGAGGGACACAAATGTGAACCAGGAAGTGTCAGAATAATTAATTCTATGTCAAATGTGTACAAAAAAAAACGTAAGGAAAGACCATAGTAAGAATGATAAAAGAAAGAGGGAAGATAAAGTTATTTAATTTTCCATATATTTTAAATATTCATCAATGTTAAAAATCTAATGGAATGAGACACCTAAATTATAAAATATGATTTCCAATGCCAGAGAGATTGTTTGACTGTCATTAAGCCACATCATGTTGTCAAACCTGTACTAGAATAGACAAGCTCTAACTTTTTTCTGACAAGTTTTGCTTGTACATCCAACATACATACAGTAATTCTGTGCCTTTCGCATCTGAGATGCTTATTATTATGTGTTGTTATGTTGATTTTCTGATCTGAAGGTAATCTTTATTAGTAAACATAGACCTGCTGAAAATTTCATGGAGAGTGATGGAAGGAGAGGCATAATTGGTTACTGCATGGCAAAGTCATAAATTGAAATCACTTTGGACAAGATTGGAAGCAGGGGAGGGGCATAAAATTGCTGTATGAGTGAGGAGCAGAAATGAATCTATGTTGAATCCTTTCAACTGCATTGTAAAAAATTGAATATTCTGTAGATGTAAGGGGATCAAAGGTTATGGGAAAAGGCAAGAGAATGGGGTTGTGAAACTCATCAGCCATGATCGAATGGCTGAGCAGACTCGATGGGCCGAATGGACTAATTCTGCTCCTATATCTTATGTCCTAAGATAGCATTTTAACCTGTTCTATTGATCACTCTATTACTAGCCTGTTTGACCCATTCACTTTTAAATACCTCCCTCAGCCGCTATAGCTCCATACAGGGTTAATGGAGGTTGGAAGTAAAGTCGTCCCCCCGTACCCACGGGGATATGTTCCAAGACTTACCACAGAAGCCGGAAACTGCGGATAGTAGTGAACCCATTCATTTAAATGGGAAATTTACCTTCCCGGCAGCCCCCGCTCCCTGGTTCTGGAAGGTTCTCTGTAACATGTTCAGGCCACAATAAACTGCACAAACTGAAACTGTGGAAACTGGGTCCACGGATATGGAGGTTGCTCTATACTTTATTTTCTTTTTTGGTAATTCTTTCACATTCTACTAAGTTAAACCAGTATTTGTTCAATCAACAAATGCTGCTGTTTTATAAATTTTACAGTTAAGTCAGGCAGAAGCCCTTGTGACAGAGACTTGACATGTTTTCAGTTTCAAGTGCAAATCAGCATAAAAAGCTTAAGTCCTACTACCAGTAAATCTCTCACGATGTTACTTCAAGTGTTTCAGAAGATACAAGGTTTTGTCCTATGTAATTGAGGCCTGGTGCCCTCATTGTAGCAGATCCCGTGTTCCCATCTTCTACACAATGTGATTTTAATTTTTGAGTTCTGAGATTATCTCTTTTGCAATTACAAAATCCAACATTATTGTTACTTGACTTAAATATTTCAAGCAGGTTCTCCCCAGCATTAAATACCACCAAAAGGAATTTGGCACAAGAGTGTTAAGCAATCATACGAGATTAGTGCCAGTTGTAAATTCAACCCCTCAATGAGACTGCCTACACAGCTTTTGCACCTGTTTCAAACTGCTGCAAATCAGATGGAACAACTAGTGAATCTGGGGAGGTTGTGTTGGTATGGGAAGGAGGGGTGCAGACTGTTGTTTTGCGTTTTAGATATAAAACTGTTGCATGCTTCATATTTTAGCAAGATACATTGTTGGATGGATTAGTCTTTACACAAATGTTAATATTTCTTCGACTTAGGATTCCTATACTTTCCACATCATTAACAGTCTGAAGGAACTTTTTATACAGATATTGCAACATTGTAATGGTTTGTAGCTTTTTAAGTCTTATAGCTATTAGTGCATTATAAATGAACGTCCTCTTTCTGTCCTTAAACAAGCTACTATTTGGAGCATTTCACAGCAGAAGCTATGATCTATTGGTTCAGTTAGACATATTGTGAAATGCAGTTCTTTCATTCTAATAAAAGTTGTTTTTCTTATATGACTGTGAAATTAGTCAAGCTTACACACTAGATTATTCAGGTTATTTTAATTTTCTAAATTAGTAAAGGTAAGACTTAAAGTTTTTGAATTCTCCAATTCACTGGGGTAGACTGCCCTGTCTGAATGACCTATTTCCTTGCTGCATATCACTTGTATTGACAGGTTTAGTGTGATTTGTTTAAATGTTACATATCTTGTTTGAATGACCTGTGATTTGCTCGAATTTTATCTTTCTACAAAACATTTGAACATTTGGAATTTGTAAGAATGTAGGAGGTTTACATCAATGTTTTCCTCATCAGTTTTAAAATTATTGGTTGTATCTGACCAGACATAATTGTGAACTGTTATGAGACTTTAAGTTCTCTATGTTATGATTGATTCTTGGATTCTTCAGGACTGTAATTTAGTGAAGGTCCAAAACTTTTTGTCCTGAGAAATTCAATTAATTCAAACATTTTGGTATTCCCACAGGTCTCCAAAGGTTGTGATTATGTGTTTGTGAGTGGCAAGGAATCTCGAGGCTCAATGAATGCCCGGATTATTTTCAACTATGAGCACTTGAGTGCCCCACTGGAGCTGACAGTTTGGGTACCAAAACTTCCTCTGCAGATTGAATTGTCGGATGGCAAATTAAGTCAAGTGAAAGGATGGAGAGTGCCAATCCTCCCTGATAGAAGGTGAGAAGCATGAATCAATCTTCATTTTATTGTAAAATACAGAGTTATCTCTCAATGATTTAATTGTCCAGAGAAAATCTTATTGATTATATACCCTTAGTAAGAACTCCGGTGACAAATAAATACCAGATTTGCAGTTCAGAACCTTTAAAATTCACTGTTTTAACAATACTGGGGCAACATTGATGTTCAAATTACAGAGGAACCTCAATTATCCGAAGGACACAGGCAGGAAGTATTTTGTTCAGTTTATCGAATTCCAGATAATCGAATGCCAGCTAACACTGTTTAGCCAAGCATCGGGACCTTGCGATCTTGCCGCATAATCCAATATTTGGATAATCAAATGCTGGATAATCGAGGTTCCTCTGTATAAGGCAAAACAACTAGATAAAAGTTGCAATTTGAATGTTTTCGTACTCTGTTACACCTCACTGGGATAGCTTACTGAAGATCATGTCCACTTTAAAGACTTTTAAAAAGAAGCGGCCTTCTTCAATTTTTCTGTCTTTTCAACAAGTTGACAGAAATCACAGACCAGGTATTTATACTTAACAAGAATGATTTTTTTATAACAGGTAAATAGGCTGTCGTCAAAAGTAAATAATTATGAGCTGTCTTCATATAATTCTACTTACTAAAACTCTAGCTTCGTATAAACGTCCCCCTTAGATACACACAGACAAGCATAGACAGGACAAAATGTGGATTTTTAGGGAAGGGAGAAACTGGAAAACAGTTCAGTCGTCTCTGTTCACAGGATCCGCGGAGATAATGTTTGTAATGATCATCCTTCTGTGCTGCTTCTGATTTTCATTCTATAGAAGCTTCCATTGGTTTTCAGTCGGCACAAAGTGGCTGGTTCACCCTGACAAAAGATCACTGGCTTATTAATTAATTGACTTGTTGGAATTCTTTAAAGAATCAAAATATGTTGTGGATAAAAAGGAGTCTGTTGATGTAGTGAATTTGGATTTCCAGAAGGTACTTGGCAAGGTTCCACATTAAAGTCAGAGCTGATGACAACATACGAGCATAGATAGAAGATTGGTTAGCAGTAAGCAGTCAGTATGTAGTTTGAGATTGACAGGATGGGAAAAGTGTGGTGCTGTAGGGCCTTCTTTGCTAATCCCTCAACATTTTATAATTTATAACTTAAATGAAGCATTTGAAGGCATGATGGCTAAATTTGCAGGTGACAGAAAAATAGGTAGGAAAGTATGTTGTGAAGATGACATAACAAGGAAGCAGATCAATATAGATAGGTTAAGTGAATGGGCAAAGATCTAGTGGATGAGAGCATAATGTGGGAAATGTGAAGTTGTTTGCTGTGACAGGAAAATGAAAAATACAGTGTTTACTTAAATGAAGAGCGACTGCAGAATTCTGAGGTGCAAAGGGACATAGATGTTCTGATGCATGTCTCACAAAAGATTAGCAGCAGGTATGGCACATAATCAGGAAGGTTAATGTGATGCTAGCTTTTATTCTGAAAGAAATTGAACATAAATAAAAGAACATCATTTTCAGTTAAACAGGGTATTAGTGAGAACATGTCTCAAAAAATAGTTTCCTTATTTAAGGTAGGATGTAAGTGCATTGAGCGCAGTTCTGAGGTGGTTTATTAGATTGATACCTGCTTTTGTGAGTTGTCAAAATTCAGAAAAGTGAATAGCGATTTAATTAAAGTTTATAAGATCCTGAATTGCCTGGACAAGGTGGATGCAGAATGAATGCTTTCTCTTGTGGGTGAGTCAGAACTAGGAGATCCATTTTAAAATTGGGGGTCACCCTTTTACGCCAGACATGAAGTGAATTTCTTTCTCTTGAGGGGTGTGTGAGTTTAAACTTTCTGCATCAGAAAGCAGTGGAAGTAAGGTGGTTGAGTATTTTTAAGGCAGAAGTAGATGGATAGTTGTTAGGTTACCAGAGATGGATGCAAATGTGGAATTTGGAACGCAGTTGTATCAGCCATGATCTTATTCAATGGTGAAGCAGGCTCGAGGAACTGAATAGTCTACTAATTTGTAACTTTGTATAGATTTAAAAATATAGATCTGATCCATCTGGATCAGAGTAGAGAGCAGGGCATAGGTCTGATTGTTTTCTGAAGCACACAATTCTGCAGCGAGTTAATGGCCCAGCAGAGGGAATTTGTACTTTTCATAAGCAAATGCTGAAAAGATGTTTTCCCCTTCGGAAGAGTTTCGGACCAGAGGGCAGAATCTCAGAAAGAAGAGGTGCCAATTTAAGACTGAGGAGGATTTTCTTCTCTCAGAGGATTGTGCGTTTTAGGAATTCCCACAGATAGCTGTGGGAGCAGACTCTTTGTGTATATTTAAGACTAAGATAGATACTTTCTTAATCAGTAGGGGGATCAAGGATTATGGGGAAAGAGCAGGAGAGTGGATGTGAGGAATATAGGATCAGCCGTCATAGTTTAGAATGATGGAGCAGGCTTGAGGGGCCAAATTGTCTGTTCCTGTTTATGTTTTTTTGGGTCTTGTATTTCCTGAATAAGGCTTATAAAATATTCAGAAAGATTGAAAGTGTTGCCATCATTTTGCATGCTCAGTACTCAGTACCAGAAATGCCCGGAATCATTCATTTTCAACTAGCACTGATTTGAAAATTCCTTCAGGCATAATGAACATACTATTCTTAAAAGGGAATGTTATATTCACCTGTGTAGCTTTATTTTGTTGCATTATTCATTGCTCAGTCACTGATATTATTCCAGTCTTTGCTCATTTCTACTGTTGCCTGTGGTTTTCTTTGAGATTGTTTTTGTCAGCTTCCTGTTTTCCAAGGGTTTCCAATTGGGGATGTTTCTCTAATTACAGGTTTTGGAGGACTCTCTCCCAGCTGTCATTCCATTTTGATTTGCCTCCACCATCCTTTCAAATAGTTCTTTACCACTCAATATGTAAAAAGTTTTCCTTCATGTCACCTTTGACCCTTTTGCTAGTCATTTCAAATTTATATCTTCTGATTCTTGATTCTGCCACCAATGGGAACAGGTTCCCTTTATCTACTGTCTCTAGACCTCTCATGAATACTTCTAACAAATCTCCTCAATTTCCCCTGCTCTAATGAGAACAATTCTAACTTCTACAATTTGTCCACACAACTTTCTTATTCCTGGAAACATTGTTCTTGAATCTTTTCAACATCCCCTCTGAAACCTTTGTATGGTTTCTAGTGTTTCCTAGAATTGGACAAAATATCTAATGAGGCCAAACCACGTTTTAAAAAGGTTCATCATGATTTTCTTGCTTCTCTGTTTATAGAACACAGGATCTGCTATGCTTTTTGCACCACTTTCTCAACCTGCCCTACCAATTAAATATTTTATGCATAAAAACGCAAGTCTCTTTGTTCCTGCTATTTTTGAGAATTATATCTTTTTGTTTATATTATCTCTCCACATTGTTCCTCCCAAAATGTATAATTTTATATTATTCTGCAGTAATTTACATTTGTCATACATCATACTTTACTAGCCCACATATGTGCTTTTGCAATCAATCATTATACTTTTTAAATTCAAAATACTTCTAAATTTTATGACATCTGTATGTTTCAAAATTCTGCCCTGTACACACAGAACAAGGTCATTAAGATATATCCAGAAAATGCTATAGCCCGGGTACCAACCTGCAGGTGAACATTCCTTTACACCTTCCTCCAATTCAAAAAATCAACTGTCACCACCACTTTCTCTGTCACTTAGTCAACTTTGTATCCAAGTGCCATTGTATCCACTCACCAAGTGCCATTTGCAAGTCCATGTACAGCACATTAAATGCATTATTCCTATCAACATTTTTTATTAGCCAATCAAAAAAGTCAATCAAGTTGGTCAAATATGTACAGCTATCTCTAATTCATCAATTGAAATAATTTAATTAATCTGTACTTCTCTAAATGACTGTTTTATTGTCCCAGATTAATCCTTCTAAAACATTTCTTGCCATTATCTGACTTTTGCTGTTCAGCATATCCTAACACTCCTTTTTGAATGAGGGTGTAACAATTGTCATTCTTTAGTCCTCTGTGTCTGCACTGCATCTTAGAAGGTTTAGAAGTTTATGGACAGTACTTTTGCAATTTCTATCCTTAGTTTCAAAAGCAACCTTGATGCATCTAATTTCACCCTTGGTGAGTCATTAATTGTAAGTATAGCCAGCCTTTCAAATTCTTCACCGTTATCAATTTTTAGGCTATTCAGAACTTTAATATCTTCTCTTTAATTGGCAATTTCGAACAATCTTCTTCTGGGTGAAGTTGGATGCAAGTACTCATTCAGTCCTCTGCCAAACTCTCTGCCTCCAGCTATAGGTCTTCCTTTTGTTTGCTGAATGGCCCTCTCCAGTTCATCTCTCCTGTTACTACTGTTTTACTGTGTATATGCTTATTAGAAGGTTTGGATTACTTGTTATGTTAGCTGCCAGTATCTTCTAATATTCTTTGTTCTCCCCACCATCACTTTGCCTTGAAAGTTTCAAACGTAGCCTGGTATTATCAACCTGACGTCAGTCTTATGGGTCCTTTCTCTCCCTTAAATTACTCCTCAATCATTTTCATGATTTAAGTGAGTTCTGGCTTTAGTTACCCTACACTTTCTTCGAGTGCAAATATACGTCATGTGTATCCAAACTATCTTTGTGCAAATGTATCTTAAATGTAGTCGAACTATCTCTTCAAAAGCAGCTCATTGCTTTCTTACAGTTTTGCCTTTCAATCTTTGATCCTACTTTACTCAGACAGTGATTTTCTCATTCTATGAAACTGGCAGTCCTCCAATTAAGTATTCTTACTCTTGATTGCTCTCCGCCCATTTATGCTAGCTAATATTAGCAATGTATCATCATGTTTCCGTTTGCTGCCTGACCTACAAATGCTCCACCTGACCACTTCGTCCCCAGAACTAGATTCAGCAATGGCACCTTCATCATCAAGCCAGAAACATACTGATCAAGAATATGCTCATGAACACACTTCAAAAACTTTGAACCATCTTTTCCCTTTACACGATTACTTTCCAAACCTATATTAGGATAATTGACAATCCCTATTGTCATTATGCTATGATCTCCAAAACTTTGCTCCTATATATCTTTTGTACATTTAGTATTCTATAGAATGCACCCAGTAGTGTAATGGTACCTCTAATGTTTTGTAACTCAAACCAAATAGATTTTGTACTCATCACTCCACTACATGGTCTCTCTCTATTTCTCTCACAGTAGTAGCCTCCCTAATTTATTCTGTCATTCCTCCTCCATTCTTTGATTATTTGCATTTCCTGAACAATTTTTATCCTGAATTATTTAGTTTCCAGTTCGACTGTTTTTTTGAGCAATGTCTTCATTATTACCACTACATCATGTCCAATATAATTGTTTTCAAACAAATTTATTGACCAGCCTTTGTGTATTTATTGTACTGCAACCCCATTTGAACTTTATTGTATTCCCTCTTCGTCTGACCCCACCTAATACCTTATTATTCCATGGTCTACAACTATCTGCCACTTTCAGTCCTTTTCACACTTTGTTTAATTCTTCTAATTCAGCAAACTGGTGAGCAATTCCCTTCCAGGTTAGTTTAAGCCTTCACAGTACTAGCAAACTACTCCTGAGAACATTGGTCCCAAAGCTGTTGAGGGTAATCTGTCTGGCCCGTACAGATCCCACCTTCCCTAAAGCATCCCCTATATTCTTGCTCCAACCACACAATTATATGTTCAAAATTCCTGTCTTCACAGTGGTTTTGGTACCTGGAAACATCTAAAGATTATTACTTTAGACGTCTCATTTATTAATCCCTTTCCTATAGTTCTCTAAAGTCCTCCTGAAGAACTTCAACCCTCTTTCTATCAGTTTTATTTGTAGGCATTTTCTATGCAATCTGTTCAGAGATGTTTCTCCATACCTCTGGAACAGGTGGGATTTGAACCCAGGTCTCCAAGCTCATAGGTAGGGACACTACCACTGCATTATGGCCTTTAGTAGAGTGATGTGCTCTTCCTGTCAGATGTGGGAGCTTATGGAACGTTTGCATGTTACTGATGATTAAGTCTGCAGGAACTGTCTTTGGTTGCGAATACAGTCATGTCGCATGGATTGGTTGGAACAGTAGTTACAGACAATGAGGAATTTACAAGAGCGAGGGCGTGTGATGGATGGCTGTCATAGGAAGGGAGAAAAGCTGCAGATACAATCAGGTAGATGGGTTAACTCCAGGAAAAGTAGGAGGGGTAAGCAGGCTGTGCAGGAGTCCTCTGTGGCTGTTCACATCTCAAACAAGTATGCTGTTTTAGAAAATGTAAGGGGTGATGGACTCTCAGGGAATGGAGCACAAACAGCCAAGTCTCTGGTATCGAGACTGGCTCTAACGTAATGAGGGCTACATCAGGTTCCAATGATTGATTGTGATAAGGTACTCTCTCATCAGAGGCACAGATAGACGTTTCTACAATCAGCAGCAAAAAATCAGCATGGTGTGTTGCCTTCCTGGTGCCAGGATCCAGGATGTTTCGAAGAGGGTGCGGAATGTTCTCAAAGGGGAGACCGACCAGCTGGAGGTCATTATACATTTTGGACCTAACAACATAGAAAAGGAAAAGGATGAGATTCTGAAGGGAAAAAAATAGAAAGTTATGTAGGAATTTAAAAGGGAGGTCCTTAAGGGTAATAGTATCTGGATTACTCCCGTTGCTACGAGCTAGTCAGGGTAGGAATAAGAGGGTAGAGCAGATGAATGCGTGGCTGAGGAGCTGGTGTATGGGAGAAGGGTTTACATTTTTGGATCATTGGACTCACTGCTGTGGTAGAAGTGACCTGGTCAAGAAGGATGGATTGCACCTGAATTGGAAGGGGAATAATATACTGGCAGGGAGACTTGGTGAAGTTGCTCTGAAGGATTTAAACCAGTAAGGTGGGTGTGTGGGACCCAGGGAAATAGTGAGGAAAGAGACCAATCTGAGACTGGTACAGTTGGACAAAGGAGCGTGTCTAACAGTCAGAGCAGGCAGGAACAAACCAGAGAACAATGTAGGACTGATAAATTAAACTGCATTTACATCAATGCAAGAAGCCTAATCGGGAAGGCAGATGTACTCAGGGCATGGTTAGGAACATGGAACTGGGATATCATAGCAATTAAAGAGACATGGCTCAGAGATGGACAGGACTGGTAGCTTAATGTTCCAGGATACAAATGGAAGGATAGAAAGGGGGGCAAGAGAGGAGGGGGAGTGAAGTTTTTGGTAAGTGGTAGCACTATTGCTGTAGGGAATGTGTATGTGTAGGGAACGCTAGATGACTAGAGTAATTGAGGTTTTGATTAAGAAAAAGAAGCATATGTCAGGTTTAGAAAGCAGAGATCGAGTGATTCCTTAGAAGAGTAAGACAGTAGGAGTATACTTAAGAGGGAAATCAGGAGGGCAAAAAGGAGACATGAGATAGCTTTGGCAAATAGGGTTAAGTGGAATCCAAGTGGCTTTTTCAATACATTAAGGACAAAAAGGTAACTAGGGATAGAATAGGACCCGAGCTGAAAATGTGTTGCTGGAAAAGCGCAGCAGGTCAGACAGCATCCAAGGAACAGGAGAATTGATGTTTCGGCTGATCTCCAGCATCTGCAGTCCTCACTTTCTCCCCATAGAGTAGGACCCCTCAGATATCAGCAGGGCAGTGTATGTGTGGAGCCACAGGAGATGGGAGCAATACTAAATCAGTATTTTGCATCAGTATTTACTGTGGAGAAGTACATGGAAGATATAGAATGTGGGGAAATAGATGGCGATATCTTGGAAGATGTCTACATTACACAGGAGGAGGTGCTGGATGTCTTGAAACGATAAAAGTGGATAAATCCCCAGGACCTGATCTGGTGTACCCGAGAACTCTGTGGGAAGCTAAGGAAGCTGGGCCCCTTGCTGAGATATTTGTATCATTGATAGTCACAGGTGAGGTGCCGGAAGACTAGAGGTTGGCCACTATTTAAGAAAGGTGGTAAGGAAAAGCCAGTGAACTATAGACCAGTGAGCTTGACATCGGTGGTGGGCAAGTTATTAGAGGGAATCCTGAGGGACAGGATTTATATGTATTTGGAAAGGCAAGGACTAATAGGGGATAGTCAGCATGGCTTTGTGAGTGGGAAATCATGTCTCACGAACTTGATTGATTTTTTTTGAAGAAGTAACAAAGAAGATTGATTAGGGCAGAGCAGTAGACATGATCTATATGGTGTTCAACAACATTCCTCATGGCAGACTGGTTAGCAAGGTTAGATCTCATGGAATACAGGGAGAATTAGCCATTTGGATATAGAACTGGCTCAAAGGGAGAAGACAGAGGGAGATGGTGGAGGGTTGCTGTTCAGTCTGGAGGCCTGTGACCAGAGGAGTACCACAAGGATCAGTGTTGGGTCTACTGCATTTCATCATTTATATAAATGATTTGGATGTGAACATAGTAAATATAGTTAGTAAGTTTGTAGTTGACACCAAAATTGGAGGTGGAGTGGACAGCGAAGAAGGCTACCTCAGAGTACAACAGGATCTTGATCAGATGGGCCAGTGGGTTGAGGAGTGGCAGATGGAGTTTAATTTAGATAAATTCAAGATACTGCATTTTGGGAAAGCAAACCTTAGCAGGACTTATGCACTTAATGGAAGTTCCTGGGGAGTGTTGCTGAACAAAGCAACCTTAGAGTGCAAGTTCAAAGTTCCTTGAAAGTAGAGTCGCAGATAGATAGGCTAGTGAAGAAGGCATTTGGTATGCTTTCCTTTATTGGTCAGAGCATTGAGTAGAGGAGTTGGGAGGTCATGTTGCTGCTGTTTAGGTCACTTTTGGAATATTGTGTGCAATTCTGGTCTACTTCCTATCGGAAGGGTGTTGTAAAACTTAAAAGGACTCAGAAAAGATTTACAAGGATGTTGCCAGGGTTGGAGGATTTGAGCTATATCAAAAAACTGAATTGGTTAGGGTTCTTTTCCCTGGAGTATCAGAGGCTGAGGGGTGACCTCATACAGATTTATAAAATCATGAGGGGCATAGATAGGATAAATAGACAAGGTCTTTTCTCTGGGGTGAGGGAGTCCAGAACTAGAGGGCATAGGTTTAAGGTGAAAGGGGAAAAATTTAAAAAGGACATAAGGGACAACTTTTTCCACACAGAGAGTAGTGCTTGTATGGAGTAAGCTACCAGAGGAAGTGGTGGAGACTGGTACAATTACAACATCTGGATGGGTATATGAACAGGAAGGGTTTAGAGGGATATGGGCCAGGTGCTGGCAAATGGGACAGGATTAGGTTAGGATATCTGGTCGGTATGGATGAATGGTACCAAAGTGTCTGTTTCCGTGATGTACGTCTCTATGACTCTATGACTCCATTACCTGTAACTGTTCACCCTACCTGCTAAGTATGTTCTTTTGTCTCTCGGTAACATCATAGTCTTTACAGCACACATTGAGCAACATTACAACCATGGAAACACCTCTCTGTTTCCCTACCTATTATTCAGTCTTAGAGATATACAGCACAGAAACAAACCCTTCGGTCCAACCTGTCCATGCTGACCAGATATCCTAAATCAATCTAGTCCCATTTGCCAGCATTTGGCCCATATTCCCTCTAAACCTTTCCTATTCATATACCCATTCAGGTGCCTTTTAAATGTTGTAAGCCTCCACTGTTTCTTCTTGCAGCGAATTCCATATACGCACCACCCTCTACTTGAAAAGTTTCCCCTTAGGTCCCTTTTAAACCTACACCCTTTTATTTTGGACTCACCCTCCCTGGGGAAAAGACTTTGGCTATTTACCCTATTCATGCCCCTCATGATTTTATAAACCTCTATAAGGTCACCCCTCAGCCTCCAACACTCTAAGAAAAATAGCCTCTATTCAGCCTCTCCTTATAGCTCCAACCGTCCAACCCTGGCGACATCCTTGTAAATCTTTTCTGAACCCTTTCAAGTTTCACAACATCATTCTTGTAGCAGGGAGACCAAAATTGAATGCAGCATTCCAATTGTAGCCTAACCAATGTCCTGTACAGCCACAACATGACCTCCCAATTTTCATATTCAATACTCTGACCAATAATGGAAAGCATACCAAACACCATCTGCACTATCCTATCTACCTGAGATTCCACTTTCAAGGAACTATGAATCTGCACTCCAAGGTCTCTTTGTTCAGTAACAATCCCCAGGACCTTACCATTATGTGTACAAGTCCTGCCCTGATTTGCCTTTTGAAAATTGAGTACAAAATCTCACATTTATCTAAATTAAACTTCTTCTGCCACTCCTCGGCCCATTGGTCCATCTGATCAAGATCCCGTTGTACGCTGAGGTAACCTTCTTCGCTGTCCACTACACCTCCAATTTTGGTGTCATGTGCAACTTAGGAGCTATACCTCCTATGATCACATCCAAATCATTTATGTAACTGACAAAAAGCAATGGATCCAGCATCAATCCATATGGCACACCACTGGTCAAAGGCCTCCAGTCTAAAAAACAACCCTCCACCACCATCTGTCTTCTACCATCGAGCCAGTTCAGTATCCAAATAGCTGGTTCTCCCTGTATTCCATATGAACTGACCTTGCTAACCAGTCTCTCATGAGGAACCTTGTTGAATGCCTTACTGAAGTCAATATGGATCATGTCCACCACTCTGCCCTCATCAATCCTATTACTTCTTCAAAAAACTCAATCAAGTTCGTGAGACACGATTTCCCACACACAAAGCCATGTTGACTATCCCTAATCAGTCCTTATCTTTCCAGTCTTTAGTTCCCTGGCTTTTCCTTACCACCTTTCTTAAATAGTGGCACTACATTAGCCAACCTCCAGTCTTCCAACACTTCACCTGTGGCTGTCATGATGCAAATATCTCAGCAAGGGGCCCAGAAATCTCTTCTCTAGCTTCCCACAGAGTTTTAGGGTACACCTGAATCTGTCCCAGGGATTTATCCACCTTTGTGTGTTTTAAGACATTCCACACCCCCTCCTCTGTAATATGGACATTTTTCAAGATGTCGCTATTTATTGAATGCCTATTACTATTCCTTTCCTAATATTTCTCCCAAGTATCCCACCCTCCTTATCCCAATACAACTGAGCCACTTATGATGTACTGGTCTTTGTGTTTGCTGCATATCACTCTAAATTCTACCCTGTACAAATAGTCTATTCAGAGGTAAGACCCCTACCACTGAACCAAAGCTGACACTTCAATAGAAGCACATATTTCTTTGCCAGCAACAAACATGATCTGCAGTGATGTAGACATGCACATGCATATGCCAATTAACTGAAAGGCTGTCAATACTTTGTATATTCCCTCAATGAAGTAGCACTAAAATGACATTCATTAGAAGGCCATATGGCAAATGTAAGCATAAAAGTTTGTTCCACACCCACTCTTACAATTTATTGACATGGGATAATGTATTATCACATTCTAACATTCCATTCTGACATTTTTAACAAATATCCTGATTGGATGATGCCCCTTTCCTCCAAAGAGACAAACCGTGCTCTGCTTCAGTAGCTATTGATGAAATATTTATAGAGCTGTGCCCTTAACAGGGACTGAGCACCAGCTTCCCCACCCCAGTCTCTTCCTTGCTGTCACACAGAAGTGCGCTTGGAAATACATTGAGTTGGTGAGTATGTAATTTATTTTAATTATGAGCAGCTGTTGCTTAAGAGCACCTAATATGCCAAATGTCCTAACCCGAAAGACCATTGTGCTCCCTCCATATTGAACAACACACATACAGCATATGGAGATTATTAAAATAAACTGATCACAAAAAATAATATGATGTTGGCTGCATATATTGCTGTCATGTTTTGTACATATTTTGAATATATTTGTTCATGTTTTGTATATATTTTTATGACAGAATTTATTCCCCAAATATTTTTCTATGACAGAATTAGTTGTTGATGTTTTCATGAGATTTGACTTGAATTAGTTCTGAGCCCAAGCTAATACATTGATCTAAATTTCAGAAAAATACCGACTGCGTTTTACTTTTGTATTGTGACCAAGAGGACAATGGAATGATGAGTGGCAGAATCTATAGGACTGTAGTACCTTAGAAGTGCAGATATAGTTGAACCATTGTAGGAGCTGCTAATACGTCCTTGCAGGTATCATTGTCCCACCTCGCATGTACAAATGACCATATCCTCATGGTAGGGGACAAGCGATCCAGTAGATTCACTAGCACCATTAAATATAACACCAGGTAGACAGAGGGTAAATTTGAACAGGGAATATTGTATTGTGCATCCACTCAGCTCCATAATCAGTCTAAGACTGCCCCTCACTCCCATCTCTGAGTCACCTGCCCCATTCTCTTAAAAGGGCAAAGCACATCCAAGTATATATATAAAACACCCCTCCCTCAATCTCTATGTTTCCCTTATCAATATGTACACATCCAACAATTATGACAATTATACAAGCATTATAGCAAGCATAAATAAATTATCAGAAATATGTACAATAAAGAAACGTGGAAACCAAAGTGACCCTTCCATAGTTAACATTGACATGGTCAGTCTTTCGAGGGATGGCGATTCCACAAAGACTGTCTCAAAACCTTTTCTAGTTTAATATCATTCCTGGTGTTCTGTAGATATGTCCCTCTCTGATTGGCTGTTGTTGCCCTGTGATGCTGCTGTTGTCTCCTCCCTGGGTATTGCCAACCCTGGTTCAGAGACCCATGACTCAATTGAGACCATTGGTTCCATCTGAACAGCTTAGTGTTCTGAAGGACATTCCCCTCATTGGTGAGATGCGGTGACCAGCTGGTCCACATGTCTCTTCCAGACCAGTTCATTCCTAGTCTGCACTGTATATGACAATGGTCCTGTTTGAGCTAACACCACTGCTGAGATCCATTTTTCCCCTGATTTATGATTCTGGGCCAACACAGTCTCCATTCTTTGGAATGCCTCGACCATAGGCTTCTCATTCTTCTGTCATCCGTCCCTCTTTATTTCGTTCTACTACCTCTGTGGTCTCTTACAGCCACAGTAAGTCAAACATGGTTCTCAGCTGGTGGTTGCACATTAAGGATGCCAGCGAACAATAGGTTGTTGCATGTGATGTCTTCCTGTTCATGCTGAGGAACTTGTTGGATCACTGTCCAAATGAACTGTCCTCTTATGTGGCCTTTAAGCCAAACTTCAAGATTTATGCAAGTCTCTCTTGTTGCAGGGTGATACGGATCTGAACTCACATGTCTCACTCCCTGATTTTCCTGGTGCTCCTTGAACTCTTGCACCACAAACTGCAGACAATTGCCATTCACGACTTGTTCGGAGTTCCCAGACCTGGAAAATATTTCATCTGTTCAGTGTATCATTGCTTCTGCTCTTACCGACTTCGTGACCACCACCTTAGGCCATTTGGAGTGGACATCCACAACCACTACTAACACCTAACCCTCTACTGATCCTGCAAAAATATGATGTGAATCTGCTGTCATGGTGATTGAGGCCGCTTCCATCAGTCAAGGGGCAATAATGGTGGCATCTTCTTTACTTGTGCGCAGTATTCACATGATCCCGTTTTCTCCTCAATTTGGGAGACCACATTTACTACCAAAATTAGCTACTGCTATTTCTTTCATTCGCAACATGCTGAGGTGCCCTTGGTGCACTTGTCCCGGCACCTTTCCTATTAATAGGGGAGAGGTAGCAACTCTCATTCCCCATTAAACATCAAACTAATAGAGAGTTGAAGACTGTGGTACTGGAAAAACACAGCCAGTCAGGCAGCCTCCAAGGAGCAGGAGAA
Source organism: Chiloscyllium plagiosum (assembly GCF_004010195.1). NCBI lineage: Eukaryota > Metazoa > Chordata > Chondrichthyes > Orectolobiformes > Hemiscylliidae > Chiloscyllium > Chiloscyllium plagiosum. The sequence goes on from NC_057737.1 coordinate 38,343,784, forward strand.
TCAACATTTCAAGCATAAGCTCTTCATCAGAAATCCTGATTTCCTGATGAAGAGCTTATGCTCGAAACATCAATTCTCCTGCTCCTCGGATGCTGCCTGACTGGCTGTGCTTTTCCAGCACCACAGTCTTCAACTCTGATCTCCAGCATCTGCAGTGCTCTCTTTCATTCAACTGATACAGACAGCTCCCAGCTAAAGGTGTAATTCTGAGCAGTTTCTATGAGAAGCCCTTCCTCTAGGACTAAGTCCACCTCCAGGCTAAAGACCAGGACACTTCAAGTAATGTTCCAGTCCTGACTCGCTGACACTGGTACCTTGTTTCCGGGAAAGGTATATAATTTTCATGTTCCAGTCGGGAACATCCTTATATCCCAGCAGTAGTAATCTTGACAGAGCATTGCACTGCCATGCTTCTCCAACTGTCAGTATCTAATTTCATATCAATAAGCTGACGGAGCCAGTATTCATCTCTGCAGCCATGCTGCTGCCATTGAAGGTACCCCCATATACGGGCCAAAAATGGAGTTTAGTGGTCTGTTAGCAGTACAAAGTACCTGCCATAAAATAAATGGATGAACTTGTTAACACCGAAACACGATGTGCAATCCTTCCTTTTCCACTTGCGTATATATCTGTTCATGACCGTAATGTGAATGTAATGGACCTTTCCTCTCCTTTTGTTAAGATATGTGGTTGTACAGGACCAACCCACAAGGTGAGGTGTCATACATTAACTGTAGTGGCAACTTTGAAACAAAATGAGTCAACACTTCCAATGTTTTAGGGCTTGCTTCACCTCCTGGTAAGCCTCCTCTCATTTCTCGGTCCATTTCCTCTGATGCCCTTTGCCAAGCAACCAATGCAGGGGTTTCAGCACAGTTGTCAGATCAGACATGAACTTACCATAGTAATTTACAAGTCCCAAGAACAATGTCAGTTGAGACACATTCTCTGGACTAGGAACCTTCATGATACCCTCCATCTCTTTGTAGTTCCTTGCCTTTGATTACACTGCCCAAGTCCCTTTGTACTTGTAGACCGTGCTCCTCCAATATTTTTAAGAGTTCTTCTAGGTTTTTCAAATACTCCTCTTCTGTGGATACAATACCCAATATTGTCCAAATAACACTGGACACCTGGCAATCCACTCAAAATTTGGTCCATGGCCCTCTGGAACAGAGCCAACACTGACATGGTGCCAAAAAGCAGCCACTTGTAGTGGAACAGTCCTCTATGTGCCATGTCATCATCAGCAGCTGAGATTCTATTGTGAACCCCATCTGCAAGCAGGCCTGCGACATATCCATTTTTGAGAATTTCTTTTCTCCAAACAGTCTACTGAATAAGTCCTCAATGTGTGGGAGTGGGTATTGATCTGCACACAGGACTGGATTGACTGGGAGTTTAAAGTCACCACAAATCCTCACTACACCATCTGTTTTTAAGGCTAGGATGATTGTAATGGCCATTCACTGTTACTGGCTCCAATGCTCCCAGGATCACCAGCCATACCAGTTATACCTCCACTTTAGGACTGGACAGCATACGAGACTGGTTGCACCTTCAAACTCTTTGGATGAGCCTCCTGCTTCAACCAAAGTTTAATTTATATTCCTTTCATTTCACCCACTATTCCCTTGAAGACAACCTTATACCTGTCCAAAATCTATTGCAAATTCGTTTTTGAGTTCACCAGCCTATTAACCATGCCACAATTTAACAATAATTTCAGTAACCAGGAAGGTACGAATAATGTAGGGTAGGCACCTATCACTACATATAGAGGCAATTCAGTCTCTTGGCTGTACTTTTACCAGTACATAGCCCTTCAGTGACACCACTTGTTCCATGTATGCCTGCAGTGTAATCTTGGCAGACTTCAATGGCATTGCCCTTAACCTTTCTATTAATTCAGGAATCAGAGATACCACTGTTTCTCTACGATCCTACTCTCTAATTTGGGAAGAAACCAGAAATGATTAGCTTCACCCGAAACTGCTGATTCTGGTCCTACTGTTTCTTCTGCAGACCCCAGCTGACTCCTTGCCTGTAGCATGTACCTTATACCTGGTCCTCTGAATTGTGAAGGAATTTTAAACACCCTTTCTCTTCCTTGAGTTGTACTTGGCAATTTCAGGCTCTATGGCACCTATGGCTTTAGCTTTCTCGCGTTCAGCACGATGACTCCTTGTGACCACTCTTGCCACATCAGTGGCATTCTATGATTGGTACAGCATTCCACTGAGTTTCTGCTATGATATGCAACCAGGCATTGTCATTCAACTGTATTACTTTACTACTCTCCAACTCCATTGAGGTAGCAATTTCTAAAGTTGCCTTAAAATCCCAGGTTTCTCCTTGTTAGTAGCTGTACGTCAGATGGTTTTGAGTCAAGGCATCTTGGAGGAACACTCTGAATTCACAATGTTCCACTAACCTCTTTAAGGTGGCCTTGAATTAGGTGATGGATTCCCCTTCGTACTGTGCCCATGGGAAAAAATGCCGCAATCAGCAGTGGCTTAGGTGTGAAATAATTCCCCAACACTACATGTAGTCTTTGGTATGTTTTCACTACAGATTTCTTTGATTGCACCAGACTTATTAGAATTGTGAAGATCTTGCTCCCAATGGTACTCAAGAAAACCGATATCATTATGTCTTCAGCCACCTTATTTGCCTTTAAATATGCATCAAAATGTTTGGTGTAAAGCATCCAGCATTCTGTCTCTTCATCAAATGGTCCCATCACTCTAAACTGGCCTGCCACTTTGCTTTCCTGCCAGCAGGAATTTGTCCTGCAACTCAAGTCTAGTAAGTGTTTGTGGCCGGAGTCCCATCAGTGAATGCTCCCGCATTGGCGTTTCCCTCAGTGGCTATGTTAGCACGCCGTTCTTCGTTGACATCACCCATAATTTGAGTCCTCTCGGGATTGCTCTTTATGACGACTTTGGTCAGCTCCAGGGTGAGTACTCCCTTCTTCCGCTGTCTGCTGCATCCCAAATTCCCTCAAGAACACTTCCCTCGATGTTACCTTCACAATCCAACACTAATTTTGAAGTCTGGGTGACGTTCTTTGTCCTGACAAAAACAAATGGTGTTTGCACACAGTTCATGGCCCAAATCCCACCCTTGTTGTATTTGTGATTCACTAAAGCCATTAAATAGAACATGAGGTAGACAGACCGTAAACTTGAAAAGAATATAATTTATTGTGATTCCTGTCAGCTCCACAGTTGGTCTTAGACTGCCCATATAGTTCCTGCCTCCACGTCACTGCTGCCTTAAAGGGCAATACTCACCTAACCACAAACATTACAGGAAGTTGCTCAGACATATAAAATCCAACACTGTTAGTCTAGTTGGAATTTGTCTAATATTAAAGGAAGATCAATATAGCAGTGCTTCCCAAATCATTTCCTGCTGTCACACCATTTCAAGGCTTGACAATTTTTGTGGCCTATCAGTGACACTTATGAGATTGTGGATGAGGGAGAGATCTATGCAAACAGAAAGGGAGGGCCTGTTAGAATGGGAGCATGGCTGTGATAACACAATTGGAGTTCCATAGTTGCTATTACAGCCTCAGCCCTCACAATCCTATAACTATAGCTCCATACGGGTTCTGATCCCCACTTTGGGGTGTCCTGCCACATGTTTTTGTATGTTTGTCTGTGTTTTGTGTTTTTCTGTGTTTTTGTATGTGTTTGTGTTTTCCTGTGTGTGTTTTTATGGGTGTTTTTGTGTGTGTTCTAATGTTTTTGTGTGTGTGCTTTCATGTTTTTGCATGTGTTTGTGTGTATTTGTGTTTTTCTGTGTGTTTTGTGTTTAGTCTTTCTGTGTTTTTGTGTGTGCTTGTGTTTTTATGTTTTTTCTGTGAGTTTTTGTGTTTGTGTGTTATTAGATTAGATTACTTACAGTGTGGAAACAGGCCCTTCAGCCCAACAAGTCCACACTGACCCGCCAAAGCGCAACCCACCCATTACCCTACATTTACCCCTTTACCTAACAATACGGGCAATTTAGCATGGCCAATTCACCTGACCTGCACATCTTTGGACTGTGGGAGGAAACCGGAGCACCCGGACGAAACCCACGCAGACACGGGGAGAAAGTGCAAACTCCACACAGTCAGTCACCTGAGTCGGGAATTGAACCCAGGTCTCGGGCTGTGAGGCAGCAGTGCTAACCACTGTGCCACCGTGCCGCCCACAATTATGTTTTTGTATTTTTCTGTGTTTTGTGTTTTTCTGTGTTTATGTGTTTTTTGTGTTTTTGTGTGTTTTTATGTTTTTATGATTTGTGTTTTTGGCGTGTTTTTGTGTTCTTTTTCTGTGTTTTCATATTTTTGTGTTTTTCTCTGTTTTTTCGTGTTTTGTGATTTATTGTGTTTTTGCATGTTTTTGTGTTTTTCTGTGTGTTGTGTGTGTTTGTGTGCTTTTGTGTTTTGTTCTATGTGTTTTGTGTTTTTCTGTGTATTTTTGTGTTTTTGTGTGTTTGTGGGTTTTTCCACGTCACTACAGACAAGCAAAGGTATTAAAAGTTATTGAAGTACTGAACCACAAATTGAGTGTCTGCAATTATTTTGTGGTTCAGTGCTCCAATTAGATTATTGAATGAAGATTGTGCTGTCGGATCAGAAGGACCTCAATTCTTTTTTATTAATTGGCACAAATTTTCTTTCTAAGTTTTTTTTCTTATTCAGGGGTCACTATTTTACAACCTGTAATGTGACCCTTGATGCTGTTGGCTTGAAAACAGGAAAACTTTATCTGGCCATTCCTAAGACATCAAATAAAAACCAGAAGAACTGCAGATGCTGTAAATCTGAAACAAAAACAGAAATTGCTGGATAAGCTCAATTGGTCTGGCAGCATCTGTGGAGAGAAATCAGAGTTAACATTTTGGGTCCAGTGACCCTTCCTCAGAACAGATAAAATATCAATGTTTGGCATCAAAATTATGATTTTGTGTTACATTCAGTGTGGCACCATTTGGGAAATGATATCATACACCTTGAGGAAATAATTATAAAGTGACAGTGACAGTCTTCAATGGATTACTGGAAAATTATTCAAATAGGCATATTTCAAGGTTGGAGCACAGTTAGAAATTGTATTTTCAAAGTTAATAATTTCTGAATGATGAGTCGTTTGCAGTGTCTCTCCAAGGTACTTTTTATCTAAATAAATTTGTATATGTACATTCAGGTTCAGAAATTAGATATTAGAATTGCTGTTCATGGGACTTTCTTTGCTTGTTTTTCTATCTATTTGTGACAAAGTCTTCAGTCTAAAGTGTAATTATCAGTTTGGTTCAACTTATAACACTGTTCTCATTGAGATGTTACTGATTGTCAAAGATCCTATGACATAATTTGCATTGAATTGAATTCAATAATTTGTTGTCACGTGTATACAATAGAAAATTCAGTGAAATGTTTATACAGTTGCCATGTATTGGCAAAATTTTCATTAGCTCAAAATAAAAAATAAAGAAAGATAACTTAAAAAGAGTCCAACTTTTCCTTCTCCACCGCTATAGTCCTCTCCGGGCTTCATCAGACCATGCCATGCCTCAGCCAGAGTCCTGCTGTGGGCTTCACCAGCCCATTCCACTCTGCAGCCAGAGTATTGCTCTGGGCTTCACCAGCCCATTCCACTCTGCAGCCAGAGTCCTGCTCTGTGCTTCACTAGCCCATTCCACTCTGCAGCCAGAGTCCTGCTCTGGGCTTCACTAGCCCATTCCACTCTGCAGCCAGAGTCCTGCTCTGGACTTCACTAGCCCATTCCACTCTGTAGCCAGAGTTCTGCTCTGAGCTTCACCAGCCCACGCAGAAGTGCTGCCGTGGGTTTCACAGGCCAGCCGCGCTGCCTAAGACCATAAGACATAGGAGTAGAAGTAAGGCCATTCGGCCCATTGTGTCCACTTCGCCATTCAATCATGGCTGATGGGCATTTCAACTCCATTTACCCGCATTCTCCCCGTAGCCCTTAATTCCTTGTGACGTCAAGAATTTATCAATCTAAAGATCCTGAAGATCCTGCTGCTTCAGACCCCGTCAATGTTGCCGTCACACCAAAAGGGCTGTCTTTAGAAGGTAAGTAGAAGTGAAAACTGAAAAGAAAAGAAAACAGAAAAGGAGAAAGGGAAGAAAGGAAAAGAAAAGAAAACATAGATGAAGAGGACAAGCCAGGGTATAGGAGCCTGGATGCTACTTAGAGAGTTATCTTAGTACCCTGGCCAACATTCTTCACTCAATTAAATTATGAAAAACAGGTCAGCTATTCGTTTTCTGTTTGTGGAACTTTGTGTAAAAATTGACACCGTGCATGTCTACATAAGTGACTGCACTTTAAAACTAATCCATTGATTTCAAAGGATAAAATGATGTGCTAGAGAAAATACAGGTCCTTCTTTCTATGACAGAAACTAGTCACAAATGCATTGAAAATGACATTTATAGTTCACAGATTAGTAAAATGTTGGAATGTGCCTGATGTGCTTCTTCTGCTACTGCCTGGCATTGAAATGAAATGATGCTGCAGGGTCAAATAAATAGTGCCCCATACTTCTGAGGCAGGCTCGTTTTCAGCACACATTATCAGTTTTCAAACTGTAGCAATTAATATTGCTGTAATCTCTCTGCAGACAAAAGAATAAATCTTTGAAAATGCTAGGACTCCTTATTTATTGATGTATGAAGGGCTAAATTAGTTAGCCCTCTGAAAATGAGCAAGAGGATCTCAATGCATAGTTAACCCAGTGCCTTTAATTCCATTGTAGTTGACAGGTCAAATTCATGTTTTCTGTTTATTATAATGATTTCTGTATACAACTGGTGTAAATTGCTCTTGATTGATGCAAGTATCAGGGGCAACAAAATCAATAGTTGCTGGCATTGTTTAAAACTGATCTGTACTATTTAAAACAAATCTTCTCCCCTTGGTGTATTATGACCAAAGTAGGTGCTGCGTGTCATACAAAGAGTGAATCTGCCATGGCAAACAGAGAATAATGCTACTGCATGTAAGTGTATGGGCTCCAAATGTTTCTGAAGTTGCAGTACAAGAATTGAAAGAGGTGTCAAGGAAAATAAATTTCCTGTCTCTATATGGGGGGAGCTGATGAAAGGTGGTAGGTACGATGTCCTACAAAAATACAGTTAAACAGCAAAGGGAGCATGTAACCATGGAGATCTAATATAGCCACAAGTCCAAAGAACCTGAATGCGGCGCCCCAAGAAGTTAAATGACTTCACAGTAATGATCAAGTGTGGTAAATTCATCTTCAAATGCTGCGTCCTACATTTTTGTGCTGACTCAGTCATTCAATTAATGACATTCCCTTAACTCACCTTGTAGTAATCTGTATCATTCAGGACTCGTGTGTAATATTCATAAGCTTAACTTCACTTTTACATGGTTAACACTATTGTAAGCCTCAGACCTTCTCTCACAGCTTTCTTACACTGCCAGTTATTATGTCGCTTTAGCCACATTAATCATATTGCTTAACATTCACTGACACACTTCCTGTCTCCTACAGAATGAGGCAGTATTCAACAAGTCAGGAAGCATTACCTATCGGGGTCAGGCACGCCTGCACTACCTATTCCCTATTTGTTTAGACTGTTCTGGCCATTACTGGAACAGCCATTTTGAAATCATCAACAGCAGCAGGGCTGAAGCTATTGAGGATCATTTTATATTCACCCCAATCCTCTTCCGCACATCTCATTTCCACCGCCCTGCAATCTTCTCATTTGCAAGCTGAAGACTATGTGTACATGGGAGTGGTGAGCTAGTTTGTTTAAACACTTTTACACCCGACCATGATGCAGTGTCTGATGGCCTGTGTTGCAAATTGCATTGTAATATATGCAGCTGATGTCCTATTTGAGACTATTACAGAGTTCAAAAGTATTTGCAGAGTCCTTGATGGTGCAAGTCAGGTAGGAAGGCCAGACTGATATCACTATGGCAGGATGTGGCAGTTCATAGCAGGGCATTCTAAGCCCTGCAATGCTATGTGCACTCTTCATCATTATAAGTTGTGAGCCTTCCAGGGGCCATGCTACATCCATCCGTGCTACATCCATTACTGCCTGTCTTTTGAATGCCTTTGTTTGTCTTACTGTGCACAGTAAGACAAACAAAGGCATTCAAAAGACAGGCAGTAAGAGAATCCCAATGGATGATTAGTTTACATTTATATATAATATGGTGTGTCTCATCTGTATTTTTAAGTTTATTTTTAAATGTCTATTTTGCATTGTAATCATGATTTTGCTGCAATAATTGCTGACAATGGGAAGGTTATGAAGTCGATGAATGATCAGTTGGAGCTGAAGTTACCAGAATCACACTCAAGTAAAGTCTTCATGGGGAAAGTGAAGACTGCAGATGCTGGAGATCAGAGCTGAAAATGTGTTGCTGGAAAAGCGCAGCAGGTCAGGCAGCATCCAAGGAACAGGAGAATCGACGTTTCGGGTAGATTCCTGAAGAAGAGCTTATGCCCGAAACGTCGATTCTCCTGCTTCTTGGATGCTGCCTGACCTGCTGTGCTTTTCCAGCAACACATTTTCAGCTAAAGTCTTCATGGACCAAGTAGAAAAGAATGGTCTAAGTTGCCACCACTCTTCTTACTCCTGCTTACCATCATGATAGTGACAAAAAGATGTCCTCTAAGAATGGCAAAGTTGCAATTCAGTAATCTATCACAGCTTCTGACACCCACTTTGTCATGTATTGCAAGGCACTTCTGGAGCTATCCAATAAGCATGCTAGTGTCTGCTGTATTGCATTGTATGTGGCAGATAATCCTCATTGTGTGCATGCTGTTCACCTGTGTATGGGTAATTCACCAGCCATTATTTTGTTGATCATATGGATCAAAGCAACTGGTTCAGCAGACTGTCACAGAACAATGCTCAGATTCCAGACATTAATCTATCTGATTCTCTATCTATGGTTGGACAGCAGCTGGATGTTGAAAAAGGTGAATTCCTTATCACTAAGGTGCTGATTAGTTTATGTGAAACCTGCAAAACAATATGGATGCAGTCAATGGCACTTTGAACCACAGTAAAACAGTTAGTGGCATCCTGTACCATACCTCATCCCTCCACCTGTTGCTGTTTGGTAAGGAAGAATCAAGTACAGCCAGCTTCCTTTGAATAGACAACCTCAGTGACCTTCCTGCAGAACTGTGGGTGGCAAACTGCAAGGTCAGCCTGGAAAGTGCCAGACATAGTAAAGTTCTCTGCCAGAATCAACTTACAGCCATTTAAAATGCAATCTATTCCCTGTTCTGAGGTTGAAGTTGTGGCTGCTACAGGTGTCAGATTTTGGTGAGGATGGCTTTGTTGAAGCACATAATTTGCATGACTTGTTCCTCAAAAAAGTTGAGGTAGGGCAGTTGCTCCCGAATATCCTAAGCAGGTATAATTTCCTATTAATAATGCTTCTCTCTTCTTCCTCCTCCCTCTTCCACCACTTTGTCCTGTCTATATTTATTCCAAGAGAGATGGCTATTAAGGTATCTTCATCTTGTAACAACTTATTTGTGCAGCAACCTTGCAATTAGCAAGAATTCCTTTAGCACTTGCCATATGTAGACTTTTGCAAATTAAAATTCAATAGAAAGCTCTCATAGAATTATGGCAATAACCAGAAGAAATCAATTGCAAAAACCTATAGGTGATCTCATTAGATAAAAATGGTGGGGGGACTTCTCCAGCTATTTAATACAATTCACTTTTGTGATTAAGTGGAGGTGGTGCCTTGTTCCTTGAACTCCAAAATTGCAACACTGATGGTAGATCATCTGTATGTTGATTGACTTAGTGATCAACCTGCTCTATGTACCTGCTGTGGACTTAACTTGCTTGTCAAAGTGAAAGATTCATATCAAGATGGCATGGGGCTTTATTTGCTGCCAAACCAAGCACACAGAAGTATTAGAAGCTAATTTGGTCGACAAAGAGCATTCCTGATGCTAACAACAAGCCTATCAAACTGACTTTCATGGCACTATCACTCTGTATATAGTAGTTGTATATATTTCAGTCCATAATCACTTATTGTTTACAGTTGATGCCAACCACAACCATAGCCTATATATATAGGTACCCCCGCATTTCAAATGTTCACTTTATGCAATTTCACTTTTACAAAAGAGCTACATTAGTACCTGTTTTTGCAAATCTGAAGAGGATTTTCACTTTTACAGAAAATAGCGATACTTTTTCCCATATAAATCATGCACCTTCGCTTTACACCATTTTCAGCTTGTGAAAGGTTTCCTGGGAGCACTCTACTTTCGGATAGCGGGGACTACCTGTACACCTCATCCAGTCAAAAGATGTTCTTCTTTTGTTTCAGTTATTTGCGTTTCTTCTTTTTAATGGTTAAATTCTGAGGACAGAATTTTATAGAACTCTGAAGGACATGGGCTATAGTAATGAATCTTTGATGATGTCTATTAAAGGGGTTTACTGTTTGTTATCATCCTCATTAACTGAAAATCTGCCTCTGAATATACTGATAGAAAGAGAACTTGAGAATTCTTGACACAAAAATCTGAACAGGTAACTGGCAACTTCAACTCACTGCTTGAATCACTGGACTGTCATCTTGAACACCTGGTACCAATGTCTCAGGGCAGCAACGACACACAACTGACATCCACAGACACTGGAATACAAAATGTGCCAGCCTCCCCATGCCATCATAGTATATTCCCTATATACTTACATATTGCTGCTTGAGTGCAACAGTTTGGAACATATCGGCAACCATCATTGAAGTGCTGCTGCAAGGATACTTTGTACATATTGTGCACAGGGACAGGCGCCCATTTCGCAGATTGTGCACAGGGAGCATCTTAGAGCTGTTCACTTGCTTTCTTATCATCCATTTACTTAGCAGCAAGATGTCTGTCGCATTCCTGCTTGTAAGTTTGTACTTTGCCCCTTCTATACTCATAATACCGCTGCATTGCTTTGCTATTTAGTACTGTCACAAAGCCAGTAATCTTGTCCTCGTTGTTAGCAGTCAGCAGACAAGGGGATGCACATGTCACTGTCTGGCACATTGCTATGTCAATTTCATACCTACACTATAGCCAGCCACATAAGAAGCAAGCCAACTGCATGTGCTGCAAAGTAAACAATCATGTCTCAAAGTCATAGGGGAGTAGTCATCATTGACATTTGGTAGCATCCTTCAGTCAGGGCAACTTCTGATATCAGATTAGGGTTTTGGGCAGGGTTAGGAATCTAGTTAGGGTGCTCACAGTCAGGGAGTATATACCTCTTCAGTGCAAGAAGGCCATAGTTAGCCCTGTGGTCCAATGCAGCTAGTTTAGGTAAACACCTGAGGAGCTGTACCGATGTTGGTCAGGTGTCTGGTCATTCGTTGTTTGGAGCTGTTGTGGGGATGGCCACATTCAGTTTGGAGATTTGGTTAGCTGAGCTTCAATGGGAGAGGGGGATTTATTAAGAGGCTGGTATGGTGGGACAGTGGCTGAAGAATTTAATGGTAATAAGTGGAGGTAGGATGCTGGAATGCAGAGGACATTACAACAGTGAAGATGGCAACTTAATATAGGGGAGCCAATGAAGCATGGCAGGTTATTTGGTCATGTGAGTGGGTATTTATTGATGGTGTGATGGCTTCCGGCAGGGGTGATGTACACACAAAAGCTGACATGTTCATGTGATATACCTGGGACTTTGGAGGCTGACAGGGTATATATATGGTTCCTTCTCTGACTAGGTGCCAATTGACATCACCCTGTTTCCTTGTGAGGAAGGATGTCCAGAGTGAGGTCCAGAATCCTGCAACCTACCATCAACTACCTTAGTCATTTCTTCCCAAACCTGCTGTGGAGATATAGATGTGGTATTAACCAGCAGCTAATCTAGCTAAAATACCCAATAAGTTGTCAATACCTGAGCAGGTACAGACAATAAACAATAGGTGCAGGAGTAGGCCATTCTGCCCTTCAAGCCTGCACCACCATTCATTATGATCATGGCTGATCATCCTCAATCAGTATCCTGTTCCTGCCTTATCTTCATAACTCTTGATTCCACTATTCTTGAGAGCTCTATCCAACTCTTCCTTAAACGAATCCAGAGACTGGACCTCCACTGCCTTCTGGGGCAGAGCATTCCACACAGCCACCACTCTCTGGGTGAAGAGGTTTTCCTCATCTCTGTCCTAAATGGCCTACCCCTTATTTTTAAGCTGTGTCCTCTTTCGGGACTCACCCATCAGCGGAATCATGTTTCCTGTCTCCAGAGTGTCAAATCCTTTTATAATCTTGTACATCTCAATCAGATCCCCTCTCAGTCTTCTAAACTCAAGGGTATACAAGCCCAGTCACTCCAATCTTTCGACATAAGATAGTCCCGCCATTCCAGGAATTGACCTTGTGAACCTACGCTGCACTCCCTCAATAGCCAGAATGTCTTTCCTCAAATTTGGAGACCAGAACTTTACACAATATTCCAGGTGCAGTCTCACCAGGGCCCTGTACAGCTGCAGAAGAACCTCTTTGCTTCTATACTCAATCCCTCTTGTTATGAAGGCCAGCATGCTATTAGCCTTCTTCACTACCTGCTGTACCTGCATGCTTACCTTCATTGACTGGTGTACAAGAACACCCAAATCTCT
>NC_057737.1:38358722-38371673 GCF_004010195.1 Chiloscyllium plagiosum
TGTTACTGCCCTCACCCTTCCTATCAACCCCTATTTCACTCAACCTTATGGCATGATCCCTTTTTGAGTTTTCTGCTTCATTGATACCGTTGTCTTTCTTTACTTCCCTTGTTCTAACTTTCCTTTCAATTTCCTTCTTAAACTTCCAGTTTGTTTCCCCCCCCCCCCCGGCTATTTAGTTTAAACGTAGCTGTTTTGCAGTAGCAAACCTGCCTGCCAGAATGCTGGTCCCTAACCTATTAAGGTGCAAACCGTCTCTCTTGTAGAATTTATGCTTACCACAAAACATACCCCAGTGATCCAAGAATTTAAATCCTTGCTTCCTGCACCAGTTCTCCAGCCACACATTCAAGTCCATTATCTCCCTGTTCCTGGCCTCTCCAGCCCGAGGAACTGGAAGCAAACCAGAGATAACCACTCTGGACGTCCTGCTTTTCAGCCTTCTTCCTAGTTCTCCGAAGTCCCGCTGTAGTATGTTCCTCCTCTTCTTCCTGACATCATTTGTGCCAACATGTACCACCATCTCTGGCTCTTCACCTTCGCTCTTGAGGATTTCCTGCACTCTGTCTGTATGTCCTTAATCCTGGCACCAGAAAGGCAACACACCATCCTTAAATCCTGCCTGTTGCCACAGAAACCCTGTTCAGTTCCTCTCACTATGGAGTCCCCTATTACCACGGAGGCAGCCTTGCCTGTGCTTCCTCTAAGGGATATGTCACTACATCTTTAGAGTAGACAGGCAGGAGGCTGGAAGAATATAGCAAACCAGGCAGCATCAGGAGGTGGAGAAGTCGATGTTTTGGGTGTAACCCTTCATTAGGACGTCTTTGAGTCCTGAAAAAGGGCCATACCCAAAATGTTGACTTCTCCACCTCCTGATGCTATCTGACTTGCTGTGTTCTTCCAGCCTCCTGTCTGTCTACTTTAGATTCCTGCATTTTTTTTGTCTCTAACCAAGTTTGTTCCACTGCGAAGTCTCTTCAAAGGGTGCCCACTTTGAAGAATTTTTCTGCTTCCCTCAGATATGCACTCAGTGAGTCCCTTTCTCAGTGCCACAACGCCGTGATCTCCTCAGCCCTCCAGCTCTTTGACCACACAATGAAACAAAATATTTTTGTGTCCTGAAGAAGGGTTACACCTGAAACATCGACTTTTACACCTCCTGATGCTGCCTGGTTTGCTGTGTTCTCCCAGCCTCTTACCTCTCTACTTTGGATTCCAGCATCTGCAGTTTTTTTGTCACTACTTCTTTTGAGGCACTGGAGGAGATATGTGACAGTCACACCCACCTGCCTACTGAGACAATGGACATGTCTCTGTTTTATTTTTAAATTGACTCATTGGGTGTGGGCGTCACTAGCTGAGACGGCATTAATTACCCTCCCTAGTTCCCCTTGAGAAGGTAGTGGTGAACTACCTTCTTGAACCACTGCAGTCCATATCCACCACACTATTTGTGAGGAAGTGCCAGGATTTTGGCCCAGTCACACTGAAAGAACAATGTTCTATTTCCAAGTCAGAATTGAGAGTGATTTGGAAGGGAACTTCCTGATGGTGGTGTTCCCATGTACCTGCTGCCCTGGTTCTTCTGGATGGAAGCGGTTGTGTGTTTAGGGTATGCTGTCTAAGGAGCCTTGGTGAATTTTTGTAGTACATAGCATCATTGTCATAGTGTCATACAGCATGGAAACAGACCTTTCAGTCCAACCAATCCACGCCGATCATAATCCCAACCTAAGTTAGCCTTTTCCTTGCCCATAGCCCTCTAAACCTTTCCTATTCATGTACTTATCCAAATGTCTTTCAAACGTTGTAATTGTACCCACAACCATCACTTCCTCAGGAAATTCATTCCACACATGAACCACCCTTTGTGTAAAAAAATTGCCCTTAATGTTTTTTTTTAAATCTCTCCTCTCACCTTTAAAAACATGTCCCCTGGTCTTGAAATCCCTCATCATAGGGAAAAAACAACTACCATTAACTCTATCTGTATACTTCATTATTTTATACTTCTATAAACTTCTATCTGGTTACCTCTCAAGCTCCTACAGACCAGTGAAAAAAGTCCCAGCCTATCCAGCCTTCCTTTTTCACTCAAACCTTCCATACCTGGCAACATCCTGGTCGATCTCTTCTGAACCTTTCCAACTTAATAACAACCTTCCTAAAACTGGGCGACCCGCACTGGGCACAGTATTCCAGAAGAACCCAAATCCCGTCCCTGCCTTACCAGACCTCGTCACACAAGTCTAATATCAGACATGCCCCACCTTAACTCACCACCAAATGCCCAAGATCCAGTATCACTCTTCCACCCACACATCCTCCCCTACTCACCCACCTGTGACTCTACACCTCTCACCCGCCTGTCACCCGACCTTTGTCTTCCAACTAGCTGCTTATCCCTCAACCATCCACCACCCTAACATATCACCACCCAACTGCCAACCTATCCCCTCTGACTCATCTATCACTCTGACCCTTATCCACCTGACCCCTATTTATCGTCATACTTAACCTCTCTCCATAATATTTCACTGAGGGTTTAGACATTTAAGCACTTCACTTACAATGGGAGTTCCATTGTAAGGAATATGGCTTCTGACCTGTTAGGTGAGACATTAATGTTTCAGCATCTCTGCAAGAGTGATCATGATCATCTCCAGTGAACGCCAGGATCCTCTTCTCATAAGGGTTGAGGAAATTGATCTTGGATGCCTCACCACCTATCTTAGCACTTTTGGCCTTATTATTTTCTCCTGGAATGAGAGAAAGGGAGCAATTAAATAAGCTTAAAGTGCTTGGCACATGTATTAGTGCTGGTTCCAGTTGGTGGCAAAGGTGGTGAGGTGACCTGAATGAATGAGTAGACAACTCAGAGCAAGGTCCATTGGGTGAGGTAGGTTGCTTAGGTGAAAGTGAGTGAGCTAAGATGCTGCATGCCAAAATGAAAAGGTTGCATCGTGAACATGGTAGGAACTGGTTGCAGTAGCAGAGAAAAAGTGAGTGTGAAATAGCAGAGGGAAGATGGTAGCACTTAGCCTGGCAGAACCAAGAAGCTCATTGACTCTTTGCCCTGCGTTGCTGGGTGTTCTGCTGGACAATTGAAACTAAATTGATCTGCTTAGCTGGTCCATGCTGGCAGAGTCTGGTGTCATGGCATCCTCTAATGGTCTTGGCAGAGAGGGTCAGCTTTCTTCTGCATCACTCCAACCATTAGGGTATTAAGGTCCCTGTTTAGCAAATCACATCACCAATTTTCTTTTATCTGCTATGCCCCAGAGAATATGTGCAGCAATGCACATGAGCTTCCGTATTTCAGCTCTTTCTTGGGTACACAGTAGCATTTTAAAAAGGCCAGTTCTTCTAAGATATCCATCCAGAAGAGTTTATCTCCTGGCTATGGTGAGTGAAAAACTTCAGCGAGCTCAGAATGGGAGGGGCACCATAGGTAGTTGATGAGACAAGTTTGAGTTGATAGCATAAGAAAGTTCACTAGGCTTAGCAGAAACTCAGCAAAAATGGCACTTTGCCCAAATAGGTTAAAGATTCAGTTCCATGTTTTATAAATTTTTGATGACAAATAAATATTTTCTACAGATAACATTGTGAAGGGTCTCATTAGAATATTTCATGGTGCACAAGATTGAAGTTGATAAATGATTTTGGAAGTTCTTATATATGTAATAGCAAATCACAGGAGCTGGAATAAAGCTATTTTCATTGTAATAATTTTTGAAGTCATTGATACATAGGCCCATGAAGTCTTGTTTTGATAAAGGTTTTTTTTAATTTGGAGTACTTTCTTGTATGCTTTAAATTATCTGATAAATCTATTTCATTTATAAAGGTCAATTAATAATTTGTATGGAATTTTGTCAAGGAATTATGTTGTCCTGCAGGGACAAGATGGTATAAAGTATAAAATTCTCAAGTAAGTTGCTATTTATTGGAATGCTATTAAAAAAAAATAAAAATTTTGAAGAGGTATAGGTAACTTGGTCTGATATTAGAAGCATAAATAGTCAAAGGTTGAAAACATTAAATGGCATGTTATTAGTCCTTTAAAACAGCAATTATCATCAAGTAAATGTACTATAGTATGCAAAGGAAGAAATAATTTAAATTAGTTGCTGCCAATGTATGAAGTTGATACTGTTTATTTAGATTTTCAGAAGACATTGAATAAAGTTTTGAATATGAGACTTTAAAGATCAACTGTCTTTTGATTAATATCAGATGGGTGGAATAGGTTGAAAACTAACTTTTGAAGAGAAAGTAAAAGATGATAATAAATGGATTTAGCTCTGTGAGTAGATGAGATTGGAGAGATTATTTATGGGCCTCATTATATCGAAGCAATGGAAGAGAATATTTGTTTTAACAATGCATAATTTGCTGATGACATCAAACAATGCCCAAGTTGCTTCTGATAATGGCAGTGATCACTTGATATCTCAAACTTTGCCTATAAATTGTTTTCTAATTTTAGAAATGCTATGATTATACAGGATATCGCCAGTAAATTACTATTCCCATTTGTGGGGAAAGCTTCCCTGGCCCATCTCTCAAGTATAATCATAACAAAAATAAATCAAACTCTAAATTTAATCCCAAATAGAAATAATGTATTTATTTTGTATGTTTTAATTAAAATTAATTAAATGTTATTATTAAAATTAATAGTTATCATATTTTTGAGGCTAAGTGGCAAGTTACAAGTCAATGTCAGGGTTAGTGATTTGACATTTATTCGTCATATAAAAATCTGAAAACCTGGGGAAACAGACCTTTAAACTATACTTATGGTTTCAGATGCACTGGCTAAAAAAAACTGTGGCTCAAACCTACTGATTAGAAGATGGTCCTTGTAACAGTGTATTCTGAAAGATGCACCATAGGACCTTTTGGATATCCTATGCAACTTCTCTGCAGCAACTAGCCAGGGGGATTCGTTTCAAACTGGTAGTTACCTGGAATCTGGAACCCACCAAAAAGGTCTTCAACTTTGTGTTAGAGTCAGAGTCTTCAAAAGTTAGAGGATTAAAACTTGTACTAATTCTTGAATAACTATAAAACTGATTCGACGTTTCAGGCATTAGCCCTTCTTCAGGCTAATGCCTGAAACGTCGATTCTCCTGTTCCCTAGATGCTGCCTGACCTGCTGCGCTTTTCCAGCAACACATTTCCATCTCTGATCTCCAGCATCTGCAGACCTCACTTTCTCCATAAAACTGATTCACCTGAGAAACCACTGATTCACCCACCCAACCCCAAATCACTATCAATTCAACCCCAACAACCCTTGTGTTGACTTGATGTAGTGTCTTCCTTCTCTAAGATCCATTCAACAAACCTGACCCAACCCAAACAACGTCCCTGCCTTACCAGACCTCGTCACACAAGTCTAACATCAGACATGCCCCACTTTATCAGACATGCCCCACCTTAACTCGCCACCAAATGCCCCAGATCCAGTATCACTCTTCCATCTACACATCCTCCCCTACTCACCCACCTGTGACTCTACACCTCTCACCCTACCTCTGTTTTCCAACTAGCTGCTTATCCCTCAACCATCCACCACCCTAACATATCACCACCAAACTGCCAACCTATCCCCTCTGACTCACCTACCACTCTAACCCTTATCCACCTGACCCCTATTTATCTTCATACTTAACCTCACTCCATAATATTTCACTGAGGGTTTAGACATTTAAGCACTTCACTAATGGAAAAATGTAGCTAATGCTGGAAAAGGGGTATAACTTGGCATCCTCCAATGATCCTACACTATGAGCATTCAGCTGGGCAGCAGGTACACAACACACCTCCAGGATGGGAATTCAATATCTTTGTTAAGATAATATCATTTACATTGAATGAGTAAATGATAAATGCACATGAATTGTTGGGAATGGTTTTAGATCTGATTTTTACCTATTACTGAGGTATTAAGGATATTTTCATAAAAGTAATTCAATGAAAAATTACCAGTGTCCATTTCAGGGTGTTTCATAGAACATTTTCTTTGTTAGCTCTCGTGAATGATCTCACCCAATTCTCTGCAACTTGCTTGTCATTTCAGCATATCACTGTGTTCTCGAGCCAACATTTCTGTTGCAGTGTTCCAGTGACCTTAAAGAACAGCATCTCATTTTCCACTTAGGAATCCTGCAGCCTCTGGGACTCAACACCTAGTTCAATAACTTCAGAACCTGATTCCATCTTTCCATGTTTTTTTACTGACACCACACGTGGTCATATGACATGGGTTCCTTTTCACACAGTCACCCATTCCTGTACATGCCTAGTTCCATTATCATATTATATAGGTAACATTCAGCACAGCTAACTCATTTTCTCATTCTTGGCTCTTATTATCACTTATTAAACTTTTCTTCTGCCCTAGCCTGCTTTCCATAATCTCCTTGTTTATTTACCCCATTCATATCTCATTTGCTCTCTGGACTCTGTCTCTTCCTTTCTTCTCACCCCAACTTCACTTTCAGCATAAATACCACTTTTTCCTACCTACGAAGAGTCACCAGACTCAAAATAATAACTGCTTTCTTCCCACTGCCAGAAGCTGCCAGACCCCCTGAGTTTCTCCACCAATTTTTGTTTTTGTCTCTGCAAATCGCCTCATTATTTATGCACCACACTTCCACGGGACCCCACTTGACCTATTATACACTCAACAATGGTTAAAAGTATTCACCCACACTTGGATCACCTGGGATTCCCAGTGCAATATTTAAAGCTCAGATATCCAGCAGGTCAAGCGCTGCTGCCCTTCTCAATGCACAGTGCAATGAGAGGGAAGCCATAAAGAAAAGCTTCGAAGGATATAAATATGGCACATATGACAGTTCATTATAAATACAAGTTTACATTTGTACATATTTTGGTAATTAACATCATCACATGCATGATCTACTGTCATTTAACTGAAGCTTTAAGAATCAAGTGCACAGGCCACCATTCCTTTAGTACCATATCAAATCATAGGCCTGTTTACAGGAGCTCTACACTCACATAGATTTGCTAAATGTGATACTAATTATCACAAATGACGTGTGTTGATGGAATGGAAAGTTTTTCTGTTGATGAAGTTAGCTGCTTTATGATATGACCCTCTCAGCATAACATGTGTAAAGTCTATAGCACCCTGCACCTGGATTAAGACAACTATGTTAGCAAAGCCTACTGCTCATGCTATAACACTGACCTTGCCATGGAGTAATGAAACGAAGCAGTGTGATCTAGCACAAACTGCATTGGTAAGAGCCTTGACACGTTTACAGGTTGAGGATTAAGAGATCCCTAGTGAATCCTTGAATGCAGCCCATTGGATAAGAGTTTACTGCAATTGCCACCATGATGGCCACTGGGATAGGATGGCCACCTAACCTCCTCAGGTCTAGGTCAAACACCACCAATTAACATAATTCTGTGACAGTGTCCCAGAACATCCGAAATCTGCGTAACACTGCACGTCATTCACCTGTAGGAAATTACATTGAATCTGATGTCCTGAGGGGACTTTTACCTGCGATTTCTTGATGTGGAGGCTGTTTTGAAGCTGCTGGAGGTTGATACTACTCCAAGGCTTCCTAGTGCATCTGTTCCGAATCAATTTCCTTGTGTCTTAATTGCATTGGCCGCAGTGAAGATAACTCTTGATGTGGATGAAATGAACTTGTATGGGGAATTTCAGAAGCTGAACAGGCTTTAGTAATGTGAGCAGTCAATATTCACATCACTCACAAATGACAGTTTAGCAGAGACCTCCATATTGTGAGACATAAGGCCTTTACATCGATCTTCCATGTAAAGGTAAAAGCATATATAATTCTGATAGATATAACAGTAGCCATGTTGTCACCCAAATACTGTAGGAAATTATAAGCATGGAGGATTACTGATACCCTTTCCCCTAAACCTCCACCCATCCCCACATCACCAAAGAACAGCATCATTGTTTGTAAGAGCAGGTTGGCGAAAACATACAGTTCAAGGTGAGAGGAAATCAGCTCCATGTCAGTATGCAGCCTATGAGACCTTAGATTGTGGGGTTTTTTTCTGAATAGTGGCCCGTATGTGACACTTTTAGTTTATTTGTGATTCCTTCTGCCTTACAGAGATAACTATGACCTATTAGTATTGATTAATGGCATAGTCAAGGTTGCTTGTGACCAGGATTTGTATCCCACATTGTCGGACTCTGCATATATTTCACAAGCTAGGTGCAATGATTACAGCAGTCTTCATTCTGTACTGCATAAATATCTGATTGTGAAATTGACCCTTGACAGGCCTTATATCACTCAAAAATGGAAGTCACCTGCTGAAACAAATAAACCTGCTTATTCTGCCCATTCTAGGTGTGACCTTTTCCATTTCACTTGCACATTTGCAAATCGCAAGAGGATGGAAGACAGCACAGGAAGCACTTGGCAGAGTGTGTAGCCTGGTTCTCAAGGGCACTCTGAACCTTCATGTTCCTTTCTACCTTGCACTTCTTCTCGACCCTATCAATATTGAGTTTTCACAACTTCTCACCCAACTCCTTTATTTGCATCTTAATTTTCCAATATTACTCCCTTAACACCAGCACTCCAAAGTAGCCCATTGTGATACACGCTCTCCCTGCTCAAGCTAGAGTGGTTGTGGCCATCATTGGGCCCTCTTCTAACCCCCTGCAATAATCCACGTCCTCCAATGCGTTAACACCTCCCACCCTTATGTGTTGAATTATCTCCCTTTACAAGTATTGCCCCCTCTGCATCCAGTATACTGCTTCCAACCCCAACAATTGGCTTTCGCAACTTCCATAAAACAACTGTTGCCTTTCAAACCTGGTTTAACTTTTATTGTGCAGACCTTGGGGTTTGACCATGTATCACGCAGCTGACCCACTTTAATGGATGAGTCTAAGTGATGACGTGACCAGACTGCAGCCAGATCTCTGTGCAATTCTCTGACTGACTTACTCGCCTACAGGATTGAACGTGGGCTGCCCCTCCCCCGCCGCCTCCAAAGAACTCCAGTGATACAGTTCCCTGACCTTGACTGCCCTGAATGTTTCATTGACCGTGTTCAACCTCTGGATTGAGACTGGATGCTGCCTTTGACTGACCATGGTGGGACTCCCTGACTGACGTCAATCCACCTAGACTTCACTGAGAATTGCACTTCTTAGACTTTGAGATGGGGCCATTTGGCTAATGTAAGCGCCATGTGTTTAAACATAAGTTCCTGGCAAATGCTGGAGATATGACATTGAACATTACAGTGTGACATTGAATAGTAATACAACATGTCCACCCCTTGATGGATTACTATTAAAACAATATGGCAAACTGCCTGACTTTGTGTCTGCACAAACCAGTGATACAGTGCACAACTAGTGTGAGCCTTTAAGTTCCGAATGAGGCAACAATGCACAAAATCACAAGGTGAGGCAAGGCAAGGCAGTGATTCTCTTGAGTGTTGAAATAAGCGCAAAATGAATGAACACTAAGAGAGCAAGTGAGGAGCCCTGAGGTGCATTCTAGTCCAATCCATGTGTTGGGTGTTTGTTACAATGCAGAAGTGTCCTGAGAGCAATACTACATTAAACGGAGAAATTGCTGGAAATGCTCAGCAGGTCTGGCAACCTCTGTGGACAGAAATCAGACTTAAACTTTCAGGTCAAATGACCCTTCCTCACAGATAGATTTTTGATCTGTCTAGCAGGGATAATTCAAGTAATTACAAACCTGTGAGCCTGATGTTAGTTGTAAAGAAGCTACTGGAGAAGATACTAAGGGATAGGATATATACCCATTTGGAAGAAAATGGGCTTCTCAGTGATAGGCAGCATGGTTTTGTGCAGGGAAGGTCATGTCTTATAAACCTAATAGAATTCTTTGAAGAGGTGACAAAATTGATTGATGAGGGAAGGGACCTAGATATCATGTACATGGACTTTAGTAAGGCGTTTGATAAGGTTCTCCATGGTAGGCTGATGAAGAACGTGAAGTCGCATGGGGTCCAGGATGTTCTAGCTAGATAGATAGAGAACTGGTTGGACAACAGGAGACAGAAAGTAGTAGTGGAAGGGAGCTTCTCAAAATGCAGACCTGTGACCAGTGTGTCCCACAGGGATCCGTGCTGGGACCACTGTTGTTTTTGATATACATAAATGATTCAGAGGAAGGTGTAAATTGCCTCATTAGCAAGTTCACAGATAACACTAAGATTGGTGGAGTAGCAGACAGTCAGAGAATGCAGCAGAATATAGATAGATTGGAGAATTGGGCAGAGAATTGGCAGATGGCATTCAATCCAGACAAATGTGAGGTGATGCAGTTTGGAAAAGGAAATTCCAGAGCGAACTATACAGTATATGGAAAAGTCCTGAGGAAAATTGAAGTACATAGAGATCTGAATGCTCAGGTCCATTGTTCCCTGAAAGTGGCAACGCAGAGTGGTCAAGAAGGCATACGGACAGGGTATTGAGTACAAGAGTGGGCAGGTCATGTTACAATTGTATAAGACTTTGCTTCGGCCACATTTTGAATACTGCGTACAGTTCTGATCACCACATTACCAAAGGATGTGAATGCTTTGAAGAGGGTGCAGAGCAGGTTCATCAGGATGTTACCTGGTATGGAGAGTGCTAGTTATGAGGACAGGTTGAGTGGATTAGGATTATGTTCATTGGAAAGAAGGTGGTTGAAAGGGGAGCCTGACTGAGGCCTACAAAATCATGAGAGTTGTAGACAGGGTGGATAGCAAGAAACTTTTTCCCAGAGTGGAGGACTCAAATACTAGGGGTCATGAGTTCAAAGTGAGAGGGGAAAAGTTTAAGGGAGATAAACATGGAAAGTTCTTTACGCAGAGGTTGGTGGGTGTCTGGAATGCGTTTCCAGCGGAGGTGGTAGGAGCGGGAACGATAGCATCATTTAAGATGTATCAACACAGAAACATGAACGGCCAGGGAGCAAAGGGACACAGATCCTTAAAAAAATAGAGGATATGGATCGGCGCAGGCTTGGAGGACGGAAGGGCTTGTTTCTGCGCTGTAATGTTCTTTGTTCTTTGTTTATCCATTTAGAACTGAGGAACAAATAAACTTGTTAAAAAATAACTTTAAAAAGGACACAAAAATAGTCATGATGGTAACTGATTGCTAAAAACTTAAGAAAATTTTACTTTAGGCAGTGGCCTGAATTCTCCTGGTTTCCTGGCCAACAACTATCTCTCAATCAACACTTCCAAAAACGAAGTCAAAGAGTGTGGTGCTGGAAAAGCACAGCCATTCAGGCAGCACCTGAGGAGCAGGAGAGTCGACGTTTCAAGCATAAGCTCTTCATCAGGAATTGTTCCAAAAACAAGACCAACCAATTATTTATCTCATTGCTATCTACTATGCCTTATATGTGAAAACTGCTGCGCTTTGCCTAAACATAAGTGACTACACTTCAAAGGCAATTACTTAGCTGTGAAGCACTTCAGAATGTATTAAAGATAGGAATTATGTTATATAAGCACAGCTATTGAAGAGACTGGCTGAGGTTGTTTTCTTTAGAGTAGAGAAGATTGAGGGTGGATTTGTTTGAGGTGTACAAAATTATGAGGGGCATGTACAGGAGAGATAGGAGGAAGCTTTTCCCTTTCGTAGAGGGGCTCAATAACCAGGGGAACAGTCTTAAGGAGCGGGACGTTAGTGGGAATTTGAGGAAAGGATTTTTTTATCCATGGAATTGTGGCTGTCTTTTATTGAGGAAAATTTATGCAGGAGCCTGACAGATTGATATTTGCTATTATTAACCAACTTTCATAGCTTTAGACTTTCCCAAAATGCTTTACTGTTAAAAGTTTGTGCGAAGATTTGTAGCTCGGGTGCTCGTTGTTGTGGTTCTGTTCGCCGAGCTGGAAGTTTTTGTTGCAAATGTTTCGTCCCCTGGCTAGACGACATCATCAGTGCTTGGGAGCCTCCTGCGAAGCGCTTCTTTGATGTTTCCTCCGGAAGCGGTAGGGACAGACCACTATAAACACTGGAGGAAACATCAAAGAAGCGCTTCGCAGGAGGCTCCCAAGCACTGATGATGTCACCTAGCCAGGGGACGAAACGTTTGCAACAAAAACTTCCAGCTCGGCGAACAGAACCACAACAACGAGCACCTGAGCTACAAATCTTCGCATAAACTTTGAACACTTACGGGCGAGAGACTCTGAGACAAGCCAGGAAATGGGAATCCTGCGCTAACCGACTAAGCGCCACATACGAACAACTCCGGTTCCTACACGAATGCCGAAAGAATCGAATCCTTCCACAATGTGTCAGATACAGACCACCAGTCAACAACCCACAAGCCAGGGAAACAGCCAAGCAGAATGGATTCAGGATGATCCAGGTAATGATCACAGACGCGCACAACCGACTCCACAAGTACAAACAAGAAATTGTGCGCCAAAAGTCATTAATTTCAAAAACCACTAATCGTGAATGGACCCGGACCATAGAATAGGCTGTCACCATAGGACAGAACAGGACAACACACCGCAAAAAAACGGCACTAAAAGAAAAATTGGCCAAACTAACACACAACAAAGAGGACACTACAACACACACCTGGGTTAAAAACCTCTCCCACAGACAGCTCACAGACACGGAAAGAACAATACTGGCCAAGGGACTCAACTACAACCACAGGGACGCCAAGACAGCAGACTTCCTAGCAGCACTAGAAAGCACACCCAGGAACAATGGACCGACAGAAGAGAACAACAAACAGTGAGACAAAGTATCATACCTCTGATAACAAGGAAAAGACAAACACATAACCTCAAAACCAAGGAGAGGGAAGCACTGAAATCACTAAGAAACGATAAGAACATAATCATACTACCAACAGACAAAGGCAGAATGACGGTCATCCTGGACAAAGCAGA
>NC_057737.1:38373625-38378779 GCF_004010195.1 Chiloscyllium plagiosum
AGGGCAAGCCAGACAGAGAACAGCTAGGGAATTCCTAGAGGCATGGCATTCATCCACAAACTCCATCAACAAACACATCGACCTGGACCCAATATACCAACCACTACAGCGGACAGCTGAAACTGACAACCGGAAGCGGCAGGGACAGACCACTATAAACACCGGAGGAAACATCAAAGAAGCGCTTCGCAGGAGGCTCCCAAGCACTGATGATGTCGCCTAGCCAGGGGACGAAACGTTTGCAACAAAAACTTCCAGCTCGGCGAACAGAACCACAACAGCTTTACTGTTAATTATTATTTATGTGCATAATCACTGTGATAATGTAAAAAATTTGAACATTAATTTGCAAAGCAAGTTACCACAAAAAACAGCCTGACAATGACCAAATAATCTGTTTTTGTGATGTTGCTGGAGGGATAAATGTTGGCTACAACACTGTAGAACATGCCCCCATTCTCCTATGTAAGTAACCCAACAGGGCGGATGGAGCTTCGTTTTAATATCTTATCAAAGGGTAAGTTGGCGGGGCAGCCTAAGTGCTCGGGCGAATGGAGCAGTGGGTCACCATTAAATGTGGGGCTGACGAGAGTTTAGCATCCAGGTGAGATCAAGAGAAGAAATCCAGTGATGTTACCCATCTCAAAAGAGAGAAATGATTTTCAACTGTCAACAGAGCAGATAGAGCCTTATTTTAACATCCCGTCCAAAATACATCCATTCCCCCATGACAGTACTCCCCCATGTAAAGACCATATCTTTTAATTTTCTCCAGTTTTGATTGTGGATTGAAATGGGAAAAGGACTGTTTTAAAAACCAAGGATGATGGAAAGGATTGATTTTAAAAGCAAGTTACCTGACGCTCATTGTAGGTACTATTTTCACAGCCATTTTTTCAAGCAGTGGGGAATGTCTAGTTACAAATGAGCTGGTGCCAAGCCATGTGTACAAGTGGATCTTTAGCTGGTAACAAGTAGCTGTGATATGATTAACTGATTACTTGTTATTTGATGACGGAGCCTTTCTGTCTGCCAACAACAAAATAATTGGCTCTAAGGTAGCTGAAAAGTTTGAAGGTATGGAAGTTTAAGAGTGAGGCCATCAATCTTTGACGGGATAGGAACTGTTCCTTTTCTTTGCAGGAAAAAAACCTCAAGCCTGAAGAAAGTCAGGTTTTATTTCCTTTCATCGGTTGCTGGAAGCTGAGATTTTGTAAATCTGAACCAGTTGCCCTGTGCCTCCTGCAAATAAGTGAAAAGAGCTGGAAAAGAAAAATGAAGGAACAGTTTCCTGGCAAACCAAAAAGATCATCTCAGAGAACCCTGAAGACAGGGACCAATGAACTTTCCAGACTTTTCCTCCACCCATAACACCCATGTTTTTGTTTGTCTGTATCTGTCTATATGCATGTGTAGGAAGAGTTTATGAGAGGGTTAAGGTTTTAACTAGTAGAGTTATATGTCGATGGATCGTAATTGTTTCCCTGCAATTAGAATCTATTTATTTAAAATAAATATGAATTCTTGTTAGGTACAGAAACTTGGTTGATATGTCTGAAAACCTGAGTCTAAAAGACAGATAGAATGGGGAACTCTCTGAATTTTTAAAAATCTAATTTTTCATGCAACTCCAGGAATAGCAGGGCTTGATTTCCAGAATACTACCCTGGTGAGGCGTAACACTGCATATTGTATAAGATGGCCCTAATTTCTGGAGTGGGACTTGAACACATACCCTTCTACACCTAGCTAATAGCTAATGCAGCCTTTTCTCCTTTTCCTTGTGCCTGTTGTCACAGTTGCTCCTCGTTACACAACTCAAGAGTAGGTTTTCTGGCCACAGTGCTTTCCCATACAGGTGAAATTCTCCCTCTTTCATTTAAAATTTTTATTTTTTTGATTTTTTTTAATTTACAGATAAATGTATTTCAGTTCCTTAACTGTAGAATATGATCTCCCTGCTTGTACCATAAAGTTACAAATTATATAGTTCCTAAGAAGGGACAATAGGCTTTTGCAAATAGAGAGAGAAAATTGATGTAGTGCCTCCTCAATTCACTTGCATGACAGTTTTGGAGTATAGCCCTTAGAGACAAGCAACTAGGTAGGGGAGAAAAATGCCTATAATTTGCTGGCATACACATGTATAAATGTTTGGGAATGTTACCACCATCATATGTTGCGATACAATTCAAGATTTGTAATCCCTACATGGTGGTGAGTTCCAGGGACTCTGTAGGCTTTGGAGAGAAGCATGGATCTGAGGCTAGGCAGTTCTCCACAGCAGCTAGAACTTTGATTTGCAAATCACTTAAGGTATAAAGCCATGTGACTCTCAACAGTTGTCTTTAGAACGACTTTGGCAGAAATCTTGAGAGAAAGCCTCTAGTCTCAAAACATTTTGGCCATTTGCATATCCAGTTGTTTGGCTGATGCTGCTGAAATATCTTATTTTTGGCTTAGCCAAACATTGCATAGTCAGAGTAGCTGGAGGTGATGCCAAACGGCCTTTCATATAGTAGTAAAGATTCTTTGCAAATTTCAATACATATGTTAATTTAACATTTGCTTTGATGTACATGTATTCTATTTTTCAGACCCACCCGTGACAGTGAAGATGATGATGAGGAAGAGCGAAGCAAAACACGAGGCTGCACTTTGCAGTACCAACATGCATTGGTGCGAGTGTTCACTCAATTCCACACAACGTCCTCAGAGGGCACTGATCAGGTGATCACCATGTTAGGACCTGACTGGTCAGTGGATGTCACTGATCTAGTCAGTGACTTCATGAGAGTAGCAGATACAAGAATTGCACAGATCATGGAGGGAAATGTGCTGAGTGGACGTGAACCTGGAACAACTATGTTCAAGGTGAGTTTTTTTAACCTCAGAATTGCGTACCTGCATATTTTCTTTGATACTTTTAAGATAATAGTGCAGCATCCAGAGGAGGCTGAATTTACTTATTTGACATATATAAAACTGCAAACTTAAACTTGTAAAATATATCTAATATTGTAGAATGCAAGATGTGAGAATATCATAGTATAGGGATCGCCCAAACTATGTTGTTCTAATATATTTGACTATCATAGCTTCCAAAATTCTCAAGTATTTTCTATTGGTGAGAAATTTATTGAAGTTGGTAGGTAGTTTTAAATTATGGCCCCTCTTGAAAAATCATCAGGAAATCAAAAGGAAATGACTGGCTTTCTATGCCTCAATATTTTTAAAGTACAACACACCATACGCACAGTATGATAGCTGAATTGTTCTGACATGTTTCAAAATACAATAAAGAACTGGAATTAGAAGATACGCATGCAGATAAATAGAAAAACAGAAGATTTTTAAAGTTCTGAAGAAGGGTAATTAGACTCGAAACATTAACTCTTTTCTCTTCTCAGACACTGCCAGACCTGCTGAGTTCGTCCAGCAATTTCAATTTTTGTTTGAAGTTTTTTTTAATGACAAAGTCAATCCAGCCTTTAAACAGAAACTTGGTATAGTTTATCATCCTCTTTTATTTATTCTCTTCATGTGGACATTACTAACAAGTCTGATACTTCTTGCTTCTCCCCCATTGTTCTTGAAACTAAGTGACTTAAGTATGTAAATTAGCTTGCTGAGCTGGGAGATTTGTTTTCAGATGTTTTGTCACCAGTGAGAGTCGGTGAAATGCTGGTGGTACGTCATGCCTCTCTATATGTAGGTTTTAGTTTCTTAATGTGGGCAAGGTGGGTGATGGCATTTCCAGTTCTTTTTTTCAAGGGAAGGTAGATGGGATCTAAGTTGATGTGTTTATTGATGGAGTTCTGTTTACAATGCCATGCCTTTAAGAGTTCTTGTGCATGTCTTTGATTCGCCTGTCCTAGGAGGTATGTGTTGTCCCAGTCAAAGTGGTGTCTTTTTTTGTTTGTATGTATGGAAACTTGTGATAGTGGGTCGTGTCTTTTGGAGGCTAGTTGGTGTTCATGTATCCTGGTGGCAAGTTTCCTGCTTGTGTGTCCAACTTTTTTACAGTTCTTGCATGATATTTTGTAAATGACGTAAGTTTTGCTGGTAGTATCCAATGGATCTTTTAGGTTCATTAATCACTGTCTAAGTGTGTTGGTAGATTTCTGGGCTACCATGATGCCAAGGGGTCTGAGTAGTCTGGAAGTCATTTCTGATATGTCTTTGATGTAAGGTAATGTGGCTATAGTTTTTGGTTGCGTTGTGTCTGCTTGTTTGGGTTTGTTTCAGAGGAATCGGCAGATTGTGTTTATTGGGTACCCGTTTTCTTGAAAACATTGTACAGATATTTTTCTTCTGCTGTTTGTACTTCTTGATCACAGAATGAAGAACAAAATAGAAAATTATTTTAGTTACTTAAGATCAATAATGAAAACAAGTACAACATATTGCACAGTACTTATGTTTTCAGGACAGGAGTTTGCTTGACAGCTGATATTTGTTGAACGGGCCTACAGTTGTTCAGGTTATTCTTCTTCCTCTGCTTGAACAAAGGTGTTGTATTGGCTACTGTTTGAACCCACAGGCATATTTGAAGATTGAAACAATGGGCTAAATCTTCCCAGCTGCTGAATGATGTGGGCAATACCAAGTCAACTGAGAAAATATGTAAAATGCGGAAAAATAAGATTCTCGAAATCAAGGAGTCTTAGAGATGTACAGCACGGAAACAGACTCTTCAGTCCAACTCGTCCATACCGACCAGGTATCCCAACCCAATCTAGTCCCACCTGGCAGCAGCCGGCCCATATCCCTCCAAACCCTTCCTATTCACATACCCATCCAGTTGCCTTTTAAATTTTGCAATTGTACCAGCCTCCCCCACTTCCTCTGGTAGCTCATTCCATACACGCACCACCCTCTGAGTGAAAAAGTTGCCCCTTAGGTCTCTTTTATATCTTCCCCCTCTCACCCTAAACCTATGCCTTCTAGTTCTGGACTCCCCGATCCCAGGGAAAAGACTTTGTCTATTTATCCTATCTGTGCCCCTCATGATTTTATAAACCTCTATAAGGTCACCCCTCAGCCTCTGACGCTCCACGGAAAACAGCCCTAGCCTATTCAACCTCTCCCTCTAGCTCAAATCCTCCAACCCTGGCAACATCCTTGTAAATCTTTTCTGAACCCTTTCAAGTT
>NC_057737.1:38379268-38391364 GCF_004010195.1 Chiloscyllium plagiosum
GGGATCTGATTATTAAAGGATTGGACACTCTGGAGGCAGGAAACATGTTTCCGCTGATGGGTGAGTACCGAACCTGAGGACACAGCTTAAAAATACGGGGTAGATCATTTAGGACAGAGATGAGGAGAAACTTGTTCACCCAGAGAGTGGTGGCTGTGTGGAATGCTCTGCCACAGGGGGCAGTGGAGGCCCACTCTCTGGGTGAAGAAGTTTCTCCTCATCTCTGTCCTAAATGGTCTACCCCGTATTTTTAAGCTGTGTCCTCTGGTTTGGCACTCACCGATCAGCGGAGACATGTTTCCTGCCTCCAGAGTGTCAAATCCTTTAATAATCTTATATGTCTCAATCAGATCCCCTCTCAGTCTTCTAAACTCAAGGGTATACAAGCCCAGACGCTCCAGTCTTTCAGTGTAAGGTAATCCTGCCATTCCAGGAATTGACCTCGTGAACCTCGTGCTGCACTCCCTCAATAGCCAGAATGTCTTTCCTCAAATTTGGAGACCAGAACTGCACACAGTACTCCAGGTGTGGTCTTACCAGGGCCCTGTACAGCTGCAGAAGAACCTCTTTGCTTCTATACTCAATCCCTCTTGTTATGAAGGCCAGCATGCTATTTGCCTTTATCTACCGTTCTTCCCTCATCAATCCTCTTTGTTACTTCTTCAAAAAACTCAATCAAGTTTGTGAGAGATGATTTCCCACACATAGAGCCATGTTGACTATCCCTAATCAGTCCTTGCCTTTCCAAATCCATGTACATCTGTCCCTCAGGATTCCCTCCAACAACTTGTCCACCATCGACATCAGGCTCACTGGTCTATAGCTCCCTGGCTTGTCCTTATCACCTTTCTTAAACAGTGGCACCACATTAGTCAACCTCCAGTCAAGGAGAAAAAGTGCAATTGTCAACCAGGTATTTAACAATGAGACAAGAATCTTGCTTGTGAGCAATGAGAGGCCTACTTGCTTGTATTACCATTAGTACCAAATCTCGCTATGCTGACCTGCATTTTCCCTATTCTCCCATACTCCAGATAGAAATTAGAAAGCAACAATTGACTTCGTGAAAGTCAGCACTGGTAGCTGGTAGTTCCATCTCACCGCTCACTCCTCCAGGATTTCATCACCGTGAGGCAGCACAGTAGCTCAGTGGTTAGCACTGCTGCCTTAGAGTGCCAGGGACCTGGGTTTGTTTCCCACCTCAAGTAACTGTGTGGAGTGTGCATATTCTCCCCATATCTGCACGGGTATCCTCCGGGTGCTCCGGTTTCTTCTCACAAATCAAAGATGTGCAGGTCAGGTGAATTGGCCACGCTAAATTGCCCATAGTGTTAGGTGCGTTAGTCAGGAGTAAATAGGAGGAATGGGTCTGGATGGGTTACTCTTCGGAGGGTTGGTGTGGATTTGTTGGGCCAAAGGGCCTGTTTGCACATCATGATGATGCATCTTTGACTCACTTGGAATACAGTTCTCCACTTTACTACTGTACTTTGGAGTGCACTGACACTATTTGTTGTAATGGTGCAGCCAGGGCATGCTGCACACAGAACTTGAACCCACTGCATGGATTGGACCAGGGTGCATCTCAAGCTCTTAGTGCTCACTCACCTTGCGCTTACTTTGATGCTCACAACATTTCCACTTTACTTTGCCTTTTTGCACAACACCGCCCCAGTCAGAGCTTAGAGGCTCACAGTATTTATGTCTTTCTTCTCCTTTTAGCACAGAGGTAAAGCCAGGCAACTTGTCATGTTTGTCAGCAACTATCCAATAAGGGAATGGACATTATGCTTACTGCACCATACGACATGAATGCCATATTCACCATGTGCCTGCTCACCCAGTAACACATTAAATCTGAATCATACACGTGGCCATGTTTCAAGGTCTAAGTGTGGAAATCTTCAATCAGGTCAAGAGAGATAGTTTCACTTAGGTGGTACTGCTGTAAGCGGGACATTAACAATTCTCACCATCTTTGTTTTGATGGGCCCGGTATATGATTGTGTTTCATTTGACAATGATAAGCTCAGGGAATAAGGTTGTTATGGTCCAGACCATAACCTCAAAATATTCCAGACCTCAAAATATATTAAGAAGACACCCTAGACTCTAATGTTTCCTTATTTTAAAAGATAAGTGCCATACATTGTGTTCCAGATGCAATTCAATTGGTCGAACTACCAGTCTTGAAGCAAAACATTCTTTATTCATACAGTCTAGATAAAATACAGCAAGACAAAGAATTGGAATAATTTAACAGAAGAATAGATTATTTTACTACTAAACAGTAACTGTTCCAATATAGTAACCATTCCATAAACACACATCCCATAATAACACTTCCAGGTCATTTCCTCTGGAAGGTAACTCAATAATTTATCCGAGTTTTTGAGAACTTTTACATTGTCCAGTTTAATTAGAGGAATGTCCAATTTGGAATCATCTGAACTTGGTTCTTCATTCTGGGTTGTAACCAATAATGATGTGGAGGTGCCAGTGTTGGACTGGGGTGGACAAAATCAAAAATCACGACACCAGGTGTATTTGAAATCACGAGCTCTCGGAGTGACGTCCAGCATCAGGTGTAGTGAGAGAAGGGCACACCAACACAGAGTGAACTCACTCCATTTTCACCAACTGTATGATGTTTGATCTCTCTGCCTATAAACTCTGTGGTCAGTGTGCCTTCTCTCATTGCATCGGATGAGGGAGTGTCACTCCGCTAGCTTGTGTTTTCAAATAAACCTGTTGAATTATAACCTGGTGCCGTGTAGTTTTTGACATTTGTAACCAGTAACACATTCTCCTTTTGTTTTCCTTTCCTATCAAAATATCTTTTGAGCATATCCATGAATCATAGAGATGTACAGCATGGAAGCAGATCCTTCGGTCCAACTTATCCATGTTGTCCAGATATCTTAAGTTGATTTAGTCCCATTTGCCAGAATTGGGCCCATATCCCTCTAAACCCTTCATATCCATACACCCATCCAGATGCCTTTTAAATGTTCTAATTGTACCAGTCTCTACCACTTCCTCTGGCAACTAATTTCATACACACACCATCCTCTGCATAAAACGTTTGCCCCTCAGGTCCCTTTTAAATCTTTTCCCGCTCACCTTAAACCTATGCTGTCTAGTTTTTGACTCCCCCACCCTGGGGAAAGTACTTTGTCTATTTACCCTAACCATGCCCCCCCCCCATGATTTTGTAAACCTCTGTCAGATCACCCCTCAGCCTCAGATGCACCAGCCTATTCAGCCTCTCCCAATAGCTCAAACCCTTCAATCCTGGCAACATCCTTCTAAATCTTTTCTTAATCTTTTCAAGTTTCACAACATCCTTCCTATGGCAAGAATTGCACACAGTATTCCAAAAGTGACACACAGATTTCTTCCTATCTGGCATTCTTATTAAATAATTTACCTCACTCAATTTCCTTTCAATTTGATAAGGCCTACCAAAACTTGCCCTTAAATGTTCACCTACCACTGAGAATATTACTAACACTTTCTCCACTAGCAAAATTGAAAATTTTTGGTTTCTTGTCTGCTTTATCACATACTGTGCTACTTTCAAATGCAATCTAGCTAACTCATCCACTCTATTTAATCTTTATCTAAAATTTGACATAGTCCAAATAGGTGGTCTCTGAACTCTGACTTACAATTTTTTTCCCTGATAATTTCAGCAGTCCTCTCACATGCCCAAAACCTAATTCAAATGGACTGAACATAGTTGATTCATTAGTGCATCCCTATTGCGAAATAGAATTCTTTTATCCCAATACTCAACAGTCTTGATTATAAGCTCTCAACATGGTATTCAAAGTTTGATGCCACCATTCTAATTCTCCCTGTGATTCTGGATGACATATGTGGTGGATTTGAATTGCTTTATTCCTATACTATCCATAACTTTCTTGAATAATTTTGATGTAAAGTTTGATCCTTGATCTGATTGTATTTTTGTGGGTAGTCTGCATCTTGTTAAAAAAAAAAGCAACTCTTCTGTAATCCTTTTAGCCATGAAACTGTGTAGTGGAATGGCTTCTGGAAATCTGGTAGACGTATCCATTGTCGTCAATAAATACTGATTCCCACTTCTTGTTTTAGGTAGGGGTTCTACGCCATCAATTAAAGAGGTTCCTCAAATGTGGGAATGGGCACAAGGTTGTTTTATTTTTCACTGCCAAGGTTCTCCAATTACCTGACACACGGCAGAACTCAACCACATTCGTATGCAGTCCAGGCCAATAAAAATGTTTGTATTTTGGCTCAAGTTTTCCTTACTTCCAAATAATCTCCTACTGGTAATTCGTATGCTATCCGCAAAACTTCCTTTCTACAACCCACCAGTAATACAACTTGATGAACTTCTGTCCATTTTTCATCCACCTTAATATGTGATGACCTCCACTTCCTGATCAAGACATCATTGTTAAGATAGTAACATTCTGGGATACATTCAGATTTTTCTGTGTATGCATTTTGAAACAATGGCTACAGTTTTGACCTCTGTTGAACCTCTGGGGCTAATTTCTCCGAACTAAAAGTATCTGGTCTTCTTTTTTTTCTCTCAACCAGTTGATCAAACATCAGAAACTTCAACTTCCTTATCTTTAATCTTTAATTTCTCCTGCTGTTTCCACCTGTAGTTTTACAACCTTGTTGCCACACAGTCAGCAAAAATCAGGATATACTTTCTGTAACACATCAGTTGCCTGATTTTTCCACTGGCTTTTCAACTACAGTTAACAGCACTCTCACTGTGATTCAGCTGTATCATTACCAAGGAGAAACTGTATTTCTGGAACAAAGAATTTCTCTATTACTCTTCCCACCACTTTTCACCAGATTCTCCAAACTCACGTTTATACAATGGAACAATGCTCTCCTCACTATGAATTCCACATATTACCACATTTTCTGGCAATACTCCTTCTGAATTACATTTCTCTTCATCTCTCACCAAAGATTGAATTGCTCCACTATCTCTTAAAATCCTAAATTTGTTTCCCTGTTCCTCCTGGTATGAGTAAACCTTACCCATGCAACTAAATTCTTTAAAGAGATCTGGCACTTCTTTCTAAACCAACCACTGACCAGGTTATACAATCTTTGCAGCTTTTTAGCTTCTACTGTGCTTTCCTTTACCACTTCAACAAACTCACTGGTTGATCTTGTTTTCCCATATCCATCTTTCCGGTGCTTCTTCTAAACTATCAACACTGCAACTTTTGTGGTCTACTTTATTCCAATAAAAATGCTCAGGTGTTTTCACTTCTCTTTCCCCCTCATTGGTTTCTATTTTACCCTGCGATAGACTATCTTATTATCTTCTTTACCCTTACCACCTGATGATTTCTCTTTTCCCCAATTTCTATCCCTCACTGATTGAAGTTGATGTCGGAAGGCAAACTTTGATTTATGGACTAATTCATTATCATCAGCCATTTCAGCTGCTAATCTTGCTGTTTGAACTCTCTGCTCTTTCACATGAATTCTCACTACTTAAGGAAATGAATCTTTGAACCCCTCCAAAATAACCATCTAAGAGTGTTATATGTTTGATCTATTTTCAATGCCTTTATCTACCTATCAAAATTACTTTGTTTGATCCTTTCAAACTCCATGCCAAGTACATTTAACTAGGTTCCCTTCTTAGATTCCGAATACATTGTTTGTAGGTGTCTGGTACGAGATCATATACACTTAAGATGACATTTTTCACCTCATCATACACCCCAGATAGTGATAATGATGCAAATATCTCACTAGCCACATCTACCAACTTTCATTTGGATCAACAACACCCAGATGGTCACCAGCCATTTCATTTGTTTAGCCACTTCCTCAGATGAAATAGAAAAGGCTTCTGCATCCTCCTCATTGAACTTTGGCAATGCTTAGACATATTTAAACAGAAATCCACCAGGCCTTTGGATACGATGGGATTACTCTCATCACTGTCTTCATCAATACTCCTACCTTTCACATCTATCCCCAGCATTTTTAGTTGACTTTCAGTTTTCAGTTCTAACCTATAAAGTTCAAAAACTCTTTTTCTCCCTTTCTTCTGCTTGGACCTTCCTTTACTTTTCTTTTTCCACTGATTTTGATTGTAATTTAATTTGTTTCTTTCCTTTTCATGTTTAAGCTAGTTCGTTTGCAAAGGAATGTTTCCAATGGCATTTCCGCAATCATAAATGCGGAGCTTTTTCTGCAATGATTTCCTCACAGGTACTGGCAACCCCAACTCCAGCTACTTTGCCAATTCCAAAAGCTTTGCCTTGCTCACTTCCTGTAAAATACCCAGGAATTTTTCCAAGCTTCTTCCACCCACAGGAAACTTCGTGGCTGAAAGAGCCATTGTTATACAAATCACACCCTATTTAAAACCAACCAGATGCAACACCTGAAAAGAACACCAACACTCACCACTTTTTTACATTTGAGTCCAATAATCTTAAACCCTACCGAGAATTCGAGATTTTGATCTCAACAAGAGCCCTCAGTTTGTTATGGACCAAACCAAATCCCCTCAAAATCTATTAAGAAGATAGCCTAGACACTAACCTTTTTTTTATTTTAAAGCCAAGTACCAAGTGTTGCATTATAGATGAAACTTGATTGGTCAAACTACTAGGTTTGAAGTGGAACACACTTTATTATTAAAATACAGCAAAAAGTATTGGAATAACAACAGAATAATAGGTTATTTTACTATTAAACAGTAACTGTTCCAATATAGTAACATCCCGTAAATGCACCTTGGCAAAGGCAAATTCATTAAAATAGAGATTGTTTCACATGCAATTCTCGCAGCAGGGAGAGAACTCTCAGCTTTTACCTGGAACAGGGAGAGGAAAAACAGCTTCTACATCCAGCTTCAAGATCCCAACAACAACTGTTACAGGAAAAACCAAAACTAAAAATCCAGATTCTATGGGAGCTTCACCCTACCCTTTCAGGCTGCTTCTGTTGTTCCGACTTAGACAAAATAATCCAGTGCCTCACAAGCTGATACTTTATCGGTTTTGAAGACAACTGCTTGATACCTCTGTCTCAGCCCTTCTTCATTTAAAAAATAATCAACAGGACCAAATACATCTAAAAGTCATAGTATTGTTACAACATAGGGAGATGAATAACTAAATAAATGGGTTCGGTGGAAATGTGGGGAAGCTTAAAGCTGGAGGGAATGCCTGGGAGGATATGATTCAAGGGGTCACCAAACAGAAGCTAATTCTGTGAATCATCCCGTGAATTTCCATCCTCAGCTAAACCACAAGTGTGCAATGGAGTTGACAGAATGAGTTTCATTCTGAGGGAGGTGCATTGTGAGGCACTTCAAAGGAAAATAATATTAAACAGATACTCACAGTACAGGTGAAGGACATAACATCACATTCAAGATAACAAATCAATCTGACTGGTATCTATGAAGCACAAGCAATATCTTGTGAGCTGGATAGATTTGCCATGGTTGCCAAAGTAGCAATCCACTTCCAAGGTCCATAAACTACACAAGATACAGTACCTGTTCACTTCATGTCTTGCGCCATAAAATAATCACACCATTATCCTAATTGTATTATTGACTTTCTTTGGCACTGTGAAGGTTGGCGATAAAGGGAAATCTTCTCCTTAATGCTACCAGCTATACAATCTGCATACATGCCACAAGACATAAACGACACGTCTCTAACTCAGGCCAATGTACAACATCAGGCAGCACAATGACTCAGTGTTAGCACTGCTGCCTCACAACACCGAGTATCAGAGTTCAATTCCCACCTCAGGCAACTGTCTGTATGGAGTTTGCACATTCTCCCCGTGTCTGTGTGGGTTTCCTCCAGGTGCTCTGGTTTCCTCTCACAATCCAAATATGTACAGGTCAGGTGAATTGGCCATGCTAAATTTCCCATAGTGTCAGGTGCATGAGTCAGGGCTAAATATAGGGTAGAGGAATGGGGTGGGTCAGTGTGGACTTTTTGGGCCAAATGGCCTGTTTCCTCACTGTTGGTAATCAAATTCATATAGAGGCATCTCTTCGATATGCCCAGTGTTTTGATAACACATTTCAAATGTTTTCGGAGTGTTCTGTAACTGCTGAATGCTCACATTACTGAGCAGCTGTTTTCTGATATTGGCCACATAGGCTTATTGGACTCATCGCCAGTGGATCCATGCACAAAAGATATGATTGGCTGTCACGACTGGTACATGACTGGATGAGTAACACATGCATCTGCAAGACCAGCTTCAACACTTAGCTGTGGAGCTAATCCCTACTATAGAGCTTCCAGTCATAGTGGTGAAAATGCAAAATGCCCGGTTGTGATCCATGGACTGCTGTGCAAACCAGAGATGATTCATAATACTACTCGCTGTCAAGAGGAGGAGAAGGTCAGAACACTTATGATGCTACCCAGTACATATGCAATGCCACATCATCTTCCACTGGAGCCAAGGGCCAGAGGACAGCTCTTCCACAGCAGGTTCCTATCCAAGTCATAGCCAGGACTTTGTACTAATACCAATTGAGCCAAAAGGTTGTGGCTTAATTCTTGAATTCTGTGCTCCAACCAACAGGAGCATACACCAAAGCCATGGGAAAGACCATGGGTATCCATGAAAGCCACAGCTTTGTGCTGAGTGAGAACAGCACAATAATGCAGGAAAGATTTCCATGTGAACAGAGTTCCATTAAATCATTTTTCAGTGACTGTAATATTTTGATGATGGGACCAGCAGCTCCTGTGTAATGTTCAAGCAAATGCAGCTTAAAGCTTTGTTGTTCCTATGCAGTTCATGCTGTTTAATAGAAGATAAAGTTAGAAACTTTTGAAGCATTCATAATATTCAATGCTCCCCTATATAATCACAAAAAAGTTTCATGCTGGTATGGGGGCAATGGAAAAGTTAGCTATTACTCTCAGGCATTTGGTCCATGTCCCTCTAAACCCTTTCTATTCATGTACCATCCAGATGGTATCTCACTCCATCTTCTCCCCTGGCAGCTAATTTCGTACACACACTAACGTCTGTTTATGATGAAATGTCACTGGCGCCAGCAATGTACCCTCAGTAAGATTTTCTTCTTCCTTTCCTTCCCACTACAATTAGATGCAGTCTAGTGTCTGCAGGTAGGATGAAAGAAATCTGA
Source organism: Chiloscyllium plagiosum (assembly GCF_004010195.1). Lineage (NCBI taxonomy): Eukaryota > Metazoa > Chordata > Chondrichthyes > Orectolobiformes > Hemiscylliidae > Chiloscyllium > Chiloscyllium plagiosum. The sequence goes on from NC_057737.1 coordinate 38,388,444, forward strand.
CCTATATTGGAGTTTTTAAAGTGGCCTTGAGGTCTTGGTCAGGTGGCCTAGGGCCTTTGTAACTAGAGGGCCCGGTTATACTGAGTGTGACCTGTATTACCCATCTGAGAGACAAAAATATATACATAGGCAAAGATACAGTGGAGACATTTAGAGCTTTATAAAACCAGATTATTTATTAAATACTTAAACGAATAACACATGCATTTAACCAATAGAGATATCTCACTGTCTTTCACTACGCTGAGTTCTGTAACTAAGTCCACAAATTATTACCCAGGAGAGAGTTTGAAACTGGTCAAGCTGAATCTCTTCTCGATGTCTTCACCACGCCTCCAAACATAGGATACCACCTGCAGTGTTTATCTTCAAAACTCTGCTGTAAATGAAAGATTTTCTGGACTCTTTATACACAGGTCTCGGTGTCAAGTGTTTGCCTTATTTGGAATTCTGTGATAATGACCAATCCTGAAAGTTTCTTCCCTATTTAGTAGAGACAGCAGTTACTGATTTCCTGCAATCTTAGGTCTTAGCAGACCATAATTCCACAGACGTAGCAGCCCATTGTAAAGCCTCTTATCAGTTCCTGTGATCTTCAACCCTTAACACCTGCCCAGAGACAGAGTCATCTTCCTTGGTTTGAAATCCCACAGGGTAATAGACAAGATTGAGGTAGAAGATCCAGCCACTTCTGGATTCAGAGGAGACTTCTGGGGGCACTGTATGTGATTCACCCTCTGGCTGGGTCCACCATTCAGATCAGTTTGTCTCTAATAAACCTACCTGCAGCTCTTGTGTCTGCTTGTGCATTTGGATGCATTTATAAATGGACAACAACCAGTGTGTCATCTCCTGCCTGGGACTGAGTAGGTGCTAGTATCCTGCAGTCTTCAGGATTCCAGAGACCTGGAGTATTTCCTCCTTTGACCAGCTGCAGAGAGGTGGAAATGATGTGCTGCACAAAAGAGTGCTCCCAACTGTAGTGTACCCTCTGAGGTGTCAGTATCTGAGCTGGTAGAGGGTTCAGGAACCAGCCCTGCTAGTGCTGCCTGTGAGGGGATCTGTGGATTCTTCTTCAGATTTGGAGGAGGAGCTGGTGCCTTGATGGTTTGGTCTCTTCACAGTAGAGACTCTGCAGATTTCACTGGTGGCTGCAGAAGACGAGAAGGAGAGAAGAAGTTGTGAAAGACTTAGGAGAAAAGATTAAACAAGGTAAAATCACCATTGTCCCAAGGATCACAGGGCTGCTCTCTCATTACAAAGAGGCAACTGGTGATGAGTTTAACCTGAAGGTCACCATGCCTCAGGCAAGGTACAATCTTGAGAAGGCAGGACAATTGCGGTAATGGGAGAGCAGCACAAGACTAAATAAATCTTGCCAATGGACAAAAGGTGTTCCATGGAACAGTGAGAGTGATAGACCATGGTCTTTGGATGAAAGTGAATACCGTAGCAAAGTCAGTGTTAGGGTGTGGTAATACCAGGCATTCCTCCAGACCAAGGAAACCACATTGACCTGGATAGCAACTTAGAACCAGCTGGCAGGGGTCTGGTGCTCTGGTCTCCTCTAGTGGTTGAGGAAAGAGGATGACTCTTCCCTAAACTTCAAAATGATACCAGGAACCCTGGGAGGTCACAGCAGTGGCAATTATGTCTGTCACTGGTGCAATAGCACAAACAGGCTTCCAAAACAGCTTGGAGAACATGGTGAGGTAATTTTTGGTAAACTTCGACCTATAGTGTTGAAAACATTAGTTATTTTCTGTTCTTTCATTATCCAGGTTAGGTGCCATCAGGGTCTAGTCCTAGGATACATGCTGTTATCTTGCATTCTGCTGATTGTGGAAAAAGAATTACTACTTTAAAAAAAATATCTGCAGCAAAGGTAATACCGAGTGAAGCTGCAATCTCATTGTCACCATTTTTAAAAACTATTGTACAATATTTATTGAATATCTCTGTTATTTGAACTATGCTATCATCCCACGTTATCAGGCTCTTTAAGTGTCATAACCTTTATTTATGAAAGGCCTTATTTCTTTTCATTATCTATTTACCTTTTTAAACCTCATCCAAAAGGGTATTAGAGGTTTCAATCTGATAAACAATTTAAGTTATTTATACTTTCACTTAATTCTTTGCTTAAATTCTGAGTTTTTACAAATCCTCAATATCTGTTATTTTATACACAGCCTGAACTCTAGTTCAATCATGATTTTTAACTGCTTCCAGACTTGCTATCTTCTGTTTTATATATCTATATTTTGATTCTTTTGCCAACTTAGAGAGACCATCAATGAAGCATGATGGAGGCAAGTTCATTTATGGCATTCAAGAGGGCATTGGGTGATTATTTGGATAAAAATATGCAAAGGTATGGAGAAAAGCAGGAAATTTGCTCTGGGTAATGATTCTCATTTAACAAGCTGATACAAGCGCGATGGACTGAATGGCCTCTTTCTGCATTGTAATACTTATGTCATTCTAAAATTCAAATTCTACCAACCCAGTAGCAAAACTCTCCATTGGCTGGACTCAAACCTAATACAAAGGAAGATGTGGTTCATCTGTTCCAGGACTCCAGAACAAAGCATCTGCTGACTGGCAACCCATTAACGCTCAACATTCAATCCCTCTACAGTTGCCACAGCAGCAGATGTGTACCATCTGCAAAATGCACTGCAGAAATTCACCAAGGCACCTTCGACAGAACTTAAAAATGTGTTGCTGGAAAAGCGCAGCAGGTCAGGCAGCATCAAAGGAGAAGGAGAATCGACATTTCGGGCATAAGCCCTTCTTCAGGAATAAGGAGGGTGTGCTAAGATAAAAGGTAGGGAGGAGGGACTTGGGGGAGGGGCATTGGGAATGCGATAGGTGGAAGGAGGTTAAGGTGAGGGTGATAGGCCGGAGAGGGGGTGGGG
>NC_057737.1:38392276-38426279 GCF_004010195.1 Chiloscyllium plagiosum
TCCTGGGAGCAGATGCGGCGAAGGCGAAGGAATTGGGAATATGGGATGGCGTTTTTACAGGGGGCAGGGTGGGAAGAAGTGTAATCTAGGTAGCTCTGCAGTCCTCACTTTCTCCTTCGACAGAACGTCAAACACAACTTTGATTTAGAAGGACAAGGACAGCTGATACATAAAAATACATCCAGCTGAAAAATATCTTCCAATTCACACACAATCCTGATTTGAAACAATATCGTTATTCCATCAGTTGCCTGGATGAAAATCTTGGAACTCCGGAAAGACTCAGTGGATGTACCTACAACACAGAGTGCTGCAGTTCTGGATGGTGGCTCATCATCACCTTCTCAAGGGCAATAAATACTTGTGATACCCACTTCCCATAAAAGAAAAAGTTAAATCAGTCACTGCTAACTCAGTACACAATCTTGCTGCTGTAATGTTTTGTGCGTTAGCACAATCATGCATTTTCATAATAATCTGTGCTTCAAGTAGCTTCTTTTAGCTCAAATTGATGTGATTATTTAGACTGGCTTAATGTTCTCCTTAGAACTGTTGATACATCAGCTTTCTTTCAAAATGGCTATTGGTTTGCTTAGCAGACATGAGTTTGCATATCTTTCACTGGCATTATCTTACGAAAATCATTTTCATACCAATAAAGGCTCGTTTTGTCAGAGCTTGAGTATTTTAAAATTTATATTCCATGACATATTAAACTAAAACAAAATTGATTAAAAGAGGCAGATTTATTTCTACCCACTATCCAGCAGTAAACAGGCATTAACCTCATCAGTAATATGTTTTCAAATAAGTGACAAGAAACTGTTTTTGAAAGACATTTGATCAACCCTGTTTTCTGCTTCTTCATTGAAGTGTGCACATTTCCAAGTGAACCTCATTGAGAAATAGCAATGGCAAAAGAGTCAACAAAGCAAAGGTTGTCAGAAGAGAGCAGTTTGAAAATTCAAGTGAAGCAGGGCATTATTTTTACTGTAACTGGTACGTCTAAATCAAAATGTTGGTAGCCTGTTGCACAAGTGTTTTGATTAATTTTATGACAAAAGATAATTAAGCAATCAAGTGAAAAAATAATCACTTTTTTAAGTTTGGAAGATTGCAAAGTATTGTGTTTTGGTATATAAAGCATGTATATCCATATTAAAAATATAGACTATTCACATCACTTTTTCATTGTAAATTTCTATGTCCACATTTATAATGGAAACTGTCTATTTAAACATCTCATGCTATAATTGCATTCTCTGTTAAGTACAGAAACAGCTGAGTTGTCACAGATCGCTCTCGATAGGCTATAATTACAAAGTGGCAAACTTAGTTATTATAAACATGGACTAATCTATAAAAATAATGAATATAATTTTAGATGTTGTGTAAATTATGTCCCTTCACTCTGCTCCAATTATTTCCCACAATTTCTGTATAAAAAACTCATTATGGGCAACACAATGAGTGATCGATATCAAATACATTGCATTTGATGAGAGATAGTGGTGTAGAGGTCCTGTCATGGGGGGGGAGTGCTGCATTGTCACTTGTGGGTTCCAGTCCCCCATGGAACTGGTCTTAAACGCAGACAATTAAAAAAAATGTTTCCATAATATTCCAGTATCAGCACATCCCTCCCAACTGAAGTATAAGTAGACAATAAAACACAGACTCTTAGTTCAAAATCTTCAACAATGCAGACTCCTCAGTGTATTGGCACTCATCTCATTTGTAGTCACTCTGACACTGGCAGAGAATATTAGAAACAATAGTTTAAACAGCATCTGTAGAGAGAATAATTTGGAGATGCCAGTGTTGGACTCGGGTGTACAAATTTAAAAATCATATAACACCAGGTTAGAGTCCAACAGGTTTATTTGGAAGCACTAGCTTTCGGAGCGCTGCTCCTTCATCAGGTGGTTGTGGAGAATCAGATTGTATGACACAGAATTTGTAGCAAAAGTTTACAGTGTGATGTAACTGAAATTATATGTTGAAAATGACTTGGATTGTTTGTTAAGTCTCTCATCTTTTAGAATGACCATGTTGGTTTCAGTTTTTTTCATATGTAAATCGCAAAACTTTTTTTTTTAAAAGTTACGTTCTCAAGTGAACTTTAACAATTGGTGTCATGTCGGCCCAGTTAATGTATTGAAGGTGTGAGCTTTCCTGTGAGACTGGCTGTGCCACAATGGTAAGATTGATTCTAATACCTTGCCGATTTGCGTGCCTACCCACTATCGCTACTTTGTCACCTGCCACTGAACCAATTTCCCAAACATGTTAGTAATCTGCCCCCAATTCTTTGGGCTTCTAGTTTAGTTCACAGTCTCTGATGTGGAACTTTATCACATGCCTTCTGAAAGTCCATATATACAACATCCATAGGCACTCCCCATCAACTACTTTAGTCACCTGTTCAAGACATTCAATAATGTTTATTAGGCATGACCTACCAGTCATGAATTAATGCTGCTGCTCCCCACTTAACTGAAAATTTAAAAAGTTCAGTTACCCATTCTTGACTGTAGACTGCAAATATTTTCCCACTAACTGGTCTATAATTCCCTGGCTTTCCTCTCTCACACTTCTTATAAAGCAGAGTGTCAGGTACAATTTTCCAATCCAGAGGGATGACTCCTGTATGTAGGGGACTGGAAAACTATAGTTAGGGCATCTACAGTGTGCTCCCATTTCCTTCAACGGTCCTGGATGGAAACCAGTCAAGTCCTGGGCAACTTGTCACTCTTTAATGCCATTAATTCCCCCTGACCAATGTTATATTTATAGTGGTTTTATTTAGTCCATAGTCCCAGTCTGCTATTAAGTTCCTTGGGACTTCTAGTAAACTATCCTCCTTTACTTTGCCTCAGTATTTACAGTAGAAATTATTCATTGTGTTTGCTCAATTCCCCCTCGGCATTGACAATATTCCATTGTCAGTCTTTAGTGGGCCACCATTGCTCTTGACTAGATTCTTTCTATTCATGTAACGATAAAGTTTCTTCTTGATTTTGATGTCTCTGGCAAGTTTGTTTTCATAATCCTTTCAGTAGCTCTGAAAAGCTGCTTTGTTGGTCCTTTGCTAGTCTTTATATCTTCACCATTCAGCAGGATCTGTGCAGGGTTTTTTTTGCATTTTTAGTAATCCCTTTCATTTTAGTTTAGTTTTATGTTGTCCCTTATCTCTAAATTGTCCATGATTTTTTTTTTGTTGAGAAGTGGAGCCTTTGCCTCTCAGGGGTGTAAACCGGTTTGCAGTGTGTTAAATGTTCCTTTAAACATTCTCCACTATTGTTCAGTTGTTTTACCCATTAGCTGATTTTCCCAGTTTACTACAGTCTTTCATTGTATTAAAGTCAGCCTTACTTGAATCTAAACCTCCACCTGCTGATTTATGCTTTTTCACTTTCAAACACTACATTGAACCCCAAGGCAAAGATTGATAAATTCATAACCTCGCAAGGAACTAAGAGATACGGGGAGAGTGTGGTTAAGTGGCGTTGAAATGCCCATCAGCCATGATTGAATGGTGGAGTGAACTTGATGGGCCGAATGGCCTTGTTTCCACTTCCATGAGTTATGGTCTTATGTTATGATCACTATTGGGTAAATATTCATGTACAGCTCCTTCCTCATTACTAAATCCAACATTGCTTATCCCTTTCTTGCATCCAGGACATATTGATGTGGGAAACTATTCTGGGCAGACTCCAGAGATTCACTCTTTTTAACAGGTGCTTATCTGCCTCACCCAATCTCCGAGAATTTCAAAGTTCACCATTAATACAGCACTGGCCTTGCTACACACTTGCCCAATTTCTGCATTTGTATAATCTAGCATTTAAGAGCTGCTACAAGGGGATCGTTACACAATATCTATTACAGTTTTAGATCCTTCACCTGTTCCTCAGTTCCACCCATATGATTGCCTCGGAATGCTTCCCCCTCATTATATCCTCCCTCGTCAGGGAAGTAATTTTGTTTCTAACTAGTAAGGCTACTCCACCTCTTCTGTCATTTTCCCTGTCCATTCTGTAAACTTTATAAGCTGGTTTATTAGTTGCTAATCCAATCATCCTGCAGCCATACCTCAGTAATGGCTACTGTGTCATAATTTCCAATATGAATTTGTGCTTGCTACTCATTTAATTTATTCCTTATGCTCCAATAATTCATATATAAAACACTTATTTGGGCCATACACTACAACCTGCCCTCAACACTGATGCTTTATTCACCTATGATTTCTATCTTCCAGTTTCATCAGTACACCTTTGTACACCTTTCATCAGTACACCACTACTTAATATCTGAAGTAGGATTCCTAACTGTTACTTTTCTCTCTATCGAGCTTGGAACTGGATTGACTTCCCCGAAACCCTCCCTTCCATTTACTAGTTTAAAGTCCTTGTGGTCACTCTATTTAGCCTTTTGACTAGGACATTACTCCCAGATCAGTTCAGATGGAGTCCATTTTAAAAGTACATTTTCTTCCTTTGCCAATTCTCACAAAACTGAACCTCTCTTTCTAACACCACTTCTTCAGCCATGTATTTGTTTCCCTATTTTTCTTGTCTGTGTGCTAGTTTGCATGTGGATCAGGTATTAATCTAGAGATTATAACCCATGAGGCCATTTTTGATTTTTGTTTTCACTTCCTGATATTCCCCAAATATGACTTTTTTGATATTTTGTCCCCAACATGGACCACAACAACTGAATCCTTTACTTTGGCACCAGTAAAGGCACACACTTTGTGGGAGTGAATCCTACTGACCAACAGATGCTATTTGTGCCCCTAATTATTGAATCCCTACTACTACCACTTTTCTTTTCATTCCCCCCATTTGAATGGCATCCTTGGGGCAACACAATGACTCAGTGGTTAGCACTGCTGCCTCACAGTACCAAGGCTCCATGTTCGATTCCAGCCTTGGGTGACTGTCTGTGTGGAGTTCGCACATTCTCCCTGTGTCTGCGTGGGTTTCCTCTGGGTGTTCTAGTTTCCACAGTTCAAAGATGTGCATTTCAGGTGAATTGGTCATACTAGATTGCCCATAGTGTTAGATGCATTAGTCAGAGGGAAATGGGTCTGGGTGGGTTACTCTTCAGAGAATTGGTGTTGTCTTGTTCGACCGAAGGGCCCGTTTCCACACTGTAGGGAATCTAATCTAATCTGTATGACAGAGCAGTGGTCAATTTGCTCATCATCCTTCTCCTCATTCAATTTGGGAGCTACCATCTCATATCTGTCAGACAACATCAAGAGGCTCTTCTAATGCTCCTCCTCTCTCTTCTCTCAGGTAAGCATGTACACCTTAGGCTTCATTTTTATTTTATTCTTTATCTCAATCTCCTCCCTCACTGGCTGCTCTTTCCACTAAGCTTCCTAACACCTTACTCTAATGAGAGCAAGCAGCAGTACCCATCAACGAGAGAAAAGAACAGACTGATCACCTCCTCTCTCTTTCACTTATCTCTATTTCACTAAACTCAAGTTACATTCTAATGCAGACATAACAATACTATACAAGGACTCTCTTTATGGCCCCCAATTCGAAGGCTTCTGAAACTGGTTAACTAAATTCTGGTGAGTACCTTTACCTTTCTGATTTAAAGCTGCAATTAAACTGCACCCAATCAAACTTTAGTTAATTGCTAAATTAAAGAATAGACTAAACTTTAGAATGAAATTAGCCCTTAGATCAAATTAAATTATTCCTTAAAACATATCCCTTGAAACTCCTTATTTCACCAACTCAGTTACACTCTAAAGTAACCAATCAGTACTCCTGTGCAATTGTGCATCAATGTTCCAATCCTCATGCCCAGAGGGTCAGGTCCAGCAATCCTTCATTGTCAGAAACTACTGACTGACAAATAGGAACAGTGGATCAGATCTAAAGGTATTAGGCCCAAGATTGAAGCTGGAAGGCTGTATTGTGTCGAGCAGACAGCGGAGATGCTGCTCCAGATTTTCATGCCTGAATCCAGAATACAGGCAGCTAGGATTTAAAAATGGAAGACAGGTGCTGATTCTAGGATTCCTGCCTAGATTTTAGAGGTTGCAGTTTAAACATCCGTACTTTATATGACCTGGGAATGGGAGAAAGTGAGGACTGCAGATGCTGGAGATCAGAGCTGAAAAATGTGTTGCTGGAAAAGCGCAGCAGGTCAGGCAGCATCCAAGGAGCAGGAGAATCGACATTTCGGGCAGAAGGGTTTACGCCCGAAACGTCGATTCTCCTGCTCCTTGGATGCTGCCTGACCTGCTGTGCTTTTCCAGCAACACATGACCTGGGAATGCTCAAGCCCAATACTCTTGTATAAAATTAACTTAGAAAATGTTAATATTGGAAACTGCATTATCCTCCATCCAATCTAATGATGTTATGATGATATCAGCAGAGAGAACCATAAAAACCTAGAAGTATTAGAACCTAGAAGTCTCTTCATGGTCTTAGTAGCAATGAGTAGATCTTCCCAACCCTTGAACGATCTGGACGTTGGCGAATCAGATGGGGAGGAAAATGTTGAGAAAAAAGCAGAAATGAGAATCTCAGCATCAAGAAAATAAAAATCATATCCTCCAACTATGTTTTGAACAGCAAGACAGAGCATTGAGAAGCCTGTTGGTATATGTTAGCATTTCATTTTTAAATGATTTTCTTTGATAATGCAGTTTCCCATTCTTTCATTCATTGGATAGAAACTAGATAGTGACAAGTCCCTACAAAAAAGTTGGTACTTAGTGACTCTACATTGCTGCCTGCTCCTCCAGGTTTCTATCTTGGACAGCGGTCACCAAACTATCAGCGTACACTTCATAGCCAGAGACTGCTCACATCCCCTTTCCATTGAGGTTGACATGGGATACAAATAAATCTCATTGTGCCCACATGGCACATCACAGATTCCACTTACAACACATTTCTGCACTTCATTGTTGTATTTTAGTGTGCACTAGCGCCTGTCATTGTAGCTGCCAGGAAACTTTGCACCCAGGGATTTGTGGATTCAACCAGGGTGCATCTCAGGGTTACACTTTATCCCCTCAGTTTAAAGCCTTCTACCTTGTCTTGCTGTTTAGTACAGACACAGTCAGGCAGCTTGGTATAGATGTCAGCAGTGATCAGTCAAGTGTTGGACATGTTGATTTACAACATGTTGCCAGTAACGTACGCAGCAACCACATTGTGTATGCATTACCCAAATGGCCTAAGGGTGTGCTCCCCAGTCAGGCAAATATTCAAGTTTGCATTCAGTTAGTGGGTTCTGCCACAATAAGTCAAAACAGTACCCCATAGCCTGGACACAGTCAGTTGGCCACTTGGGATAGCCAAGATCAGTGGGTCTGTATCACTACAGTCCAAGAGTAGGCAACAGTCAGTCCTGCAGGTGCAGTGTAACCAGGTCAGGAATTCATGGTAGATCAGATGGAAAGCCACAGAGATATGTCAGGGATCCGATACTCAAGAGGCAAGTGGTACCTGGGTATTCCCAGAAGAGAATAAAATCTTTTTTTTTCATATGCTTTTGCTACTGTGAAATAAAAATGGAGATTTTCAGCCATTTGAAAACTTTAGTCCCACATTGAACAGTGAGAAGATATTTGGTTATACTGGGCACTGGGGAAAGAGTAACACCCCTGTAGACAGGGCTCTAAGGTGGGATAATACTAAGGATAGGTAACCTGTGTAGCTTGGTTCTTGGATAGGAGTACAAGTATGAATGTGCACTTGCATTTGTGATGATGAGTCAGCCAGAGCCCCGAGAAGCATTTGTTTTGGGTTCCCTTTGATTTGATTTATTATAGTCACATGTACATAAGTACAGTGAAAAGCTTTGTTTTGCAAGCAGTACGCAGTTCATAGCAAACAGGAACATAGAGATCAAAGGGTGCTTAGACAGGCTGTAGCACACAGAATACAGTCCACAGGAGGTGCACAAAGCAAAATCAACATTAGGAAGATCAACATTATTTGAGCATTATTCCCTTCCTACTACAATGCACTACATGAAGGGCAAGTCCTGCTGATAATGCTTGACTGGATTCTCAGCTGGGCTTTAAAAATAGTGGCATAAACAAGACCACAGCAGTGGCAAGTGCTTCCACCTCCGCCGAAAGGGAACGTAAGGTGACCAAGGCCCCTTTGAGGTGCATTGGTAATAAGGGATGTTTTGTGGAATAACATGAGAAATTTTGCTGGGATACATGGACAGAAACTCTAAATCTCACCAAAATTGTCACTTAGCCAATTTCTGGTAAAATCTCAGCACCTTTTTAAACTCTGTTAGTATTGCTTTTATTATGTATTTTGAAATATATTTATCGTAAAATATAGAACTGTACAGTACAGGGTCAACAAGTGGCAGAGAATATAATAACCTGTACCCTTACTCATTCCGGTTTGGGAGATCTTTTCTGCCTGCAAAATGACTGTCACATTTATCGAGATTTAAAATATTGAATCGAGTTCTCAAGTTCTTCCATTGGCTGTGATAATGTATTTGGTTGCCATGAGGATGTTACAGGTGCTATATAAATGCTAGTAACTCCTTTAGCTATCTCATTGATTCTTTATTGAAATCCACTGTAACATTGATAAAATAACTGCAACATTGATCAATAAGTAACTAGCGACTACTTTAAACCAAGAGAATTTTGTTCTGTGACAATATTGATTTCCCTCCACAAGCATTCATAAGCAGATAAGTATAAATAATAGCATAGCTCACAACAAAGTATGAAAAGTATCTGCAAAGGTTACCTGATTAATCTTAGTGAGTGACAGCCGTCATTTCATTGAATGTAAAGTTTGCTGATGTGAATTTCTAATAAATTTACACATGGTTTCCAAATATTAGAGTAAGACAGCCAGCATCAGATCATCTGGACTTCGCCAATATTTTGTATGAAATCTGCAGAGGAAAGCAGTAATATTGATTCCAAATAGAAATTTAAGCTTTGAGTCAGGAATTCTTCTTAAAAGATAACTTCAATGAAGAACATTTATGTCTTAAGTATACTGTCATTTTCCAGCAAAATTGCTTTGCACCAGTAAATATAAACGAAGATACATTAATAAATAAATACCAATAAATAAAGAACTTCCTGCAACCTCATGATCAACTATATTGAAGGTAGTAATACACTTTTGTGATATTGTACAAGGCTGTTCTGATCAAGTGCATCTACTTAGTATCATCGCTGTTAGTAGATTAAGCCGTTGTATGGAGGAGGATTTATTTTATTTTTGGCAAAACTATTGCATTTTCATTTTGGAGACCAGTGATTGTAAAAAATAAATCCATCAAATTATATTAAACATGTAATTGGCCTTTGTCAAGGTGATCCAGAAAACCAACTGCATGCTTAAGACTTAATCACAAGTATTAATTTGAATCATGTTTCTAAGTTAGCTTAAATTTTATTAACCAGTTTTAAACTCTTCTATTAATTCTGCAGAGCAAGCATGTCTAGCATGAACTTGTTTTTTCACATTCTGTTTGTGAGGGAATATATGGTTTCACAAATTGGATTTTTGACCTGTCCTACAGGGCTCTGCTGATCTGCTGAAGTTTCCATTAGTGCAGGATATTGCAGGAAACAGGTGTTAGAACTGTCTGTAGTGTTACATGCTGAAGATGTGCGCAGTAATATAACTATTAGAAGTGTTTCACCCACTCAATCTACTGAAATTGCTAATGTCAACCTGTAGAAAGACTAGACATATTGCACTAAAGGTCTTAAAGCAGAATTTGAGACTGAAAATCATGATATTCAATGCACAGCTTAGACTTCAAAATCTAAGTCCATACAGCTATTTTATCATTCTATTTGAACCACAAAAAAAGCAGGGATTTCTGAGAGCAATTCAGGAGACACATCAGAGATCCATTCCGAGGAAAAAGAAACATGGGGCAGGGAGTTTGAGGCAATCAGGGCTGACTAGGGAAGTCAGGGTTAGCATAAAAGCAAAAGAGAAAGCAAATAATGTGGCAAAGGGCAGTGGGAAACCAGAGGATTGGAAAACTTATGAAGACCAACAGAGGGCAACAAAAATGACATAAGAGGGGAGAAGATTAGATATGAGGGTCAACTAGTCAGTAATAAAAAGGAAAACTAAGAGTTTCTTCAGATAAATAAAGAGCAAAAGTGGACTATGGGCTGCTGGAAAATGGCACTGGAGAGATAGCAGTGGGGAACAAGGAAATGGCTGAGGAACGAAATAATTACTTCGCGTCAGTCTTCATGGTGGAAGACATGAGTAATGTCCTAAGATTTCAAGAGAATGAGGGGGCAGAGCTGAGTATGGTGATCATGACCAAGGAGAACGTGTTAGCAAAACTAAATGGCCTGAAGCTGGATAAATCACCTGAATGACTATACCCCAGAGTTCTAAGGGAGATAGCTGAAGAGATAGCGGAAGTATTAGTGGTGATCTTTCAGGAATCACTCGAATCAGGGAGAGTCCTAGAGGACTGAATAATTGCTAACGTGACACTCCTGTTTAAAAAGGGAATCAGGCAAAGACGGAAAATTGCATACCAATTACCCTAACCTTGGTCGTTTGTAAGATCCTAGAATCCATTATGAAGGATGTGATTACTGAATACTTGGAAGTGTATGGTAAACTAGGGCAAAGTCAGCAGGGTTTCATCAAGGGGCGGTCATGCCTGACAAATCTGCTAGGATTCTTTGGGGAAGAAATGAACAGCTTAGGCCAAGGAGAGCCAATGGATGTTATTTACCTGGACTTCAAGAAGGCCTTTGACAAGGTGTCGCATAGGAGGCTACTGAGTAAGATAGGGGTCCATGGCATTCAAACTGGAACTCCATTAACAAACACATCGATTTGGACTCTATTTACCAACCTCTCAGAAAAAGAACCGGACGTGATGTCACCCACCACAACAGACCAAGGCACATAAATAGCAAGTGAGACATAACCTAGCATGGTGACAAAACGTATGAAAACAAATCTACCAGCTCAGTGAGCAAACTTACAACCTGTTTGATTGTCATTCTGGAGGGAGGAGAAGAAGAAGTAGGCTGTGATGAAAATGGAATTTCAAATATTGTGACTGCATTTGTGAGTGTATAATGGGGAAATGCCACAGAAGTCCCTGAAACAAGCCAGAAGCATAAAAATTAAGGTTAGTTTACCTCGGAATGCTACATGGATAGGATTACCAGCCAGTCCTTGTGATCACAAGTCCTCATCCAGCATCTGGCATTATTCTGAGATGCTGAATCAAGACATCATTCATCTACTCTACTGTAGAATTGCAACAGTGAAGCCTATGAACCCTAGTTCTCTTCATTCCTCTCATCCCTTTGATGGATCTGGTCCTGCTGCTTTCCTTTGGAGGTTGTGCATAGGCTTTTGAGGTTGCTGTTCTTGCTGGATTTGGTGAAGCTCTTGGCTTTTTTGTCTCCTCCAGTCCATTCCCAGTAGGAGCAAAGCCACAAGAAAAGGAAGACATAGCATCTGCAATTTCATCTCCATTAGAAGGTAACCTGTGGGGAAGTAAGATCAGTGTAATTGAAGGGACACCCTGAACCTCATATCCTTAACAATAAAGCTGAATGTTAAATCCTCACACAGACTGGTGTAGAAGCTTCCCAAGGAGACAGTATCATATTTCAATTACAAGCTCCAAGGTATCGAACCTTGCCAAATGATCAGTGGACGACTAAAATAATCTTAATTTCATTAGACATATGCTCCTTGCTGAAGAAGTACTTGTTGTAGATTGTGCTGGCCAACTGGGAGGTTCCGCTTTAAAATTCCTTGTTACAATAAGACTTATAAAATTTATTGTTTATAATGGAGTGTGTATAACCACTTTAAACCATTATTTGTTATCTGCATTCTTTGCAGAATAATTGAAATCCAGATTAAGTGAGAATTGAAGACAAAGAGGTAGCATTGCTTAATCAATGGAGCCATGATTGTGGCATTGCCTCTTGAGGTGTCTCAAAAATGTTGTAAACTTCAGCCTCCTAGGAAAAAGATTAACTTACTCTACCTACTTTGGATACAGTCTCAGCCATTTTCTGATGTTTTCACACAATTGATTTTCTGATCAATAACGTGAGGTTCCAATTTTGTGTTCACATAACTGAACTGCAGGCTTTGCCTGTGACCCACAAATAACACCCCCAATTCTTCACATTCTCTTCCATGTTGCTGTCCCCTGTCTGTCTTCACTATTAGAATTCCACTACCATCAGCTTCCGCATATTTTGGTTTAACTTCTTTATACTGCAATTAATGTGCCTGCTTTACTCAGAGATCCCATGATTCTAGAGGTCTCTGTGCCGTTGTTGACTCCACACCCTCCCCATGGAGTAACCATGACCTGCTTGAAATCCTCTTTGAGAGCTCTCAATCTCTTCTGAATCACTATCGAGTCCCACACTGCTGTCTTCAATTGCCTATTAGTGACGCCATTCCCTCAATAATACCATAAAATAAGACCATCACAAATTTGAGTTGCCCGCTTTCTCCAGAATTCCAAAGTAAAGAATGGAGCCATTGTCCACAAAGTATTATCAGCAGTTTTTTTCCAAAAGCAAGAGAGAATTGGTTGTGCTTAGCTTGAGGGTAATGACTCCACAAGCATTAGGATCAGGTGAATAGTCAGATTTCCATGAACTACACATAGTCAGCACACCAATTGAACCCACACTGTTGGATTTATTTTGCATCTACACTCTAGTCATCTAGACAACTGAACTAACCGTTTCCCAGGCACCATTCACTGAGCCTGTGAAGCCGCCTTAGAATTAGCGACTAAGCCCACAGGAATGACCAAGGTGCCACCACCATCCCCACTACTCAAGCCCCAAACTTAATTGGCAGGACAGTCCCCATAATTTTGACCCAACCACTTCCTGTCAACTGATCTCAACAGCACTCCAACTGACCTACCAAATGACCATGGACTGCTGTCAGTTGACTGGTCTCGACCAACAACCTGGACTGGAATCAGACCATGCCCATGATTGACTGTGACAGTACCCCTTCATTGATTAAACTCTAACCATAGCCACTAAACAGTTGTCCACTTTGGCTTTTATAGCCCCATTTTCTTCAAACACATCCATTATGTTTGCCACAAAAACTGCCAGTGTATGCTCCAGCTCTAATGTTGATGTAGCACTGTGCTGTACTGGACATGTCCATTGTCTCTCTTCACTGTTCCCTGCTACTGTAAGCTGTCTGCCTCTCCCTCCATACTAAAAGCAAACCACAGTCTGTCTGCATCTAAGTCACTTCTAAGGACCTATGCTAACAAACATGCTAAGACACAGAGGCTGCCTAACTTTACCTTGTACGCTTTGAAGTAAATGAAGACACAGACAATATCTGCCGACATACATAATAAACTAGGCTCTCAGTGGAAAATGACTTGTCACAAGATGCAAGTACTACTCTTCATCAGTTCAAAATAGCATGTTTGAAATTCTGAAGTCCATGTTGCATTGGGAAAGGCCAAGCAAGCTGATTTTGTGAGGACGGCTCTTTGCCAATGCCAGGTTGTATAGATTAAAGTTGCAGGGAGAACGTGCCCATTGATCTTGGAGGCAATTTGTGCAGAAGAAGTAGTACCATATAAGAGAAGCTGGATGGCCAGCACAGCCACTCTGTGACCTACAATTGACAGTGTTGAAACAAGTCGCCAGGCACCTGCTCTGTTTTACTGGTTGAGTTTTTGCTCCATCAAGTTTCTCAACTGTGCAAAAGTATATCTGGAGTACAACGTTAATACAGTAAGTCAGGCTATTAATAAAATGCAAGCGGTGACAGTGAGATGCTGAACTCACCACCTAAGGCATGAAGACTTAAACAGGAGAAATTTTCTTAATGTCAAGAATCTGAACTTTTTGATTGTTGCCTGATTTCTCGCCATATTTAAAGAGAGCAGACATATCTTGACCAGCTCCCTAAGGTCCTCGTAATTATGTCTGACTAAATGATATTATACATTTTGCGATCCAGCAATAAATCATGTTATCTATAAAATACACAACTTCTGTAGATTCCTTAAGGTGATTTATCTTCCACAACTTCTTAACTAATATATCCATGACAAAGGAGAGTTGGTGGCAGTGAACTACTTGAATAATCCTTACTCAGGATCATCTACTGGTGAAGGTGGCAAATACTAAAAGCTACGAGAAATTGTCATATGGGAAAATATTAGAGGGTTGAGCAGGGCCTGATTCCAAGCAGTCCTTCCACTTTCAGGAACTCAGCTGACAATCCCACTTAGCCGCTGGGAGTTGTCCATAACATGTTCACCAGCCTGTGCCCCCGAACTAATCCATGTACCATCTGTGATTTATGTGAATATAACTGCTCTGGCTGAGGCAGATAACAGTGAATCCTTTTGGTGTACTTTATCATCATAATTAGAAGAGGAGATATGATTTTCCATGCGGGCTTGAATCCTTCAGCACATGGCCAAAACCTGCAGTGGAGAACAAAATGATGACATCAGGAGAAGCAAAGTCTGCCAGGAAATGACAGTTTTCCATCAGTCTCCAATGTGCCATATTCTGGATTAGAGGTGCTGGAAAAGCACAGCAGTTCAGGCAGCATCCAAGGAGCAGTAAAGTCCTTCATCAGGAATACAGGCAGAGTGGCTGAAGGGTGGAGAGATAAATGAGAGTGGGGGGGGGGGGGGGAGAAAGTAGCATGGAGTACAATAGGTGAGTGGGGGAGGGGATGAAGGTGATCGGCCAGGGAGGAGGGCGGAGCAGATAGGTGGAAAAGAAGATAGACAGATAGGACAAGTCATGGGGACAGTGCTGAGCTGGAAGTTTGGAACCGGGGTGAGGTGGCGTCCAGTCTCCCCAATGTAGAGGAGACCGCATCAGGAGCAACGGATACAATAAATGATGTTGGTGGATGTGCATCCAATGTGCCATATCTCAATATTAGGTTGAAAGCATTCTCATTCTGCTGGATAGCCAATTCTTGCACTGGGTTGGCTGCCTTGCTCAGCCGTAAAATCCATGACTTCCTACACATATGCTACTTGAACTATAAGGTCAGCTAATTGTCATCCGGTCTTGGCCCTCTCTGTGGCATTAAAAGTTTCCTTTAGCTGCATGACAAAGTAGAAAGAGTGGAGTCAACAGATACTTAGCTTCCTTGTTTCCACGTGTCCCCGTGCCAAATATTAGCATATATTCTAATTGGTACACTGATAAATTTGACAATGAAAAGGGGAGTTTTGCGGTTTACTTCCTGTAAACTGTCAAATGAATTGGACACACAGAATCACAGCAAAATACAGAATGACTTTACACAGGTAAAGTATGTTGCTGCAAGCTGGCTTCCAATTCTATCTCTGCAGAGACCAGATGCTTGCAGATGCAGACCTTTTATAGCTCTTACAATTTGGATTGTAATTACAAGCATTGAGGCAACTGACTCGTTGGCGGAAGTCATACCTACATCCACTTCTGCTGTTGGGAACCACACTCTTATTGAACTCCACCCACACATTTCCCAAAATATTTGATGTTATTGAAAAATATGGACTTTTATAAATGTCATTTCATCCTTATTGAAGTAAGATGGAAAGCTGTTGATGGGACGGTAGTGTAGTGGAGAATACCATTCTAAACTGGGAGTGCTTTTGGAGGATGACAACTTCAAATTAACAAAATGTAGAATTGTTAATGTAAATATTCAAAGTTTTCCAAAAAATACATCTGAGCTTCACTTCTCTATAATGTTCAACATCAGTTGGTGTGGAGCAACAAAAACAGCATTTGGAAGTGTGTACACATTTAAATGTGCTACTTATGATTATGATTAGGTTTGAAATTGCATTTTTTACTAAATGGTCTATTTTTGTGGCTTATTATCAAGCTTGGTCATTTATTGTTGAATTAGTATAGTTGCACATGTTTATCCTGAAGAATTTCCATACTCTGACTTCTGCTATAATGTTTAATATATGTACACTATATACTTGGTATTCTTTTAATTCTTTCAGGTAGTCTCTCCACTTATGGAGGTTGTACTTGGGGAAGTGCCACTGATTGTTGCCGATGACAAAGTCACTATCACTGACCTCAGAGCAGAACTCATCTCTGGTCTGTCATTGAGCCTTGAATCAAATCCTGGAACTAGTCACACCTTCATCGCCAAGACAACAGCTCATCAGCGCCTTCAAACACTGAAACAGGTACTAGGGTGATATTCCATCTAAAACTTATTGTTAGAAAGATAAGTATTTGTTAGTAAAAAAGTCCTCGACACACAAAGGGTAATTTCTTTTTCTGTAGAGGAAGTGGACACCGATGCGTGATATAATATGTCTCTTTATGCTAAAACGCTTTTTGGGGATGCTGTATGGATTGTGACTGAATTTTGTTCCCACAATGCATTCCCACCCTCATTTTACTGGCTACTCATGTTATATTCTCTGCCAATACATTGTATTTTAGCTGCACTACACAGTAAGGGTGGGCATGATGGAATTTTAGACTTGTGGTTGAAGTTCATGGGCACGAAAGTGGATGAAGGGTGAAAACATCAAAAAAAACTTCAAAACTGGACTCTGCCTCGCCTATCAGTTCATTCTTTACTCCACCCTTTTCTTGTCATCAAGATAATTATCACTTTTTCTGAGATACTATCAGTTCTAAAGGAGGGTTATTGTACTTTAAACACTAATGGTCTTTTCTCTCCACAATTGCTGCCAGCTCTTTTGAGTTTCTCCAGCAATTTTTGTTTTTGTTGCAAATCTTCAGCATCCACTGTATTAAAACATCTTCAAACTTCAAATATATTAAATATAATGCATCTCTCCAGCGCCCAAAGAGGAAAATTTGCCCTTTTGTGTTTCTGCAATACAGAATTTTAGTTAGACACAAATTTATTGTAATTTACTATCACCCTGCTCCCAAGGTACATTAAGATTCCACATATCTTTAACCAAGTGCAAATCAAATAATCTTACATTTGAACATATGAAGTCAGAGCAGGAGTAGGCTAGTCGATGCCTCAAGCTTGCTCCACTGTCCGTAAATTTTTAGTTTCCCTTACTACCAAAGGTCTGTGGATTTCTGACTTGAACATATTTTGCCATGAATAGAGAGATCTTCGAGGTTGAGATTTCCACAGGTTCAAACTCTTTTTCATGAAGTAATTCCTCTCTTAGTTCTAAGTTGGTGACCCCTTGTAATTAAGGGGAAATACTGTAGATGTTGGAATTCTAAAACATACATGGAAAATGCTAGAGAAACTCAGCTGGTCTGGTAGCATCTGGTAACAAAATTAATGTTTCAAGTCCAGCATGAAGAGTCTCTGAAATGGAAACATTAACCCTATTTATCTCTCCACAGATGCTGCCAGGCTTGCTGTGTTTCTCCAGCAATTTCTATGTTTGTTACCAACCCTTATTCTGAGACTATGACCTCCAATTCCAAACTCCCCAGCCAGGTCACACATCATCAAAGCTGTCTATGAGTTTTATGTGTTAATGAGATCACCTTTCATTCTTCTAACATCCCTTACATTTGCTTGGAGAATATAGGTCTCATCTACCTTTGGTGGGCGGCACGGTGGCACAGTGGTTAGCACTGCTGCCTCGCAGCGCCAGAGACTCGGGTTCAATTCCCGACTCAGGCGACTGACTGTGTGGAGTTTGCACGTTCTCCCCGTGTCTGCGTGGGTTTCCTCCGGGTGCTCCGGTTTCCTCCCACAGTCCAAAGATGTGCAGGGTCAGGTGAATTGGCCATACTAAATTGCCCGTAGTGTTAGGTAATGGGTAAATGTAGGGGTATGGGTGGGTTTCGCTTCGGCGGGTCGGTGTGGACTTGTTGGGCCGAAGGGCCTGTTTCCACACTGTAATCTAATCTAATCTAATCTAATCTAATCTACTTGATCTCTCCTCGGGGCAATTCCCATATCCCACGAGTCAATTTTGAGAATCTTATTGCACTTCCTCCAAGGAAGGCACATCTTTCCCTTGATAAGGAGACTAATACGCACAGAGTATTCAAAGTGTGGTCTCAATAAACCATTTATAATTATAACAAACCTCCTTACTCTTGCATGCCATTTCCTTCATAGTATCACCCAACAATCTGTGCGATTGTTAATTGTTTCCTGCACATAAACATTATTTCATATACAAGTGTACCCAGATACCATGAACATCCAACATTTTCTATTCTATCAACATTTTTAAAATATTCTGATTTTTTATTCTTCTTGCCAAGCTGAACAACTTCACATTTATCCACATATATCATCAACTAAGGTTAACCTTTAAGATAACCATTACAAATTCTTTTGCGGCATCTTTATGTCTTGCTTACAGCTTTCCCACCTGACTTTTTCTCAAACTTACACCTGAATCCCTTACCTAGATCCTTGATATAAATTATAAATAGCTACAGCCCAAGCTTAGATCCACTATTCCACTAGTTACAGACTGCTAACTTCAAAATAAGCCATATATTCCTGTTTTCTGTTGTTAACCAATGTCTAATCCGGGCTAAAATACAATCCCCAATCCTAGAAATTCTAATTTGTGTAATAACCTCTTGTGTGGCACCTTTTGCAATACACTTTTAAATACAAATACTTTGCATCATTGGTTTTCCCTTAACTATCCAACTCAATAATTTCAAACAAAATGATAATTAAACTAAACAGCACTGTGGATGCTGTAAATCAGAAACAAAAACAGAAATTGTTCAGAAGGGTCACTCGACCTAAAATGTTAACTCTGATTTCTCTCCACAGATGCTGCCAGACTTGCTGAACTTATCCAGCAATTTCTGTTTTAGTAGTAATTTCAATCACTTGGTGCTACAGAACTTGAGTATTGCTAAAATAAGCAACATACTGTTGAAGTTTTTTGTCTGCACTCATCAGGACAAACTCAAGAATATCAAATTTCAAAGGAAGCAACAATTTATATTGCAATTGACAGGTCTTTGCATGTCAATATATATCTCCTAGCAAGGGTACGTGAGCCACATTATGAGGACAACTGATAATCCTAAATTGGCCATTAGTGGCTGAAGCACTGTCTGGCTCACTGTGATTTCATGGCTGGGATTTTACAGGCATTCTTTGGGCAACCGTTGGTGCCAGGTGCCTTTCCTTGGAGAATAGAGCCTCTGGAAAAGATGATCTCCTAGGAATTGCCTTGATAAAAGGTGTAATCTCAGCACAAGGTAGGTCCATTCCATACTGCTAAATCCTGATGGGATAAAAAAAAATTGCTGTGAATAGGTGAACCCTCTTGGCCAACATCATCTTCAGAGACCGAGTCTAGTCATCTAGTCATCTTAAACCTTTCTCTCTCTCTCTGAAGCAGGATCTTGTTCAACTTCTTTTCTGAATGATCAATAGAGTGAATATTGACTGAACTAAATCTAACCATATTGCAAAAGGAAACAAAACTAAATATTATTAATATACAATTCTCAATATGTGTTTGAAAGCAATCCATTTCAAACCTGCCTACCTAGAGGGTTCAGGGAATTTCTATTATTAAGACAACCACTTCAAATGAATTTAAGTCCAGGTCCTAGTCTGAAATCAGGTACCTGCCAGACCAAAAAAAACTTAACCCAAATGCAGATTTTCCTGAATTTTGGATTACCCTTTCCATAACACATAAAACCTCACAATAAATTCTTGGTCTATGTTTAAATCACATTTTTAGTGAAAGGTTCAATCTATGAAAGAGTTGGATAGTGAAAAGTCGAGTCTAGGACAACTGCTGAATAGTGAATACAACAGAAAAGAGTAAATTAGATAAATGTTGTAATTGCTCGTTAGTACCCAGAAAGAAAATGCCCATTTTTAGACAGTTTTCAGACATTTTGACATGTAGTACCTATAATTACATAAAGAGCAATTGGGATGGTGAATGCAACACCATGGATCACTACGCAGCCTATGGTTGGAGACAGAGATCAAATTCCCAGAACTCCTTTCCTAACAGCAGTGCGGGTGTTCCTACACAACATGAACAACAGTGGTTCACAAGACCTTTCCTCAGGCAATAAAGACAATAAATTCTGTTCATACCAGTAACACTCCGTTTCTATGAATAAATGTTAAAAAATTGATGCTGTAGGGGATGACATCACCAGAAGCTCTATCAACCACTTCACTGCCTGTCATGCTGTTTATCCGACTTCAAGTATCAGATGATCAAATAGCCTTCAATTAAATATTGACATTATTGACAATATAGTCAATGGTTTCAATGCCCACTACCAATTCTATTCCCTACCAATTAACTTAATTCTTGCCCTTGTCTGAGGCTGATTTAGCACTTGCAATTATGGCAATCGTCTTGATCCTGAAGTGAGCTTCATACCCTTATCTGATCAAATGCACGAAGCTCATGTGCTTCAATCTCTGTAACAGCATCTGTCTCCATCCCCTTATTCATGCTTTGTTGCCTTCACACCTAACTATTCCACTAGTTTCGAAATGCAGTGTACATTCATCCAAGATCGTGTGCCTGAATATTAAATCTTACTAAGCTCAATTTGCTCATCACACTTATACCTGCTTACTTATGTGTCTCCCAGTTCAGCAAAACCTCCACTTCAAAATTCATAACATTCTTTTCAAATGCCTCATTGTTTTTCCCCTTCCTAATCCTGCAATTTTAATCTATTTTTTCCTCCAATTCTGGCCCCTTGATTTTAATCTGCAGTAAGTGGGCACTCAGTGTTAATTGACAATTGGCATTGGGGTTGGTGGCAGTGAAGCATGGTTAGTACAGCAAGCCTGAGAGCCCCCTGTCTCTTCCCAGATCCACATCTACCAGTTAGTGGTCTCACCAACACCTCCAATTGTCAAATTATCCCTCTTTTCTAACCATGAATCGGTCCCCCTGAAAGAAATTGAAATTTTCATTGCTCCCAGCGAACTATGCAAGCTCCTATTCTTAATTGCGGACATGGCAAACACATCTGCTTTGCTGCTAACAGGAAAATCTGGGCCAGTATTCTAGCTGATTGCCAATTGCCAAGGATACCTCTACAATGTCCAATTCAATGTGGTTTTGGATAGATTTAGCTTTGATGCTATTCAGGTGCAGGGGTTTGCCTCCCTAAATTTAGCACCTCTGTTTTCCATCTCAAAAACACACCAAAGTGAGTCCACTTTAACTGTCATACAGCTTTGTTTCAAAGATGAGGGTTAGCATACAAACTTGCATTTTTAATTCTCATTCAGAATTGGAGTGAGCCATAGTAAAGAAAGATGAGATCACAATTCCAGATATGAGAAGTGCAGAAGACAATAATTGACCAGTTCTTTATGTGGGTCCAGAAAGCAACATAATTGGAGAGCATATTTTTCAACTGGATATGAGTTTTATGTTGAACTTGCCAGTTATTTTTCCTGTTTAATTTCCAACAGTTTAATCCACTTGTTTTCCTTTCCACCTGAACATTTATTTTTCTGCATAATAAACAAGTGACAGACTTTGATATGTGAACAAATAATCTTTGATTGTTCCAATGAATGTGGTGTTTTCAAAATTTCAGTATTATGCTCCTTTTCCTAACACCCTTCTACTTTTCTAACTAAATAAAAAAGACTGGCAGATGACTACTGAGACCATGACTATCTGTATGAGATTGATAAGACTACTTACTGTATCTTTATCTATGACCACCCCTCCTCTATCTGAACGAGTTCTGCCTCCTCCTTTGTTGGAATTGTTAGGGACTAACTACATGAAGTGTTACTTCCTGCTCATCTATTTTAGGTGAGGTCTGGGCAGAGACCTATTGCTGAACTGGGGACCAATTTACTTTACCTGTATTTTACAACATTAATAACCTAAATGTTTGTATAACATGCCTTGAGACACATGGGCTGAAGAGCACTCATTTACAAAATCATTCCTGACAGCTCTTCTTTTGATGCCAGTTGTTAAGTTTGGGATACTAACAAAAACAGTTTGAAATTACATAGCACCTTAAGTATATCCCAAGCTGCTTCATGTGAGGTATTATCAAACAAAATTGGACATTGAATCATATAGGAAGACATTAAGACAGGTGACCAAAAGATTGGTCAATGAGGTAAGTTTAAAGATGATTCTTAAAAGGAGCAAGACATACAAAGGCAAAGAAGTTAAGGAGGGATTTCAAGAACTTAAGAATCTTCGCAGCTGCAGGCACAGCTTCTAAAGGTCAAACAAAGAAAATTGGGATGTGCATGAGGCCAGAATTAGAGAAGTTACAGAAATCTCAGATTTGTAGATCTGAGGAGGTTTCAGAGTCATGCAGTAATGAGGTAATGTATAGAATCGTAAGCAAAGTTGTTAAGTTTAAATTTCAAATCTTGCCACAATATGGACCAAGTCAACAGCCCATGAGATTAGAGGTGGACAAGATTTGGTGAGAGTTAGGATGGATAGGTTAAAATGCAAAGTCTTTTTCCTGAGGTGGGGGAGTCCAAAACTAGAAGGCATAGGTTTAGAGTAAGAGGGGAAAGATATAAAAGGGACCTAAGGGGCAACCTTTTCATGCAGAGGGTGGTGCGTGTATGCAATGAGCTACTAGAGGAAGTGGTGGAGGCTGGTACAATTACAGCATTTAAAAGGCATCTGGATGGCTATATAATAGGAAGGGTTTAGAGGGATATGGGCAAAGTGCTGGCAAATGGGACTAGATTAGGTTGGGATATCTGGTTGACATGGACTAGTTGGACTGAAGGGTCTGTTTCCATGCTGTACATCTCTATGACTCTATGACATAAGAACAAATAGTGTGGATTTTGGATGCACATGTTTATGGAACATATGATGTGGGAGGCTGGCAAGAAATGTTGTGTAATAGTTGAGAAATAACAAAGACATGAATGAGGATTTCAGCAGAGCTGAGCTGAGCTGAAGCAGAGAAGGGAAGATGGCATTGAGGGGGAATAATTGATACTGATAGTGGAGCAATAATGGGTCAGGAACTCATCTCAGAATCAAATAGAACTCCTAAGATTTTGAAAAGTATGCTTTAGCATCAGATACCTTCCATTTAGCTTTTATTAGAAAGTTGATCATCTGTTAGAAAACAATAATTGTGTTCTGTTTGGTATGGCATCAGCCAACAACAACTTTGAGATATATTTTGAAAACTTCCTTTATGGTTATGTGTAAATAACTAATCTACACAGTCAACTACAATGTAAATAATCTGCATCACTTTGCTAATTTGATTATGTACATGTTATACAAAACATGCAGTGAATTATCTAAACTGTAACCTTGTCAACTAATTCAAGAGGATGGCTGATATAATAATGTTTTTATTGTTCCATGTCAACATGTGGCTTTCCAAAACATGATAATTATTTGATTCCCTTGGATCGAAGCAGTCATGTGTTAACTTGTCAATCGTACACAGTCTGTTTGTCAAGTTGGCTTCTGATGATAATCTAGAAAAAATTGCTTTCATCTTCAAAGGGAAAGGCATCCTTAAGAAAACATGGTATGCCTAAGGTAGTGAGTGACTTTATCAATTTGAGCATGTCAGTATGAAGCTCCACAATGCAAAGTGTTGTAAAGATCTCACAGTTGTGAGGAAAAGGAAAATTGGTAGAGGACTGAACATTCCTGTGGGACCTGGGGAAGTACACTTGCTAAATAACATTTGTGCTTATTTACCTAAGTTGTTCTCCTAATTATTCATTTGGGAGGGCTGTCCTCTGGAGTGAATGTAATTACCATCAAGGTCTTGTACGTATTTCATGAGATACCAATTTCCTTCTTCAGTGGAGTTATTGCCACTTCAACTGCCCTCCTGCACCACTTCCTCAAATTGAGGGTTATTTCTCATTAGGGAAATCTCTCATGAAACCTGTGAAATAGCCCCTTGTCACTTTTTTTCAAGAACGTTGCACTTCTGCACACAATCTCTTCAATAAATTGTTTAATTACAATTTTATTTGTAGTTTTTTTGCTATAAAGATTGGTTAGATTCCATGTTTAAATTAGCAAAGCCAAAGCAAAAATACTACATAAAGTGGAACATTGCTTTCAAGCTATTAATAGTTTATAATGCTGGGCTAATTCAGTCCAAAGGATGAAAAGGACAAGTTTCAGTTGATAAGGAATGTTGTTTGCTTACAAAATCACCGTCGTTAGGATGTTTCATTTATCAATGAAGGTGGTGAAAGTATAAACTTTAAGTATAATTTCCTGTCATTTGGTGCATGGTGAACCGGGTGAATAATATAGCATTAACAACAACGACCTCCAAAATCAGTGCTCGCCAACACACTCCTAAACTATCTATGAGTAGTTAATTGGTAAATACTGGTTTCCTTCCTAATTTGAGAAAAGAACAAAGTTTCCCAATTTTAAAAATAAAAAAAAGTGAGAAGCACAGCAGGCAGTGCATCTGTACTCTACTGAAGAAATTTGTTCATGTTGACAGCTAGGTTATGAACAAAATAGATATACGACAAACAATGATCACAATCCACTATTGAGAGCACTTACTGCAAGATTAAACTTTGACATCAATTACTTTATATTTCAGTCAGCTATTTAAAAACCTTGCTTTGGTGGTGATATGCTACTTTAAACACACATTGCTATCAATGTTTTGTCACACACAGTCCATTAACAAGCACTATAAAAGTATTTTATCGTTAAAATTACATGACCTTATCTTGTGATCGTGAAAATGTCAGACAATTGGAATGGTCATTCAAGTTCTTTCAAGTGATATGTCCAAACTGTTTAAAAACAAATGGTTATTGTCTGTTTTTTTCTAATTTGTTGCTTATTTTGTTGAAGTTTAGTGATGGATGAAATAAAAACCGAATTCTCTCCCAATTCACTGATTTTGTTGCTGTAACCTGTGAACACACAAATCAAGAAAACCGCTGCAAACGTGGTTTTGAAAAATTGGAATAAAAATTGACTATAATGAAGATTAATATTTTGTTAATTGATTCCCATTCCTATTTTATATTGACTGTCTGCACATTGTGCACTATTTTATAGAGTAGAACCAATCTGTCCACACTTATAATGCAGCCCCATAGCCTATTGCTTTCCTGTTCTTATTCCATAGCTGTGAGCCAACATTCTAGTTCTAATCTTTATCTCGTCCCCAAACCTTCTCCCATGTAAAGCCATTGTTTAAACGTCACTCTTATGCCTCCATTCACTATACCATAGATTTCCTGTGTTCCTCTAGTTCCATGGCTAACCTTTTCATTCAATATAACCATCAATCCGTTCTGAGCTGTACCTCCATTATTCACTTATCTCAAAGGTCAACACCAGCCTTAACATTTCTTCCTAGGATTTAAGCTCTAACTTATTTTCACTCCATGAATATTAGTCTTTCAAATTCTATTCCCTGGGCCTGATTTCCTCACTTGCTCTAGTATAATTTGATACTCTACTCAGCCAACCTCTTTAGTTTTCCCATCATCATTTTATATTGTAGCAAATCATGGACAAATCATTATATTGGTCTAGCCCATAATTCCCTAGCTTTCACAACTATCTGGCCTGGCCCTACCTTCCACCTTGTATCATTGTGAATCTCAGCACTCTCCCAAAGCAGGATATATTCACAGTTTCTAGCAGGCTGTGCTTTCTTCAAGAATTACAGCATAAATCAAGGAATGGGAGAGATGTATGCTCAAACTCTACAAGACACATTTGCTGGTAATCAAGTCCCACTACTCTATGAACTGTACCATTTGTGTACCTTTTAATTCAATTACACAATCTGCCAAATTATGCCTCTCGTTTAACCTTATCTAGATTAAAAGAGATTTTCAATCGGTTTCTTTAATAAAATTGAAATTAATCAGAAACAAAACTTATTCTTTAAACAAGCATCAAAACTGGCTAACAACTAAGCTGTATTCTGGAACGATATTACTTTAATCCCAAACACATTCACACAAAGACAATAATATTTGCAGGGATTTGCAAATCTGCAGAGAGATAGTCTTTTAAAAAAAGGGGCCAAAAATTCAAACTCAAAGAATAACATGAGATGAGTTCTCTCAGTTCCCCGGGTTTTCTCACATGAAATGGAAAAAGTTCAGATTGGACTTCAGTTCAATTAAAAAGTCAGTGCTAACCACTGAGCCCCATGCCACCCCAAGGATGCCATTCAAATGAGGGGAGTGAGACGGTAGTTGTGAGCGATCTTCTTGAGCATTAGAATTCCCTCTTGGTACAACTAGAGCATCGTGTGTCCACACCACCCCACAATGACTGAGGCAAGTGCAAGCCGGAAGAGCATCAATGAAAGTGACAGACCGGAAAGGCATTGAGCAGTATAATTGAAGAGCTCTATCCAGTGCCAAGTGAAAGATTGCTGTTCAAAACATTTCTTCTCTCAGAGAATGTTATCACTTGCCAGTTGATAGCCAGCTTCATGGAAAGCACTCCAGCTGATGAAAACTGCATTTGCCTTTAACTACATTTCCTTGCTGCTAACCAACAACACAGTAAGAAAGCAAATAATGGAGCTACATCTCCCAACTTTGATTAGAGGCAAGAACAGAAGCAACAAAGCCACCATTGCACCTGGTACATCAGGAGGAGCACGGTAAAATGACCAGTGACCTTCTTCTCATTCAGTGTGCCTTCACAGAGCATAGCAATCAGGAATGGTCCCTTTACTGAGTGCTTTCCATGCCCGAGTATTGGGACACAAACCTGAATTATCATTCAAAGTCCAGTGTCCGGGTGGAACTACAATCTTTGGACTGTGTGAAATGTATGAATCAATGAGATTTTTTGTCAAGAAGTGAAGATGCCAGTGTTGGACTGATGTGGACAAAGTTAAAAATCACACAACACCAGATTATAGTCCATCAGGTTCATTTGGAAGTACTAGCTTTTGGAGTGCTACTTGATCATCAGGTAACTGACAGCTTCAAGTTACTTAAACCACTCATTCCAGAGGTGTACAGTAACACATCTGATGAGAAGGAAATGTGCTGACATTATCTTGTCTGTCCTAGATTTGACTCCAAACTCACTACAGTGTGGTGGTTTCATAACTGCCTTCTGAAGTGTTCTCACAGCCAATAATAGAAACATAGAAGTTAGGAACAGGAGTAGGCCATTCAACCCCTCGAGTCTGCGCTGCCATTTATTATGATCAGAGCTGATCATCAACCTCAATACCCTAATTCCACTCTCCCCCCTTTTCCCTTGATCCCTTTAGCCACAAGACCTATACCTCTCTCCTTCTTAAAACACATAATGTTTTGGTCTTAATCACCTTCCCTGGTAGTGGCTTCCACTGGCTTTGGGCGAAGAAATATTTCCTCAGCTCAATCCTAATAGGTATGTCCTTGTCCTTAAACTATAACCCCTGGTTCTATACTCCCCACAATCGGGAATATCCTTCCTGCATCTAACCTGTCTAATCCTGTTAGAATTTTAAAGATTCCTCTGAGATTCCCCCTCATACTTCTAAATTCCAGTGAATACAATGCTACCCAACTCAATCGCTCCTCATACTTCAATCCTGTTATCCCAGGTATCATTTTGGTAAACCGGTGCTCCCTCTATAACAAGAACATCCTTTCTCAGATACGAAGACAAAACCTGTGTACAATATTCCAGATCTGGCGTTGCTAATGCCTTGTATAATTGCAGCAAGGCATACTTCTTCCTGGACTGGAATCCTCTTGCTATGTGGTCCAACATACAGTTTGCCTTCTTCACTGACTGTTGTACCCACGCATTTACTTTCAGTAACTGGTGCACAAGGACATGCAGGTCTCGTTGAACACACCCCTCTCCCAATTTACAACCATTTAAAAAATAATCTGGCTTCCTATTTTAGCTACCAAAGTGGATAACCTCACATGCGCATTATACTGCATTTGCCATGCATTTGCCAATTCACTCAGCCTGTGCAAATCAAACTGTAACATCTCTGCATCCTCTTCACAACTCACCCTTCTATCCAGCTTTGTTGTATCTGCAAATTTGGAAATATTACATTTAGTTCCCTCATCTAAATCATGAGATAATTGTGAATAACTGGTTCCCAGTACAGATTCCTGCAATGCCCACCTCAGTTGTATTGGAAAAGGTGATTCAATCTCAATGACAATTAGCAATGGTTGAAACCCCAGACAAACTCATTTACTGTAATTAACAAAAATTGTTTTTGGATAAATTGAGTACTTATAGACATCAACAGATGCAAATTAAATTAAGTCCTAAAACTAATATATGGAAAAGTCAATTATGACAGAAAAGGACCATTAGAACAGAAGGACCCTATTCACAGCAACCCCGCTCCCCACCAAACCGCTCAATGCACCACCTCACCACCTAACCTGCTTCATTATTTAGCTAGATCATAGCTTTTCTGTATTTCAATTCCATTAACTCATCTTAGTTCTAGATATCAATATTATAGAACCAACAATAATCCATCAAATCTGTTTAGAAATTTGTAATTGCCCTCACTGAACAGCATTTTGAAAGAGAGAGTAACAGATTTCATAATATAATTGAATTCAATATTATGTTTAAGAGGGAGAAGGTAAGTCGCAAACTAAGGTTTTAAAGCTTGGTAAGACCAACACTCAGGAGTAAATCAGAAATTTAGTACTGAAATAATATAACTGTAGATTAATATCTACAGAAGATCTTCAAATAAATATTTGGTACAATATGTAAGTAGTCCTAAAGAATAATTATTTATGTAATTAAACAGTATTGATCAATATGAGAGAGAGAGGGAGACTACATAAACCAAAACATTTTTTAGAAATTCAAAATATATTGGTGATCCTGGAGCCTGGGTGCGATATTATGAACAGCAATGTGATGCAAAAATGTAAAACAGAATGACACAAAGATGGGTCCTATCACAACTTATCCCCAGCTGAGGGTCCCCTATTCATTACAATTCCAGACAAGATGCGTCAAATGGTTATACTCAGGGGAGAGGAAGCATGAACTGGTTCTCCTTCTTAATTTAAGCCCTGTCTCAGTTGGATATAACAAACTTAATTTTAAAATGGGTCCTTTCCCTCATGGATGAATTTCCCAATCTAAATGTATTTATGTATTAAAAAGGAGCCAAACTAATCAGACTTGTTTCAGTTAAAGAGTAGGTGAGTTTATTAGCTACTAAATCTGAGAAAATATAATACATCACAGCTTGCATTGATTCAAAATATGAGTTGATCAAAAGTATAGCTCTTAAATAGATATGTGAACCAGTCTCTGAATTCTGTGAGGAGTAGATGGTTGACATTGTGGCTGTTAAGTTAAATGGTACTGGTGATGCTGGCATTATTCTTGGTTTTGCAATTTAACCAATAGACTTTCTATTCAATTTCCTATTTGACAGAGACTTCAGTGGCTTGCCTGACTTCCGTCAAATTACAGTCTTGCTTTGCCTGCATTACAGGGATATCTAATGATCACTCTCAATCTGTGACTTTCATAGCACAATTGACCAATTAGCGCATCAGCCAACAATCATACTCAAACAAAGGATTGCAGATGTTTTTTAACCATTTTTTTTAATATGTTCCTAGAAGGGTAAAGCTCAAACATGCCTGTAATTTGGGACATTGTCCACAAGAGATGGCTTCTGCTGAGAAGGATTGTTAACCCCTCATTACCTCCATAGCTACAGGAGATCACAGTCCAGTTTGTTTTGAATTGCATCTCTTCCTTACAAGAGCTGCTGTTTGAAGTGCCTTTGGCACCTTTTCAGGCGAGATATCCCATATTCCATGAGGGGTTTTGACAGACAATCACTGAGTTTACATCCACAGTCAACTTTTTGCTGTATTTCCTATTTTTAAAAAAAACATATATTGTAATTTAATATTTAATATTTCCATAAGAAATCTAGAAATATGGTCCACTGCTATGACAGTCCAGATGAATATAATTTGCAGAGGAAACACAAGGACAAAGTTAGTAATCAGCAAAGTGGCTCAAACACCATTGGCCCAGAAGCTTGGGAGAAGAAAATAACCTGTCCAACCAAGATACAGATAACTTTGACAGCATGGAGTTCTGGCAGAGGATCCTCATACTAAGCATCAAGCTTTTCCTTAAATCCCAGAAATGCCAATACATCCGTCCAACATTGATCTTAAAGTTGGCTTCAGAGTGAACTATTGCTGCTATTTTCTCAACAGGATTAAGAAATCCTTTTCTTATCAGTTCTATTGGAACTGATTACTTCAGATCAGAAGGGATTAAAATTAATTCATTGTTTTACTTTGATATCCAATATTCTAATTACATATGAAAATGGAACCACTTCTGCGCATGATTGCTATGAGCTCTTTTTCTCAGCCACATCTATGATTTGCATCTTAATGGAGTTTTCATTAGACAGCTTTAGGCAAAATCTCTGAATCACTACAATACTTTAAATGGGACACAAATCAAAGGACATTTTGTGACTTGGGATTCTGTATAGTTATACACACTGGGGTGAATACATTTTTAAATCCATAGTTTTATTATCTTGGGAATTCAGATTTTATTGCACTGTTTTTAGAAATAATTGTTTTTACATGCATCATTAATGTTGCAGGGAATGATTTGCTTTTACTGATATTAGTCAGTAAGTGGAGCAATATTAAATTCTGGTAAATATTTATGAAGCCTAGAAGGTTAATCCATCAGCATTAATCAGACGGTTCATTATCCTGAAGATTCAAGTGGCATGATACTCAGTGTGCAATACGACAGAGATGTCCTTGTTCGAGAGACTGCACTGTTTCCAATGCATAATTTCCCACTATGATCATGCATCTCCTTCAATGCTTCAGCCTTACATCCTTGCTCAAATTTTTCTATTAGCTGTTGTCTCTACTATTAACAAAATAGCTTTCAGCCATCGTATATTCGCACTCTAAAACTTCTTCTAGAGAACCTCTTAGAATTATCCTCTTCTAATTTCTAATTTGCTAACCAACCTGCCTTTTGGAACTGTATCGAATGCTTTCTGAAGTCCAAGCATACAACATCCACGACACTACCTTCATCCATTTCCTGTAGAACATGGAACATAGGGCGGCACGGTGGCATAGTGGTAAGCACTGCTGCCTCACAGCGCCAGAGACCTGGGTTCAATTCCCACCTTGGGTGACTGTCTGTGTGGAGTTTGCATATTCTCCCTCTGTCTGGGCGTGGATTTCCTTCAGGTGCTCCGGTTTCGTCCCACAGTCCAAAAGATGTGTGGGTTAGGTGAATTGGCCATGCTAAATTGCCCGTAATGTCAGGTGTAGGGGAATCGGTCTGGGTGGGTTGCTCTTCGGAGGGTCAGTGTGGACTTGTTGGGCCGAAGGGCCTGTTTCCACACTGTACATAATCTAATTACAGCGCAGTACAGGGCCTTCAGCCCTCGATGTT
This sequence comes from Chiloscyllium plagiosum, assembly GCF_004010195.1. Taxonomy (NCBI): domain Eukaryota; kingdom Metazoa; phylum Chordata; class Chondrichthyes; order Orectolobiformes; family Hemiscylliidae; genus Chiloscyllium; species Chiloscyllium plagiosum. The sequence continues at coordinate 38,423,699 of NC_057737.1, forward strand.
ACACTGACCTGTGAAACCAATCTGAAGCCCATCTAACCTCCACTATTCCATTCTCGTCCATATGTCTAATTAATGACCATTTAAATGCTCTTAAAGGTTGCAAGTCTACTACTGTTGCAGGCAGTGCATTCCACACCCCTACTACTCTCTGAGTAAAGAAACTACCTCTGACATGTGCCTTATATCTATTCCCCCACAATTTAAAACTATGTACCCTCGTGCTAGCCATCGCCATCTGAGGAAAAAGGCTCTCACTGTCCAACCTATCTAAACCTCTGATTATCTTATATGTCTCAATTAAGTCCCTTCATCCATTTCCTGTAGAACATGGAACATAGGGCGGCACGGTGGCATAGTGGTAAGCACTGCTGCCTCACAGCGCCAGAGACCTGGGTTCAATTCCCACCTTGGGTGACTGTCTGTGTGGAGTTTGCATATTCTCCCTGTGTCTGGGCGTGGATTTTCTTCAGGTGCTCCGGTTTCGTCCCACAGTCCAAAAGATGTGTGGGTTAGGTGAATTGGCCATCTAAACCTCTGATTATCTTATATGTCTCAATTAAGTCACCTTCTCTTTAATGAAAACAGCCTCAAGTCCCTCAGCCTTTCCTCATAAGACCTTCCTTCCATACCAAGCGACATCCTAGTAAATCTCCTCAAAGCCCTTTCCAAAGCTTCCACATCCTTCCTATAATGCGGTGACCAGAACTGTACGCAATACTCCAAGTGCGGCCGCACTAGAGTTTTGTATAACTGCAGCATGATATCATGGTTTCAAACCTCAATCCCTCTACCAATTAAAGCTAACACACCCTATGCCTTCTTAACAATCCAATCAACCTGGGTGGCAACTTTCGAGGATCTTTATACCTGGACACCAAAATCTCTCTGCTCATCTACACTACCAAGAACCTTACTATTAGCTCAGTATTCTGCATTCCTGTTACTTCTTCCAAAGTGAATCACCTCACACTTTTCCACATTAAACTGCGTTCGCCACCTCTCAGCCCAGCTCTGCAGCTTATCAACCTACAACATCCTTCATCACTATCTGACTTTAGTGTCATCTGCAAATTTACTAACCCATCCTTCTCTGCCCTCATCCAGGTCATTTATAAAAATGACAAACAACTGGACCCATAACAGATCCTTGCAGTAGCCCACTACTAACTGAACTCCAGGATGAATATTTCCCATCAATGACCACACTCTGTCTTCTTTCAGCAAGCCAATTTCTGATCCAAACCACTAAATCACCCTCAATCCCATGCTTCAGTATTTTGTGCAATAGTCTACCGTGGGGACACTTGTGCCACCTCATCAAAGAACTCAGTTAAATTAGTCAGACATGACCTGATCTTGACAAAGCCATGTTGACTGTCTTGTATTAACTTATTTTTCTCTGTGTATATTTATCCTGTCTCGTAAATGGCATTCATCAGTTTTACGACTATTTTTGTCAAGCTGACAGGTCTGCAATTTTCTGGATTATCCTTTGCCCCTATCTTAAACAAAAGCAAATTTGCAATTCTCCAGTCCACAGGAACTAATCCTGTGTCTAGAAAGGCTTGCATCATTTCTGTCGACAGCTCCACAATTTGCTCCCTTATGTAACTCACCAACCTACAGTGCCTTATATCTAGGCTTGGCAACTTCTCTGCTTGGAGTGCTGTCAGCCTTTTTAGTCTCTCTCCTTTACCTGTCACCATACTGTTCAGGTGCTCAATACCCACATTTTCAACTGGGCCATTGCCACCGTTTTCTAACTTGGTAAATACAGAAATAAAGTACTAATTTAGTAGCTCTGCCATACCTTTTGCTTCATGGAGCGGTTTACCCTGCATGTTTCTTATTGCCCCACTCTAGCTTTCACTAATCTTTTACTATTAATATGTTTGAAGAACATTTTATTATTTGTTTTAATGCAGTCTGCTATCCTTTCGTCTTGCTCCCTTTTAGTCTTCCATGTTCCAACCTTCCCTCTCACCTGCATTTGAGGTACTCTTCCTAATTTCTACAGCTATTATTATTCTGGTGTATAATGTATAAGGAGAAAGTGAGGTCTACGGATGCTGGAGATTAGAGCTGAAAATGTGTTGCTGGAAAAGCGCAGCAGGTCAGGCAGCACCCAGGGAACAGGAGAATCGACGTTTCGGGCATAAGCCCTTCTTCAGGAATGAGGAAAGTTTGTCCAGCAGGCTAAGATAAAAGGTAGGGAGGAGGGACTTGGGGGAGGGGCGTCGGAAATGTGATAGATGAAAAGAGGTCAAAGTGAGGGTGATAGGTCAGACTAGGGTGGGGGCGGAGAGGTCAGGAAGAAGATTGCAGGTTAGGAAGGCGGTGCTGAATCCGGTTCCATCGAATTCAGCACCGCCTTCCTAACCTGAGATCATCTTCCCGACCTCTCCGCCCCCACCCCAGTCTGACCTATCACCCTCACCTTGACCTCTTTCCACCTATCACATTTCCGACGCCCCTCCCCCAAGCCCCTCCTCCCTACCTTTTATCTTAGCCTGCTGGACAAACCTTCCTCATTCCTGAAGAAGGGCTTATGCCCGAAACGTCGATTCTCCTGTTCCCTGGA
>NC_057737.1:38426458-38502850 GCF_004010195.1 Chiloscyllium plagiosum
GCGGATGATGCGCTGTACATGGAGATTGGTGAGGTGGTAGGTGAGGACCAGTGGGGTTCTGTCCTTGTGGCGGTTGGAGGGGCGGGGCTCAAGGGCGGAGGAGCGGGAAGTGGAAGAGATGCGGTGGAGGGCATCGTCGACCACGTCGGGGGGGAAATTGCGGTCCTTGAAGAAGGAGGCCATCTGGGTTGTGCGTGTATAATGTATACCTCTTTTGTCTTCCTTATTTTCTCATCAATATCCTTAGTTATCCAGGGTATTCTAACTTTGAATATCCTATACTTAATTTTTATGGATATGTACTTATTTTGCACCTTATTTTGCACCTCTTTTGAAATTCTCCCATTTTTCATCCAAAGAGTGTTTCCAATTGACTTGCTCTAGTTCAACGTTTCGACCCTGAAAATCTGCCCTTTCAGTTTGGGATCTTAATCATTGACTATTTTTTATCTTCTTCCAATTTAATATTGAGCTTCTTACATTACGATTGCAATTTTCTAAATGCTCCCCTAGTCTGACAATCTCCATTTAGTCTACCTCATTTTGTAGGACCAAATCCAGTACAGCTGCCTCGCTGGTAGAACAGGAAATGTGCTGTTCCAAAATGTTTTCCTGCACACATTGCAGGAATTTCTCACTTTTCATGCTGCACATACTACCTTTATCCCACTCTACCCAATAGTAATTGAAATCTCCAACTATCACAGCCCTACTTGTCCTGCAGATGTCCATAAACTAAAAGCTTATAACCTGGGATATTAATTATCCAGTTCTGTCAATGCTACAATGCCATATTCCCCAAGAGCAATTTCTGCTTCCCCTTCCCAATTTTGCTCACTATACTCTGGGCATTTAAATACATACAATCTTGGGATAACTAATATTATTGGTACATCTGGGAAAAAAGTTAATATAGGCTTTTAACTGAGCACTCTAGGCATACTCTTCACAACCACAATTCTCTGCAGGTAATTCTGGAATAATGCACATTTTCAGCAGCGCGATTTGGCTATAACTTTGCTGAGAAACAAGGGGACAGTATTTTCAAGAATGCTTACCTCTGTTTCCCATAGCCCAATTCCAGCGGTGATCGTTTCACACATTTCACTCTGCACATGCGCCGATGACCGTGCCGAAGTCTCCTTGTTGTTCTGCACATGCACTGGTCTCTGCACTGTTCTTCGTGGTGTTCTGCACAAGCTCCTGTGTCAGCTACTGACAGAGCAGCTTTCAGTGAGAGGTACATTATTCAGCTTCCTGTGATAGGCACACTACTGCTAGATTATCCTTTTCTTTAAAATCATGGAGGGGCTTAGTGACAAGAATGTTAGTAAGCGTGCTGGTAATGAAATTGTAGGTGGTGAACGGAAAAGAAAGGCTATAACACTGGAAAAGAAGCTAGATATTATAAAGCGTTTTGAGCGTAAGGAGACAATGTGTGATATAGCTCACCTAACAGGATTGAGGGAGGCTACCTTACACCCACCATTAGAGGAACGCTGAAGAAATTAAAGCAAGGTGCATTGCTGAAACAAGTCTGAGTGTCAGTAAATCTGTGAGGTCATGGCCAAAGGAACTTGAGGAGATGGAGAGGCTTCATGTGTTTGGATAGAAGATCAAACAAAAAGGCGATCTGGGACAACCTTTCTCACCATAAAAGCTTGTGGTTGTGTACCACTCTGCCAATCAATGAACCTTCAAGAAGTTACCTTAAGTCTACTCTAGGACATTTACTTTAGCTCAAGCAAAAAAGATTGGATGATGATGCAATTTTTTTTCTGACCCTATAAAAAGCCTTATCTATTTATGAAGATCAAAAGAAAAATGCCCAAAATCCTGCAAATGTGCCTGCGTGTCGTGCTAGCAGTGGGTGATTTGCTGGTTTTAAGAACCGCTATGCATTCCACAACATAAAATTACTTGGTGAATCTGCCTGTGCAGACAAACAATGTGTGCAGGCATTTCTTCCCATAGTAAAAAAAAATTACAAAGAAGGCTGCACCTCAGATCAAATCTTCAATTTGGATGAGACTGGTTCATACTGGAAGTAAATGCCAGCAAGAACCTACATTTCTAAGAATGAAGCACATGTTCCAGGCTTTAAGGTAGCAAAGGATCATCTGGCTGCTGTTGGGTGCCAATGCCAGTGGCAACTTTAAGCTTAAGCTTTAAGCGTACCACTCTGCCAATCCATGAGCTTTAAATAATTACTTTAACTCTACCCTAGCATTTACTTCAGGTCAAGCAAAAAAAGGTTGGATGACGGTTCAAATTTTTTTCTGACCTTATTGTTGATGTTTTGGGAGATATTTTTAGACAGTATTGCAGGCAAAATAATTTGGATTTCAAGGTTCTCATCCTGGATAATGCGCCAAGCCATCCTGCCGTCATTGGTGAGCTTTCTGAATACTTCAAAGTGCTATTTCTACCTCCAAACACAGCTTCTCTCATTCAACCAATGGACCAAAATGCAATATCAGCTTTTAAAGTTTATTATTTAAGACGCACATTCAAGAGGCTAATTGCAGCTACTGACGGTGACAATAAGGACAGTGTTCTTCAATTTTGAAGGAGCTTTAACATTCATAATGCTATTGACATTATTGTGGAGGCCGGGGGTAATGCCAGTAAGGACTGCCTGCATGCAATTTGGCAGTGGCTTCTCCTGGATTTTTTTTCAAGATGTTAAAGGATGCGAACCATCAGAGGAGCTCCCAAAAATCAAAGAGCATTGTGTTGCCCTTACAAAGCAGGTTGGCTTTGAAGAAGTGGAAAGTGAGAATGTTGAAGAGCTGCTTGAGTCCCAATATGAAGATCTCGCTCCAGTTGATCTACAACAGCTTGTCACTGAGAGGGAAGTGGAAGCTGGAGATGAAAAAGATGAAGTCCAGCTTGCAGCACCACAAGAGCTTTCCACTTCTCTTTTGTCTTGTATCCTCAGGGAAATTGAAACGCAGTTGCAGCTCTAGAGGATAACGATTGCAACGCCGAATGCACCAGGGTTGCTTGGCACCCTATGAACAGCTTCTTCAAGATAGAAGAAAAAGGGCAAAGCAACAAAAACTGGATGTCTTTTTTAAACCAACCCCCAAAAAACAGTCAGTAGATAATCAACCACAGCCATCCACTTCTGCAACCACAATTGCACCTGAAGATGGTGAGGATGATGACCTTCTGTCCCTGCATTAACAATATTTTTTCTATGTAATATGTGAAGTTTAGATTAGATTAGATTAGATTCCCTGCAGTGTGGAAACAAGCTGTTTGGCCCAACAAGTCCACACCGACCCTCCAAAGAGTAACCCACCCAGACCCATATCTCTCTAAATAATGCACCTAACACTATGGACAATTTAGCATGGCCAATTCACCTGGCCCGCACATCTTTGGACTGTGGAAGGAAACCAGAGCACCCGGAGGAAACCCACGCAGACACGGGGAAATTTGCTTTTGTTTCATTAATAAATGCAATTTAAACATCCATTCAAGCTATACTTTGTATTAAGGTTTTGGGTGATTTTTGAGCAATTGTGAGTGATGTTTTTTGCTGGTCTAACACTAACCCCACTTTTCCCTTAGGTCCCATTATTCCTATTAGCGATTTTTATTAAGCGAGGATTTGCTAGAACACAACTATGGCGTTATAGGAGAACCACCTGTATTCTAAACAAAATGAGGAAAGGATTGAGCATTTCAAAGTGCTACATTAAAAAAAAAGTAAGAGCATTTTAGAAGTAGCTTGGGTAGGAAGGGTAGGTGAGAGGAGGTACACCTGAGGAAATACACAAACCTAGAAGTTGGTTTATCAGGACTAGTGCAAATTAAATCATGGAAGTTCACACCAAAATATCAAGTTTGAAAAACATCTGAGTACATTCTGGAGTCAGGAAGAGTAGGAGTGCTCCTGCCAACTTCAGCTTGCTGCTGGCCGCCATCAGCTCTCCTCCCAGACTCATTTTTCACTATCAGCTAGTATCTAAACCAGCCGCTCTTGTTTTTTCACCAATAGCACTCCTCACTTGTGGTCATTGAGTTTCATGTTGTGTCATGATGCAAGTGGACAAATTTGCTGAAGGCCTTATTAAGTGAGGGCATGTATACTGCAGCTGGCTTGAGAGCTTGATTTAATTTCTTAGCGTATAGTTACCATTAGATTTTAAACATTGCCTGAGGAACTGCCTTGAGCTTTATTTAGTATGACATTTGCTGGAAGGCTGCCATTCTAATGTCAATTTTTTGCTAGAACCCCTAAAAGTTCAAGCTCTAGTTGTGGATTCACAATGTAGAGTAACAACAATAGAACAGTCTCTTCAGATCATATGAAAAACTCTTTCCGAAAAGTTTCTGAAATTTGCACAAGATCCTATCATTCTGCTGAACTCACTCACTTCTCAAATATAAATAGATTAAATTATTGTCTCACTTGATAGATTGGCCTAAAACTGTATTAAGTACACAATATCCTTTGTCTCCTGTGGCATGTCTTTCACAAAGCAAAGGTTATTCAAATGGTTAGCTGGGTGTCATGAATTATCAGAGAGGGAATCTTCCTGGAACCAGTGAAAAGTCATTCTACATTAAATAAACTGGTTCTTTGGCATGATTCAAAACTGCTATCATCAATGACATTTATATGATTCTTACCTTTAAATGAGATGAAACATCCCACTCACAATGTGCTTGATGCTAAACTTGCATAAAAAATAGTTATGGCTTGTAATGATCAACCATTTTGAAAAGGATCTGAGTTCAAATCTGACTAAAAACAAGATTGAATGTTTTAAAGGTAGACATGGAGAATAACTCAGATCTCAAAACGCGATCAATTACACACTACTGATACCATGAAAATCACATCTAGGAAACGCAATTAGGCATAGTAAATAAGATAAAAGAATTTCTTTTATATACTGCCTTACAATATCTTCAGGATATGTCAAAGTGGATTATGTTGGGAATGCAATCACTGTTACGTAGAGAAAGGTGATAGCCTATTGAACATGTAAGATCTCTCAAACAGCAAATGCTCAACTCGTGTTTTATTGTTGCCAGGGCCTAGGATATGGGAGATCGAAGAGGACATTTTGCTGTTGCTGAAACATTACCATGGGATCTTTTAAATTTATCTGCAAGGAAAATTATAGATTTAGTGACTTTGTGGGGAAAGGACACTTTTACTAACAATTCATAACCTTTGAAATTTGCCTTTAGTTCTTCGCCTTCACATTAAATACATTAGATAGACTCGATGATGGTCCATTGACAAATGGTTTGATGGAAAAAATCAATTTCAGTGCTATTCTTCCCTTACTTTCTTGATTGATCTTGAAGTAAAAATACAGAAATAACTCTTGAAATAAAAGAAATAATGTATGGTCACAGAAAGCATGAACACAGTTAAAGATATCACTCAGAAATCTTTTGATTCATTCATGTGATGTATGTGTTACTGGACAAGTTAGCATTTATTCCCCATCTGTAATTGCCCAAAGCCTGCTAAGAGTCGATCATATTGCTGTGAGAATAGAATCCTATGTAGACCAGAGCAGGCAAGAATGGCAGATTTCTTTCTCCAGAGGACATTTGTGAACCAAATGAGTTTTTGTGACAATTGGTTGCATGTTCACAATTAGGTGAGTCTTTTGTTCCATTATTTTTACTAATGTTCAAATTTCACCTTTTGCCGTGATGGGATTTGAACTCATGTCCCCAAAGCATTCTTCTGAGTCTCTAGATTGATGCTCATGTGACATTGATACTACACCACCACCTCCCCTTCAAAACCTCTCCAAACTCTAAATATGAAATAAATCATTCTTAGGTGAATGCACACAAGATTTCAAAATTGCAGCAGCATCAATAAATAATCAGTTAATCTGTATTTGTCTTATTATCTGTGGGAAAATATTGTCTAGGCTAATGGAAGAACTGTACTCTTCAAATTGTATCATTGGACCTTTCCTAAGTCACTGAAGTAGGTAGAAAGGATTTCAATTTTACACAACTATAAAAAGACAGTGCCAATAATGCAAAATTTTCTCAGGATTGTGCCGTGTTGTTGTATTATAATTATGCGGAGAAGTGGGGGGGGGCTTGTGTGGGGCTTAAACTCAAAACTTCTAAACTAGATGCAGAAATTTGCAAGCAGTTCCCATACACTGAACTACAAATGTGAACAACAAATAACTCTAATTTGCTGATCTGATATGTATAAATGTGTTAAATACACCTGCGGTTACCACCAGACAGATGGTATATATTACATGCCATACGCTTTCTGGTGGAACAGAGATCAATTTTCACCTGTTACTTGCTGATTTGATCTGTAGGAAACTAGAGGTGGGGCATTTTGATTGTGTCCTGGATGTGTAAGGCCCACCTGATGCAGTTGTCAGGGACTCTGTACATGGATACACAATATGCCGACTCAAAACTTAATGTGATACTGCTCACATCTGCAAATCAGAAACTTACACTAATCAGGGGACCATATTTACAACTTTTAGGTACATTTAGTAGAATGTGAATATTGCACATTCTGCCCATTTTTTTCCAGGTGCTGACAGATTGGAACCACTGCAAAGTCAGATCATAAAACAAAATCATAGAATGGACACATGGAGCTGAATTTTTACCAGAAATCAACTAAGTGTCAATTTTGGTGAAATTAGCACCTCGCTTTGCCAAAGAAGACCTAAAGATCCTGCTGAAGGGGCTGCATTCAGTCTCTGGCCATGGAGAAGCCCTGAAATCATGGTGCCTAGTGCCTGTAATGCAAGGCAAGAGGAGCAAGCAGTGTGCTGGAATCAATAGTTACCACCCTGATTTTCATGTCTTGTATCTATCCAGTGGGAGAATGGAAAGCTGCATATTAATAAGGCGAGATGATAATGATTAGAATGCGACTGGAGCGCAGGTTCATAGCTCCTTGAAAGTGGAGTCGCACGTAGATAGGATAGTGAAGAAGGCGTTTGGTATGCTTTCCTTTATTGGTCAGAGTATTGAGTACAGGAGTTGGGAGGTCATGTTGCGACTGTACAGGACATTGGTTAGGCCACTGTTGGAATATTGCGTGCAATTCTGGTCTCTTTCGTATCAGAAAGATGTTATGAAACTTGAAAGGGTTCAGAAAAGATTTACAAGGATGTTGCCAATTGGAGGATTGAGCTATAGGGAGAGGCTGAACGGGCTAGGGCTGTTTTCCCTGGAGCTTCAGAGGCTGAGGGGTGACCTTATAGAGGTTTACAAAATTAAGAGGGGCATGGATAGGGTAAATAGACAAAGCCTTTTCCCTGGGGTCGGGGAGTCCAGAACTAGAGGGCATAGGTTTAAGGTGAGAGGGGAAAGATATAAGAGAGATCTACAGGGGTAACGTTTTCACACAGAGGGTGGTACGTGTATGGAATGAGCTGCCAGAGGATGTGGTGGAAGCTGGTACAACTGCAACATTTAAGAGGCATTTGGATGGGTATATGAATAGGAAGGGTTTGGAGGGATATGGGCCGGGTGCTGGCAGGTGGGACCAGATTGGGTTGGGATATCTGGTCGGCATGGACGGGTTGGACCGAAGGGTCTGTTTCCATGCTGTACATTTCTATGACTCTAAATGGGCCACTTGATGCTCAAAACTGAGAATTTCATTGCGCCATTAAGCACTTAATTGAAACATGGGTCTTTTTGCTCTTGATGTATGAATCTCCTTGATACCAGTCTCACATGATTCTCACAACTTTCTTGTCAATGCTAACATTGTTCAGTGACTGGGAAGATTGCACCCACAGAATATTATGGCACAGAAGTAGACTATTCAGCCTTTCAATCTATTCTTCTTTTTCATTTGAACCATCTATGCTGGCTTTTCTCTGTTTATTACTATATTTCAAGCAACTGCTCTTCCTTCCAAAAAGCATTTCTTCACTATTTTCTGCACTGAATCCTTCATCTGTCTGCCCTGTGAGCTTAATTGTATTCCTACAAAGTTATACATTCTTCATCACAATTGGTTCAACATGGTATTTGTTAAAAAAAAACTTGATACGGCTGGTCTGGCATGACATGCCTTTTACAAATCTGTGCTAGCTGGTTCTGTTCAACTGTAGTGTATTCACGAGTTCAGCAATTTCACTCAATATTAGAGTTATGGGTCCGGATTTCACTTAGTAGGGGGCATTCCAGGCTCCATAAATTCACAGTGTAAATGTTTCAGGAAGTACATTCTAGATCATAACTCACTACAGGGAAATAACTCTCCTCATCTTATCTCTGGTTCTTTCAATATCTTAAATTTGTGTCCTTTTGCTACTGATTCCTTGCCACTGAAAATAGTTGCTACTCACATGATTTAACTCTTCATGATTTTGGACATTTCTATTAAATCTCCACTGAACTTTAACCATCTATGCAGAACAATGCTAGCCTTTCTAGTCTCCCTTTGTGTCTGAAGTCTCACTTCCTGACACCATTCTCTTAAATCTCTGCACTTTCCTTTTGGTTTTGTCATCCTTCCGAACATTTGGTGACCATAATTGGACACATTTGAGCTGGGACCTAATCATTGATTTATAAATACTTAGTACAACCTCCTTGCCTTTGCAATTTATACCTCTTATTGTAAAGCCAATGTACTGAAAGTTCTTTTTAACAGTTATTGCAACTTATCTTGCCCCATTCAGAGATTTGTGTATGTGCCCACTTATGTTAGTCTCTTCCTGCACCCACTTTGAAATTGTATCATTTGTTACAACCAGAACCCAAGCTAGATTCCCCAAGTGGTTATGGTGCCAGATACCGCAACTTATCAGGTTCCTGGGGAGGAGGGATGAACTGGCTATTCATCTCACTTTCAGTAGGTTGTAGCAAGATTAATTTGAAAAGGATCCCTTGTGGATTCCTTTCTCCCAACCCAAATGAATTTATGCTTTGAAAGGAATTAATCTAATCAGGCTTTCTTAGGTTAATGACAGAGTGAACTAATTAGTTGCTATAAACAAGAATAATAAATAATGCAACACACATACACACAGATTATAAGTAAGAAGCAAGACCAAAAATAGATAAAAATTAAAAGAAATATGGATCAGCCTCTCTGGGTTGATCCTGAGAAGTAGATAGTGAAACACCAATAGCTGAACTGTCAATTTCAGGATTCTTGGCTTTGCTGTTAGTTGAAATCTTTGCTGTTAGTTGAAATCTTTGCTGTTAGTTGAAATCTTTGCTGTTAGAAAGAAAGTTCTGTTTCCTTTTAATGATGGTTGGCTAGAAGCACTTGAGTGAGAGTCCTGTTGTTCTGTTTCCTTCACACTGTGTTGGTAGATAGCTGAATTCTAACATTAAGATATTAAAAGAGATAGATTGATCATTTACCTGTTACAGGGGTGATGAGTGGGTGGTTCTTTAACTGTCACCTTCACAACATTCTAGTATTGACAATCTAAAATTAGTCTTAATTAAGCTAAAAGTCTTTTGCAACTGAAAATTCAACGTATAAGTTAAAAAGTGCATCTAAGTAAAATTCTAATTTGTTCAATAAGTTATGCTAATTTTATCTGAGTGACATAAATAAAAACCTCCCTGTCTAAGCAATCATATTTCTTTGCAAACAACTGTCTAATTTCAGCTGTTTAAAATAAAATTCTTGAATATTCTGCGATCAGTGGATATTTAGTTTCTGGAATCTTTTGAGACAACTTGATTAAAATATTGAATTACGCAGTTCTTCAGTAGCTGTTAAGTCCTTCAAAATATTTTTTAAAGCGGTAAACATGTTTCATTGAAAGCTTCAGTAGCATTGAACATCAGCTCAGTTGAGTTAATTGAAAAATTCTCAAAGAAAACACAGGACAGCAAACTATAACTATAAATGTTTAAGCCTATTGCTGCCAGTAGCTCACTTTAAGCAAAGTTCAGCGAGAAGAGTGACATTAATAGGTTTTGTTTCCGCTTAACTTCAATTCTTTTTGTGCAGTGTGACATCACAAATTTGCAAAATATAGATCAATAAAAAAACTTGTTTAAATATATAAAATATATTACTGGAAATACTCATGAAGATTATCAAAATGTTAACCAGTCTGTACAGATGCTGAAAACACTGCAAATATTTGAGCAGTTACATATAGGATGAAATTGCACATTGTCATAGTAATGTGTAAACGTCTTGCATGTTCACATGGAATCCCTTTTCCTGGTACTTGAGTACTGTCACTTTAACATTCATATTAAGGTAGATTTCTTTTTCATAAAGGGGTTAATGCCTCCACTAAAATCATAGGCAGAAGAATGTTATACTTGTACATGAGGCAGTCAAAAATTAACAACACCGTAGTCCTTTGTGCACTTTTGCTTTTTATAGCTTTGTATAACAATATATAAATAAATTCAAACTGTCAGAGATTGAAACCCAACTGTTTGTTAAAGTGAGTCATTTTAATCGTTCACTTTTTAAGAAAAGGGAAAATAAGTTACATTTACATTGCATCCTTCACAACCTCAGGATGTCCCAAAGTGATTAACAGTAAATTAAATACTTGAGGTGTGGTGACCAGATAGCTAGGTTAGATCCCGAAATAATGAGTGGAAGTTGTTCTCTGTTGTGTGGCATGAGCAAAGGTGAAAGTTGAAAGAATACAGAGAAAATGAAGAAAATAGAATCTCAACACTGAGAAAAAGTTTGCAAATTCCTTTGTGTGCTTCAAATAGTGACTTTAGTATATTACATCATCTGGGACATCACACTGGCCCGTCTGCTATCTGAATCCAGCTATCTGGGTCTACTGCATCCTGCTGGAGTCAGATGAAAAAATGACAACCCCCTGTCCATTGCCATGTCCACCAGTATTCTAGGTCCCTATCCATGAAGAGGAGTATGAGCTTTCCTTTCCATTCCATAATGGTCTAGCACCACATTGTGAAAGGTTCCTGACTTTCAATATCTGAAGTGATGTGGAACTGACTTTTAAATATGGTACCAGTGGTGTGAATACCATACAATCCAAAGTACTCCTGCTTCTACTGTAGCACAACTTCATTAAAAGAGCACCAAAGAGGCTCGTTGCATAACTAGCATGTGAGATTCAGAAGATTGCATGCAATAAGCAGCACTGAGGTATGACTGACCAGACACAATGCATCTCACAGACTAAAGCTTTCACTAAAAATGGAAAAATTCTGCCCAATGCCCCAACACTGGGCTCCTTACCTCTTCACCAAAAACAGTTTGTATGTTTTTTTGTGTAATTCATTTTTAAATATGGTATTATGGTTAATAACAAAGACCTAAAATAATGAGACTATTATTTTCATAGTTATATTATTTTCATAGTTCATATTCCAGCAATGTCTCTTCTTGATCCCACCAGTGTTCTTTCCCTTATTTCTGAATAAAAAAGGACTGAACAATTTTTAAACCAGTCAACAATCACAGTTTCTTGCCAGACTCACCCTTACCAATATCAACATTAATGTAGTTAAAAATCACACAACACCAAGTTATAGTCCGACAGGATTATTTGGAAGCACTAGCTTTCGGAACGCTGTTCCTTCATCAGATAGTTGTGGAGCAGGACCATCAGACAGAGAAACTATAGCAAAAGATTACAGTGTCATGCAACTGAAATACTATATTGAACAAACCTAGATTGTTGTTAAGTCTTTCATCTTTTAGAATTCTAAAAGATGGCAGGTGCGGCAGCATCTGAGAGAAACAAAGTCACCATTCTGAGTTCAGTATGGATGTTTAACTTGTAACTGTCCTGCCATTAGATAGACTAACACTTGCACACTTCATCAGAACTCCAACAGTTTTGAATGGCAAGTATGTGTAAGTGCAAACTGATACCTGTCTGCCAATGGAAACAAGGGACTTGAGTGAACAGCTTGATGAAATTAATATTTTTCTAACTAATTAGATTAAAAGATTGTAAAGTTAACAGAAGAAAGATTAAAGGTACATTAATCAAAGTGTGTGATTCAATGTTCAATCAAATACAGGTACAGAAACTGAGAAAGAAGGAAAAATCAGATTGACAAATAAAAGATCCAATTTTTATATCTAAACTTACACATACTTGCCATTCAAAACTGTTTAAAGTCTAAGTGTTAGTCTATCTAATGCCAGGACGGTTACGAGTTAAACTTCCATACTGGACTCAGAATGGTAACTTTGTTTCTCTCAGACACTGCCTCACCTGCCATCTTTTAGAATTCTGGGAATCTGAAACAAAAACAAAAGTTGTTGGAAAGTCTCAGCAGATCTCACAGTACCTGTGGAGAAAAAGCAGAGTCAAAGTTTTGGGTCCAGTGACCCTTCATCAGAATGGAGTTCTGATGAAGGGTAACTGGATCTGTGATGTTGACTCTGCTTTCTTTCCACAGATACTACCAGACTTGCTCTAGCAACTTCTGTTTTTGTCCCAATTTATATCTTATACTTTTAAAATCTCCAACAATAATTAAAATCTTCGGGAATGAAACTCTGTGTTTGTAGTAATTTAACCATGCATTTGCTCTTTGCGTGAAGTTGCTGTAACATTTATATTTAAATTGCAACAACTGACTGTGCACTGCTTTGCAGTGGCAAGAAATATTAGAGGGAACATAGCTAAATGCTGCATAAATATATTAATTTCAGGTTAATTTACCTATTCATTTGAGCAAGCAACATGGTGACCTGCATGATCTGAGTACAACGTCTCTATTTAAAAGAAACATTGAAAAACTAAATTTGATAGATTCAGAGTTGAGAACAGACAACAAAATAGCAGATTGGAGTTTGCACATTCAAAGGTTGCACCTCATTTTGTTGATGCTTGTCTATATGTGATGCTATAAGGGCTTGAAGTGAGCTACTGTGCCCTGCAAAGAGAGGAAGAACCCTCCAGTGAAACAAAGAAGTCACAGCTGGAAGGGACATACAAAGTCAGCAATAGGTGTAGTGACAAATTTGTAGATTCACTGTCAGTATCAATTTAGTGAACTAATCAGGGAAGAAAAGGTGATTAAATACAGTGACTCAATCAACTAAATCATGGTATGTCCATCTTTGCCAACCCAACTGTGGCACATAAACTTAAATTGCAGGTAGACACATCCCCTATCTGTGCACTTTCTTACGCCCATCCATACATCCACTACTGATATTCACCTTCATCTTTATGCAGTGTCAAGCCATTCCCTCATCTTTATGCAATGTCATTGCCTCAACAAATGGTCTTTATCCATCAATATATTCCTTTTTACTCATAGGCCTATTCTTTCCCTTTTTGAGGGTGATGAGAACACAGAATAAAGAGAAAGGCAGTGAACTAGAAATGTGCCTTGAGCCATGTCACAACGGGCTGATGTTGGAGGCCTCCCAGTTACCCCAAAATAGAATGAACTATTACTATCACAGCATAAAGCACTCAGTCTTATCTTGACGTCAGCAGTGAGTGAAAAATGAGCACGAGCAAATGACCAATTAAAACATTCTCACATTAACTGAACTAATGAAGGGTTTCAATTTCACACAGGGTCTTCAAGCATCTGGCATGAATTTGTGCAGGGGATGGTTGGCTCAGAGGAGATCACTCACTCCCAGAGAGTACATATGCAGATCATGTACCAACTCAGATACTCACTCTTCGATGGAAGGAAGGTGGCTGGGTTGTTCAGTTTGTTCAGTGACACATCTGTTAAATGGCTTTTACTGTAATACATGTTGTCCTCATTGGTTAGGTTTCTCATCAGTGCTATGCACCAGGTCCTAGGTGAGTATCCCTTATCTTTGAACAGATAGCTGCCAAGCCTTCTTTAAGATATGAAGAAATTAGGGAAATTGGTCTGCTGTCAGATGAAATCATAAATGGGATCAACATAGGAATCTTGTGAATATCTGCTTGATGATCATCATGCACTGCAACACCAACCTAAAGTTGAAGTCTTTGAACTTCATGGATAGTCCTAGGTTGTCTGGGGCTGCCTTATATAAATCGTACGAACAGTCAATCATGTCCTGCACCTGTTGAAAGCCAGCTAGAAACACAGACTTAAGCATCTACTCACTTTCACTTGCATAATCACTAGCAAGTTGGCATAAACTGGCAAATCAGCTAACAGTCATCTGTTTGATTCATTTGAGTGCTGCCAGGTATCCTGCACATGTCATCAGCAGTGACTAGAACAATCTGCAGGGGAAAGGGCTGAGGGTGTGGTGAGTTTGACAGCAATAGCCGCCAGGTTCACTTGACAGCGGGACATGTTTCATCAAGCAGCAAATGTCTATCATCATCTGACATGGGACCCAGAGTCCCCTGAGATCCCATGGTGTTCCAGCATGCCTATGAAACTGATACTCAGCCTGTACACTGTTTTGTGGTATCATCACTAATGAAGTACAACCTCTGCATGTCACCTTCATCTGTGGAGCTGCTATTCTGAGGAAAAGATCATTCCTGTACTCACTGCTTCTGCTGCAAGTCAGTCTCCTGTGACAACATTTATACTCTTCCTATTACCACATTAATGCTCTTCCTACTAACTCTTTAATGCTCTTTCTGTCATCCCCATTGATGTTCATCCTGGAACCCTGCTAATGCTCTTCTTGCCATGTCTGTTACTACTCTCCCTGCTGCTCCTGTTACTGCTTTAATTACTTACAGTGTGGAAACAGGCCCTTCGGCCCAACAAGTCCACACCGACGCGCAACCCACCCAGACCCTTTCCCCTACATTTACCCCTTCACCTAACACTACGGGCAATTTAGCATGGCCAATTCACCTAACCTGCACATTTTTGGACTGCGGGAGGAAACCCACGCAGACACAGGGAGAATGTGCAAACTCCACACAGACAGTCGCCTGAGGCGGGAATTGAACCCGGGTCTCTGGCGCTGTGAGGCAGCAGTGCTAACCACTGTGCCACACACGCTCTGTTACTGCTCTCTCTGCTACTCCAGTTCGTGCTCTCCCTGCTGCTCCTGCTACTGCTCTCCCTGCAGCTCCTGTTAGTGCACCGATCACTGCTCCTGGTAATGTTTTTTCCTGCTGTTCCTGCTAATGTTCCTCCAGCTCCCTTGTTATTGCTCTTCCTGCTTTTTCTATTACTGCTCTTCCTGCTCTCTTGTTAGTTCCCTTCCTGCTCTTCTGTTCATGCTATTCCTCCTCCTCTTTCTGGTGCTTATATCAGTTGCTCTTCCTGCTGCTCCTGTTAATGCTTTTCCTGCTGCTCCTGTTAGTCCTCTGCCTGCTGTTCTTGCTATTCCTTTTAATGTTATTCCTGCTGCTCCTTTTAAAGGTCTTCCTGTTGCTCCTGTTGATGCTCTTCTTGCTTCTCCTATTAATGCACTTTCTGCTGCTTCCATTAATGTTCCACCTACTGTCTATGCTCTTCCCACTGTTCTTTATAGTGCTCTTCCTGTTGCTCCTGTTAATGCTCTTTCCATTGTCCGTGTTAATGCTCTTCATGCGGCCCCCATTAACGCTGTTCCTGCTGCTCCTGCCCCTGCAGCTTCTGTTGATACCACTTGTCTTTCTACTCCTAGTCTGAAGTATAAAGTGAGACAGAATGATCCCTGCCTGTGCTGAGTTGATAGATCAGTTTTCAAATGTGGAGATCAGATGTATAAATCTCCCATATTGTTTAAGTAATATCTGAAGATGTAAGAACTCTTAGCACATTCACTGTAATTAAATTCTTTCATGGAAGCATGCAAGAAAGCACTGTTATTCCCTGTGTCTCCCCCTCAATTACCACTGTGTTTTGGCCTTGTTTCCACTAACTGGTGAATTCAAGAAAGTCCAGGAAATGCAAGGATTCACAATTTAGAAGCCTTGTTCATAATGCTCAAAGTAAATGATTAGCATATTGAAATTGATTGTTCTACTGACAGGATTTTTTCTCAGACAACCTAACATGCTGCAGTTAATTGCAAACATTGGTGGGTCGAAAGGGCTTCCTGACAAGCTTAGTTTCCCTCTTTTAACTCTCACTGAGACCCACTCCTAAACCCATCTGCTCCTGCAGGGTAAAATTCCAATAAAACTACAGGCCTCAGCTATGAGCATGCTTTCATGAAGATTGTAGTTAACTTTGGATTAAGCACATAGAATCATAGAATCCTTCGAGTCCACACTGACATTCTGAAGACCATCCCTGTAAGGGTTGTACCCAATCCCTGTAATCCTGCATTTCCCAGGCTGATCCACCTAGTCTGCACATCCCTGGGCGCTATGGGCAATTTAGCATGGCCAATTCACCCTAATCTGCCCACACAGGCGTGGGGAGAATGTGCAAACTCCACACAAACAGTCTCCAGAGGCTGGAATCAATCTTGGGCCCCAGCTGCTGTGAGGCAGCAGTGCTAACCACTGTGCCACCACTGAAAATGCAATCAGCTGCAGTTCAGTACACAGTTTGGGGATCACCAGTTTTAATCAGTCTGTAAAATGAATGTATAGTCAATCTCAGTAAGTAATAAACTCCTTATTCTCTTTCATCAAAATGCCAGTCAGTAAGCACTTAATCAGTTGGCTTCTCATATAATGTAATTATATCGTATAATATACACTGGTGAAATATTGTATAAGAGAAAGTGAGGACCGCAGCTGGAGATCAGAGTCGAAGAATATGGTGCTGGAAAAGCACAGCTGGTCAGACAGCATCCGAAGAGCAGGAGAATCAACATTTTGAGTATAAACTCTTCATTAGGAATGAGGGGGTAGCCCAAAGGGGCTGAGAGTTAAATGGGAAGGGGATGGGGCTAGGGGGAAGGTAGCTGGGAATGTGATAGGTAGATCAAGGAGATAAGTCAAAGAGGAGGGTGAAACAGATAGGTGGGAAGGAAGATGAAAAACAGATCAAGAGGACAGTGCCAAGTTGGAAGGTTGGATCTGGGATAAGGTGGAGGGGGGGGAAGTGGGGAAACTGGTGAAATCCACATTGATCCCGTGTGGTTGGAGGGTCCCAAGGTGGAAGATGAGGCATCCTTGTAGAGGAAGGAGGAGAACCACCAACCTCCGAATGCATCGCATCATCCTCCACCACTTCTGCTAACTACTACAAAGAGACCCCACCACCAGGGATATATTTCCCTCCCAACCCCTATTTGCATTCAGGAGAGACCATTTCGTCCACAACCCCCTTGTTAGGTCCATGCCCTCCATCAACCTACCCTCCAATCCCAGCACCTTTCCCTGCCAATGCAAGAAATGTAAAACCTGCACCCGGACCTCCCCCTTCACCTCCAAGACCCCAAAGGATCCTTCCACATCTGACAGAGATTTACCTATACTTCCACACACATCATTTACTGTGTCCATTGCTCTCGATGTAGTCCCCTCTACATTGGGGAGACAGGACGTCAACTTGTGGAACGTTTCAGAGAACATCCCTGGGACACACACACTGAACAACCCCACTGCCCTGTAGCCAAACACTTTAACTCCTCCAAAGACATGCAAGTGCTAGGCGTCTTCCACCACCAAACTCTAGCCCCCGGACGCCTGGAGGAAGAAAACCTTATCTTCTTGCCTTCAGCCTCTCCAACCACACGGGATCAATGTGGATTTCACTAGTTCCCCCATTTCCCCTCCCTCCTTATACCAGATCCAATCTTCCAACTCAGCACCTTCTTCTTGAACTATCCTACCTGTCCATCTTATTTCCCATCTCTCTGTTCCACCCTCCTCTCCAACCTACCACCTTCACCCCCACCTTCGCATTCCCAACTACCTTTACCAAACCCCACCCCCTCCCATTTATCTCTCAGCCCCCTTCAGCCACCCCTGCATTCCTGATGAAGAGCTTATGCTTAAAACGTTGACTCTCCTGCTCCTCGGATGTTGCCTGATGGCTGTGCTTTTCCAGCACCACACTCTTCATCTCTGAAATATTGTACAGCAGAAAGTTTTCACTTTAATATTGTAATGAGATCATAGACACTTCAAAATTAAATGTTTGGAGTATATTTTTCACAGAAAAGAAAATTGTTGGTGGTCAAAATATTTCTTCTGACTTTTTCATTTGAGTCTAAACCAAACATGTTCCGCAATTTCTTTTTTGTTTTCAAATTAAGCTGTGATAATGGCATATGCTTGGGTGATTGGCTGCAGGTCAGAAAGCTGCAAATTGGAACTGTAGCTAGATAATAAATGCACAAGGTATTGCCATACATCCAACTGGCATTCTCCAGTCCATTATTCAGAATTCCAGAAATTTAATAATTATTTCCGATTTTGGCACGTGTACAAAAGCCTCATATAACTTATGACTGCTGCAGGCATGCCAACTATCACAACCTTTTATTGAGAGCAGACCCTGTAACTGAACCTGGGTGAAGTTTGTTCTATGGATATGCGGCTGCTGTCTCAGAAATCAAAAGGTAAATCTTTGCAAAATATTCATATTTCCCTCATTAATGAGTAATAAGCTAAAAACCATTCTTGGTGATATGAGCAGATAAATATTTAACAAATTCATATGATATTATTCATGTTTGTTTTACAGTATTTAACATTGGTTATTTCTTTTATTAAGAAGAATATCATTTGAAAGTATGAAACATTCACCTTCCTATTATCACCAACTGTGATTTATAGTTTAAAGGCAGTTTGGATTCTTTATAGTGACTGGGTTTTCAATGTTTTTTAATTGCTGGAAGTCAATGCTCTGGAGTCTAATCCAAATCACTGTCAGACAGACTTAACTTGCATAGGTTCATGAACTATTATTGTTTTGATTGACATCTTCCCAAATCCACTACTTACGTCATAGAATACAACACAGAAACAGGCCATTTTTTTAACGTTCCAGTCATGCCTCATCCCATTCTATTAATATCGGCTATCGATATCAATAGTCAATACATCTTTCTATTCCTTTATTCCTAATGTATTTACTTAGTTACCTCTTAAGTGTAACTGTGCTCTTGGCCTGAACCATCCCTTGTGGTCGTGAGTTTCGGATTATAAACACGCTTTAGATTAAAAAAAAGTTTCTCCTCAAGTCCTTAATACATTTAATTCTCACTATTCCAATTTAAATCTTTGAGCTTACTATTTTCTATTTATAGCCCTAAGTTCATAATTTTAAAAGATCTCTTTGTAGGTCACCACACAATTTTCTCCTTTCGAGAGAAAAGAGCCTCAGTCTATTACCTGCTGTCATAGAGTCATAGAGATGTACAACATGGCAACAGACCCTTCGGTCCAACCTGTCCACTCTGACCATATATCCCAAACTCAATCTAGTCCCACCTGCTAACACCCGGCCCATATCCCTCCAAACCCTACTGTAATGTGTCATTCCTCACGAGTCGAATATCTGAATGTGTCAAATCAATTGGATGGAACCGTTCTCTATGAGGACAGGTAACTTTAAGGCTGAATGTCTTTGGATTTCTGCCACACACAATGCAAAGGCACTGTGTAAAGGCAGTCACAACATATATTAATGTGATTGCCTGTAATCTTTTATTTATACCACCTTCTGCAAATGTACTGACTTATGTTTCGTGATGATTACTCAGAAAATGAACCTTCAACTCAGCCAAAGGTTTCCAACTTTTGGTCACACATTTAGGTCGAGAGCAGTAGAAACATTTGGGGCCAGGGATAAGTAGGCATGTGGTCAGTCTGCCACCTTCCCCCACCAATTAACTGTCAAAACTGTGTACCATAAAATGGTATTCAACTCACAACCATTAAAAATGATCACAGGTAGTTGTTAACCACAGTGTCGCTTCCCACTGCTTTGCTGGACCATGTTCCTCTGGTCCTGCATTTTTTGCAAGCCCTCAACCTGTGTCACCACAAGGTTATCCAGGCACTTTCCAAACAGATGGAGTTGAAATCATGGAAACTCCAAGTAACCAATGCTCTACAAAAAGGACAGTTAAACTTGGATACAAAATTGGCTGCCCAACATGAAACAGAGTAATAGTTACTGGATATTTTTTGTGTTGGTAGTAGCCTTGTATTGGGGATCGCTGGTGTCAGTGCTGGGACTTTGGCTCTTCCTAATATTAATGCTCAAAATACACAGTGGTGGACAAGGGGGTAGGGGTGTGATTTAGGCCTCCAAAGTCCCCAAATTGCCTGGAAAACTCCACTCATGGGATAGGTTCAAGAGAGAGCAGCATGACTAGAGTCAAGAATTGGAGCCATGAAATGAGAGCAACTCGGCTGGGAAGAATGGGGAAAGCCCTGACAATGGAAGGGCTGAAGGCCACTGCAGGGATGCCACCAAGAGCCACCGCTGACCGGGATGCAGGGCCTTTTTCTGATTGCACATGAGCCTTTTGCCGAATTTGGAAGTTCTGGTTGCTGGTTCCAGGTAGTAGGCATCAGGCAGAGGAAGGCCGCTGTAAATGGGCTGTGATGGGAAAGGAGGATTGCAAGAAGTTTATGGCAAAAGAATAAGGCTGCAATCGATGTGAGGATGAAGAAGTAGGTTACAGTGGGAGTATGGAGGAAGTTAAAGATTGCAAGGGAGTGTGAGCACAGAAGGAGACTGCAACAGAGTCTGTGGAGGAGAGGTAAGTTACAAAGGAGAGAGAAAAGTTTTAAACCAACCAACAAAAGAATGCACAGTTAACTGGAATCTAACAAAACTTAAAATCATTAAAATAATGAATTCCTTGCAAATGTTTATGGAATGTTTCGTTTAGGGCATTTTAAGTTCAGAATACATGAGAAAAAATGTAGTGGATTGAGTTGTAATGAACACTCTCAATTGTTAAATTTAAATTTGAAATTGTGATCTGAGATGCAGTAAATAAGTTTGTAAATATCTGGTTAAATGTTCCAACTTTGTGCATATGCAGTGGAAATGCATATCAATGACATCACCAGTCTACAGAATGTGTGTTTACAGAGTGGCTTTTCATGTGTAGAAGTGTATGTCAACTATTTTGAAAACAGGTTCTGTTAGCTATGCCTGCCAGTTTGTACTAATTTAAATACCTGTAGTGTCCAGGAAACTAATGTTTGCCTTATGTGTTATGGTTTTCAGTTTAATGAAGAACTGATAATTATTGAGGAAATTGGTCAATTATTCTAATCCAGTATGTCAGTGAATCCAAATACTCCATTTGTCAACAAAGATTGCTCTAGCTCAGTTGGAAAGCGAATAGCACCACTATTCCACAAGCTATCCCAAATGTGGAACTGTTCAATTAATACACTAAAATGATCATTTTTCCTGATGTATTGATAATTAGGACTAAATCAATTCACACCAAGTTACAGCATTAATAGGAAGATAACTATTTAATGTAAACAAATATACTCTTTCACAAATGGCAAAAAAGATTTACCAGTGTTACTTAAACTAAACACCTTTAAAATCCATAAACATGCACATCAATCACAAAGAAGAGGGACAAAGCAGACAATTTGACACAAATGTATGGGTTAGAGACAAAAAATCTGCAGATGCTGGAATCCAGTGTCGATAAGCAGGAGATTGGAACAGCACAGCAAGCCAGGCAGCATCACAAGGTGGGCAGCACGGTGGCTCAGTGGTTAGCACTGTTGCCTCACAGCACCAGGTTCCCAGGTTCGATTCCAACCTCAGGTGACTGTCTGTGTGGAGTTTGTACATTCTCCCCTTGTCTGTGTGGGTTTCCTCCAGGTGCTCTGGTTTCCTCCCACAGTCCAACGATGTGCAGGTTAGGTGAATTGGCCATGCTTAAGTTGTCAATTAGGTTCATTAGTCAGAGGGTAAAAGGGGCTTGGGTGGGTTACTCTTCGGAGAGTCGGTGTGGTCCTGTTGGGCCAAAGGGCCTGTTTCCACACTGTAGGGCTAATCTAATCAAAGTCCAACATTTTGGTTATAACCCTTATTCAGAAATGGAGGTTGAAGGAGTTGCCGACAAATCCATGGACGGCAAAATATAGACAGACAAAAATCATTCTGTAGACTGTAAGCCCAGACCACAAAGATGGAGAGCTATTTCTCAGTTCTTTTGATTTTAGCAATGATGACACAATTAGTCAATCTTTGATTCAACAGTTGATGGGTGAACCTAGGTCATTTCTTGTATTAGAAGTCTTTCTTTTAAATCTATTTTGTTTTTGTCTTTTCAATTACATAGATAGAAGGGAAAGAGAGATATTCCCTGTTTGTAGGCTTCTAGTTCTTCTTGCCTATACTGTACTCACAAGTCTGTAACAAACTGCTGCTTGACCAATCCGAAGGCTGTTGCTAGATGGCCTTTGCCAAACTCAAATGCTCCTGGTGCTACCGTCTATGCAAAATATATCAACGTCTACTGGTTCAAAAGGTATCATAGTCTTATATAGCCAGAAAAAAAAGCTATCCTTGCATTTTACAGCCATGAAACAGTGTCCATGCTCCATTTTTTAGTTTACAATCCAAAAGGAAAATGTTGTCTCTTAGAAAATACAGAATTTATTGTAACTACATAACCACACCTTCTAATAAATGAGTTAGTGAGGATGAAAAACCTAACCTCTGAAAATTAAACAGTAGTCCTCAAGAAATTGTGAAGAATAAATCTTAAAAAAGAAAAAACATTTTGAGCCCTGCCTGATATATCTATGAATGATCTAGACCTTGGTGTATATGGTACAATTTCAAAAAATATTTTTCATAGAATCCCTACAGTATGGAAACAGACCCTTCAGCCCAGTAAGTCCACACCGACCCTCCGAAGGGTAACCCACCCGAATCCATTCCCAATACACCTAACCTACACATTCGTAAACACTATGAGCAATTTAGCATGGCCAGTTCACCTAACCTGCACATCGTTGGATTGTGGGAGGAGACCACAGCACCCAGAGGAAAGCCACGCAGACATGGGAAAGAATGTGCAAACTCCACACAGACCATTATCTGAAGCTGGAATCGGACCCATGTCCCTGGCACAGTGAGGCAGCAGTGCTAACCACTGAACCACCGCGCATACAACTGTTAGAAGCATTGTAGACTGTGAGGCTAGTGTTGAACTTCAATAGACAAGTTGGTGGAGTAGATGGACAGGTGGCAGATAAAATTCAATGCAGAGAAATGTGAGGTGATACATTTTGGTAGGGAGAACATGGACAGATGATGTATGATAAAGGAATGTCGAAAGCAGATGCATGAGCACAGGCTCTATAAGTCAATAAAGGTGGCAGGCAGATTGAGCGAAGACAATAAAGTTAGTAAAGCAAACAGTATCCTAGACTTTATTAACAGGGACATAGAGTACAAAATCAACATCATTATCTCCTTTAGTTGCAAAAGTCACAAGAAATATTCTTTCATACATACAGGCTCACAATTTATCAGAGTCTGAAGCTATGTCCACAAAGAGAATGATCATGCTCATGTTTTTCCTTTGGTAGTGTTAGATAAGAGCTGCATCAGTTCATTCTGCATATCACATTTTCTATATATCACATTTTCTTCTGTGTTATAAAGATGCTCATTCTTTAACCACTAATGCTGCAATTATTATCCCTTGACAAGTATCCTCTTATAATGATTTATTGAGAATTCAGTTTGATTATAATCTTTGGAGAAATTGAACTGCTGAACTTATTCTGATCCATATTGCACCAAGATTGGTTGCACATAGTCATCACATTTATCCAAGTAGTTATGTCACCGTTGTTCAAAGTGATGCTAAGTGCACACCCTTTCAAATCTTGATCCTGCCAGTTATTTTCATATCCTTCTTCTTCCCTCTTCAGATGTTTCACAAGCTCAATGTTAAGCTATGAGCCAAGTTAAAAATCACACAACACCAGGTTATAGTCCAATAGGTTTATTTGGCACTAGCTTTCGGAGTACTGCCAGTATGAATCATAGAGTCATAGAGATGTACAGCATGGAAACAGACCCTTTGGTCCAACTTGCCCATGCCGACCAGATATCCCAACCCAATCTAGTCCCACCTGCCAGAACCTAGCCCATATCCCTCCAAACCCTTCCTATTCATATACCCATCAAGGTGCCTTTTAAATGTTGTAGTTGTACTTGCCTCTACCACTTCCTCGTGCAGTTCATTCCATGCACATGCCACCCTCTGTGTAAAGAAGTTGCCCCTTAGGTCTCTTTTATATCTTTCCCCTCTCACCCTAAACCTATGCCCTCTAGTTCTAGACTCCCCCACCCCAGGGAAGAGATTTTGTCTATTTATCTTATCCATGCCCCTCATGATTTTATAAACCTCTATAAACCTCACCCCTCAGCCTCCAACGCTGCAGGGAAAATAGTCCCAGCCTATTCAACCTCTCCCTATAGCTCAAATCTTCCAACCCTGGCAACATCCTTATAAATCTTTTCTGAACCCTTTCAAGTTTCACAACATCCTTCCAATAGGAAGGAGACCAGAATTGCACGCAATATTCCAAAAGTAGCCAAACCAATGTCCTTTACAGCTGCAACATGACCTCCCAACTTCTGTACTCATTACTCTGGCCAATAAAGAAAAGCATACCAAATGCCTTCTTCACTATCTTATCCACCTGCGACTTCACTTTCAAGGAACTATAAAACTGTACTCCAAGGTCTCTTTATTCAGCAACACTCCCTAGGACCTTACCATTAAATGTATAAGACCTGAAAAATGTGTTGCTGCAAAAGCGCAGCAGGTCAGGCAGTATCCAAGGAGCAGGAGAATCGACGTTTCGGGCATAAGCCCTTCTTCAGGAATCTTCAGGCTTATGCCCGAAACATCGATTCTCCTGCTCCTTGGATGCTGCCTGACCTGCTGCGCTTTTCCAGCAACACATTTTTCAGCTCTGATCTCCAGCATCTGCAGACCTCACTTTCTCCTAATGTATAAGACCTGCTAAGATTTGCTTTCCCAAAATGCAGCACCTTGCAATTATCTGAATTAAACTCCATCTGCTACTTCTCAGCCCATTGGTCTATCTGATCAAGATCCTGTTGTAATCTGAGGTAACCCTCTTTGCTGTCCACTACACCTCCAATTTTGGTGTCATCTGCAAACTTACTAACTATACCTCTTAAGCTCATATCCAAATCATTTATATAAATGATGAAAAGTAGTGGACCCAGCACCGATCCTTGTGGCAATCCACAGGTCACAAGAGTTATTACTTGACTTTGAACTGGCCGCAGAGCAGAAAATTGTGGTATTGTGCCATTGCTTGCAGAAGGATAGGATAGCCACAAGCAGCTAAACCTGACACAGTATCAAAGTCAAAGACACAAGGTAAAAAAACACAAGGACGAGGGGTGAAAGAGAATTTGTCATAGGATTGGCAAGAAAAGAGGAGATTCTGCAAATGATTGCTAACTGAAGAAGGCAGCTGAAACTGACTGAATAGAGGTCATGAGCAGCTGAGTCAAAATATTTATAGCGACAGAAAAAGCAAGAAAGAGAACAGGGATTGCGGGGAAAGAGGGAAATAATTGGAGGATCAGTTGAGCATGTGCAGGGAGAGGACAAGCAAAGCAAAAGTAATTGGATAATCAGCAAGCATTTGCATGAAGAGAGAAATGATTGGGAGGCTTTCAACAATATGCAATCATGGGGTGAGGAGAAATGAGAGGGACAGGGAAAAGGTACTCACTGCTGTAAATGTCTGTTCCTGATTCCTAAAGCATTGAATCGAAAGCTACATGATACCAAGACAATCATGGGCAGTTGCTCAAATCATTTTAAACCTTCAAACAGTTCAGCTTTTTACTAGTGCCATTATGTTGCAGATGCCCCCCATCCCCAACCTTATCACCTTTGGCAACAGCTTCATCTATTTAGCGATTTCACCAATCCTGGAAGCATGGCAGAAGTTCTAATTTTCACCCTTCTCCTTCAACTGCAGTGTGTAATTTTTCGAAGTAAATTTTTGTTAATAGGCCAACAATATTAAACAAAATAACCCCTCTCATAATTAATTTAGCTACTGGACTGATGCATCAAGAAGATCTTTCAACATAAAAAGTAGGAAAGTGAATAAGCATCAAACCTCTCCTGTCTCACATAACCCATCTTTCACATGCCATCAAATTCTTCATTCCACAGTGACTCATTTTGAAAAAAAACCCACAAAGTAATAGAGAAATGCAAATAGAAATCTTCAATGAATTTATAAAACTTGTGAATTTTTCTGTACATAACCAAACAAGTTTCAGCAAATTCCGCTGGTTCATACTATCACTCCCATCAAACTAACTACCTTGATAAGCTTATGATGCCTTCCATTTGCTGAGACTCTTTTTTTACCTTGTTGTAAATCCACACTAATTATATATACTGACAACAAATTCAGAGGACCTAATTCATTGACAAATTAAATTTCCTGACAATTATCTTGCTTCTTTTCTTACATATTTTTCACTGATGCCATCTTCTTTCAGGAGTTCAGTAGAATTCAGAGTGAATATTCTCGTTCAGCCTGAGATGGTGGCCAAGGAAGGAAAGGCAACCAATAGTTTGGGATTTTTTTTTTGTTTGATGTAGGCCAGATTTTCAGGCTTTCCAATGGTTAATTAGTGCATTTAGGAGTAGATTTCATACAATTTGACAACAAGGAAATGATAGAGATTGAGAGAAGTGGCACTTAAGTAATTAACTGGATATCATACAGGTATATTTGGAATAAGATGTACTTTCAGATGATTCACTGAGGGATAACATTGAAATAAGAAATGGGGAAGTGTTATGGGTTGACTCTTGGATGACTCCGAAGGTGAAAATGCATGAATAGGAAGAGTAACAATTACAGAAGAATCACTGATTTTGGCAAGCTATGTAAGAGTTGAATGAGACAACAGTCGATCACACAGCTGGACAATGGAGGAGACAAGTGGAGAGTTGTGTCATCAAACAAATCAAAGGCTGGAATAAACCCAGGAGGAATAATGCACTATGTGTAGGATGCAGCTCCTTTCTAGCAAAAACATCAGTATTGATAAAAGCAACTGATTGTTGGTTTGCAGAAAATTGTAATGTTGCTCTAAGCTTAAATTGGAATTGGTTAAATTCCAACCTTTTAACATATTGTGTGTCATGAGGTTGAAAAGAGTATGTTTTCAATAATGCAAGTTGAGGCACAAATCAAGATTCTATAAATATTCTGCAATAATGGAAACTGAATAGATGTACCTTTTTTCACTGACACTTCCATTCAAAGTAGGAGAAAGGCTTCCAATGAGAAAGCATACAGCTCTTATCAAGGCAAACATTTGCTAACTCAATTCAGTCTTCCTGTTGCATTTGAAGATTGCTCTTATTTCATTTCTTATAGAACAGGAAATATTATAATGGAAATGCAAATAAAGAACAGGCATAAAGCTTTCTGGTCACGATATTCATGAAATGAAAACTTTCTGCCTCATCATATTCTAAGCAGTTTTAGAGTTTAATATGTATTCAAGGGGAGTTCAATTTAGAGCACAGAGCTAAATAGCCAACCTTTGTGTTCTTATTTGGTTACATTGCTAAACACAGAAGGCAGTTTAAATTCTGAAACCCAAGCTTTTTACAATACAAAAAAAACACTTACTGAATTCAATAATTAGGGGATTCATTCTGATCCTGTGGTCATTTTCATTTGTAAAATAGCCTTACTTTTCTTCTATTAATTTTCTTGTATTTAATGTCATTTTATGTTCCCAAGAATTCAGTCTTTACAATTATCCATTAGACAAAAGACTCTAAATATATTTCTTATGGGTGAACACTTAAAGCAATGATTTGTGCAAAAAAGGATAAATCAAGTTGTCACAGTACCACAAAAATACTATTGGTCACTGTCAGCCCAGATGTGGCATCATTGGATACAAGGCTACTCCCAATTTCTGGTCCCTCGACACTGCTGGGTAGAATAGGTTCATTATTTAAATTCAGTTGGGAAAAAGGTGTTGGAGAACAGAAGGAACTGTGGAAATATATTCCAATGAAAATGACCACATTCAGAAAAGGTAGGTGACCAAAGATGAAATGGCAGGGGTTTTCATTTTTACTCATTCCCTGGATATTGACATCACTGGCAATGGAGACATGGGGCTGAATCTTACTGCACGTCTGGTGGAGTGATTTTCACCATGAGGCTGGGTGACGTGTCCTGTTGCATCTTTGCAAGCTCATTGATTGCATTGTTTGACAATAGAGCCCTCAAAACAAGAATCGCATCCAATTGCAGCCCAGTCTTATCTCATGCCATTTCCAGGGCAACTTGCAACTCACCAGAGATTCTGAAATTGACTGGCAGTCCTGGCATTGCTGCCATATTTTAGAGGTTGTTGGGCACCCGGACAAGCACTGTTAGTTCAGAGCTGCTCTGCATGGTCCCTGATATTTGCCTTGGAGGCAGACTGGGAGATAACAGCGCCCTTGAGTTCCTGCTGTTTGGGATGGTGCATGTATCCAGCAATGGACACCACAATCCACAATTCATCAGCATGACCATGTCTAAAGTTTCCACCTAGATTACAACAATCTCAGTTGGCTGGAAGAATGCCCAATACTGTAGGAAAGAAGTTAATATCCTTCTCCACACCGCTAGCCAGTCTGCCGTCAACTTTCCTCTGATACCTCACACTCCTTTATCTCTATTTCTGTACCTACTTCTCCCCAAGGCTCTTTGTTGCCACTCTTCTTAATGTCTGTGACATCTTACCCACTTAAGCTCACCCCCCTCAACATTCAGCACCACTCATCATGCATTCCTTCACCAGTTCTGCACGGCTTGCTCACTCCCTTGGGAAACCTCCACAACTGCACCAACAGTAATATGTGTCCCACCCACTTTTATCGTCCACAATATCTGCCTGTCCTTAGTACCAAAATAGCCCATAATAGGGCAGAATGAATCAATCTGGGTAGTGCGTTGCCTATCATTTGTCTCCCCACCCATTATCTGCAGAGAATCTTGACTCTGTCTGCCCACGCTGTCTCTGGACTGATACTGTACATAAGAACATAAGAACTAGGAGCAGGAGTAGGCCATCTGGCCCCACGAGCCTGCTCCGCCATTCAATAAGATTATGGCTGATCTTTTTGTGGACTCTGTTCCACTGACCCACTCACTCACCATAACACTTAGTTCCTTTGCTGTTCAAAAATCTATCTTTCTTTGCCTTAAAAAGTTTAACAAGTAGTCTCAACTGCTTCACTGGGCAGGAAATTCCACAGATTCACAACCCTTTGGATGAAGAAGTTCCTCCTCAACTCAGTCCTAAATCTGCTCCCCTTTATTGTGAGGCTGTGCCCCATAGTTCTAGTTTCAACTGCCAGTGGAAACATCCTCCCTGCTCCTATCTTATCTATTCTCTTCATAATTCTATAGGTTTCTATAAGATCCCCCCTCATTGTTCTAAATTCCAATGAGTTTATCCCAACCTACTCAATCTCTCCTCATAAGCCAACCTTCTCAACTCCGGAATCAACCTAGTGAACCTCCTCTGCACCCCCTCCAATGCCGGTACATCCTTTCTCAAGTAAGGAGACCAAAACCATATACAATACTCCAGGTGTGGCCTCACCAGCACCCTGTGCAGCTGCATCATAACCCTCCCTGTTTTTAAGCTCTATCCTCTAGAAATGAAGAACAATTTGCCATTTTAATTACCTGCTGCATCTGCAAACCAACTTCTTGTCATTCTCCTACAAGGGCACCCAGGTCCCTCTGCACAGCATTTTTCACCATTTAAATAATAGTCCATCTTGCTATTATTCTGACCAAAATGGATGACCTCACATTTACCAACATTGTATTCCATCTGCCAGACCCTCGCCCATTCGCTTATCCTATTTATATCTCTATACAGACTTTTAGAAACAGTTGCTGTCCCAAACTGGATCCTTGAGGCACACCACTAGCCACTGATCGTCAACCAGAAAAATACCCATTTATCCCCACTCTTCGTTTTATGTTAGTTAACCAATCCCCTATCCATGATACAACATTATCCGTAACGCATCTTTGTCTTATGCAGCAGTCTTTTGTGCAGCACCGTGTCGAAGCCTTTTGGAAATCCAGATACACTACATCCTCTGGTTTCCCACTGTCCACTGTGTTCTTAATGTCCTCAAAGAATTCCAGTAAATTGATTAAACATGACCTGCCTTTCATGAACTCAGGCTGCAACTGCCCAATGGGACAATTTCTATCCAGATGTCTTGCTATTTCTTCCTTGATGACAGCATTTTCCCCACTACAGAAGTTAAGCTAATGGGCCTGTAGTTGCCTGCCTTTTGTCTACATCGTTCTTTAAACAGTGGCTGTTTTCTAGTCTGTCGGAACTGCCACAGGGTGCAGCGAATTTTGGTAAATCACCACAAGTGAATCTACTACTTCCTCTGCCATCTCTTTTCGTACCCTGGTACCTTTAGCTCCATTAGCTCACCTAACACTATCTCTTTAGTGACAATGATCATTTCTAGGTCCTCACCTGCCATAGCCTTCTTGTCACTAATTATTGGCATGTTATTTGTGTCTTCTGTTATGAAGACCAACACAAAATAACTGGTCAATGCCTCAGCCATTTCTTCATTTCCCATTATTAATTCCCCCTTTTCATCCTTTAAAGGACCGTGTTTAGCTTAGCCATTGTTTTTCATTTTATGTATTTGCAGAAACGTTTACTATCTGTGGCATTCTGAGCTAGTTTACTCTCATAATCTATCTTACCTGTCTTAATGACTTTTTTTGTGGCTTTCTGTTGACCTTTAAAGATTTCCCAATCCTCGAGTTTCCCACTAATTTTTGACACTGTGTGTATTTGCTTTCAATTTGATACCCTCTTTATTTCCTTAGTTATCCATGGCTGATTTCCCTTTTCCTATAGTCCTTTCTTTCCACTTGTATATACTTCTACTGAGCGCTGTGTAAAATCGCTTTGAAAGTCCTCCACTGTTTCACAATCACCCCACCATATAGACTTTACTCCCAGTCTACCTTAGCCAACTCCTCCTTCATCCCGTTGTAGTCTCCGAAGTTGCAGTTTGCCCTAGACTTACTGTGATGGGAGCCCCTGTAGGAAGGCTATTTCTCTAGACTGGATTCAGGCCGGTTTAGCAATCATGTCAAGCTTCCTCTCTTAGTGACTGTGCCAGATGACATGGTAAGACAATTGTATTGAGACATAGGGAGTAAGCAGTATGACAGCAAGAGAAGAGCCCAATGATACAGTGTGGTCCAATCTATGAGTTGGGTGCATTTCCATGGGCACACAGCATCTTTGCTGCAGTATTCCAAGGATAATTACCAGTGCAGCCCAAGATTTATTGTTGAAATCCAGAAGCATCCTGTAAGTGGATTGGAGATGTGCCAGGAAGGTTCACAGAGGTTAGCATATGTTGAATGCCAGTGTCTGCATATGTGGGTTGCAGGTGTCCAGTGCCTATTGAGCATGCCCAAAATGTTAGTGTTAACAAGGCATATAAAAAGCAATAATGAGCATCAATTGGGAACTTTTTGCTGCCTAGTGAAAATCTTAACGTACTGCTTGAGAAAAGTGAACTACTTGCACCAAGACGAATCTGATGTCAACATGGGCCTCATTGAAGATCTCGCCTGAGTCTATCGCTCATCTTACCATGGCCCACCTCACTCAGAGTCTGATAAGATTCTGCCCTTACTGTCAGAATTTATTGAGTCATGTGGCTTTTTAAAATTCTTTTAGAGAATATTGGGTCTCATTGGCAAAGTGGGCATTTCTTGCTCATCCCAAATTGCTTGAGAGGGAGTAAGTCACATTAAAACATAGAACAGACAAAAGTACAGCACAGAGCATGCTGTTTGGCCCACGATGTTGTGCCAAGGTTTAATTCTAATGTAAAATATGATAACTTACACACTCCTCAACTCACTGCTATCCATGTGCATGTCCAGCAGTCACTTAACTGTCCCTAATGACTCTGCTTCCACCACCACCGCTGGCAACGTATTCCATACATTCATAACTCTGCATAAAGAACCTACCTCTGATGTCTCCTTTATACCTTCCTCCTAACATCTTCAAACTATGACTCCTCGTACCAATCAATCCTGCCCTGGGGAAAAGTCTCTGGCTATTGACTCTATCTATTCCACTCATTATCTTGTATACCTCGATCAGGTCTCCTCTCTTCCTCCTTCTCTCCTGAGAGAAAAGTCCGAGCTTAGTCAACCTCTCTTCATAAGGCAAGCCCTCCAGTCCAGGCAGCATCCTGGTAAACCTTCTTTGCACCCTCTCCAAAACTTCTGTATCTTTCCTATAGTAGGATGATCAGAACTGGACACAATATTCCAAGTGTGGTCTCACCAGGGACTTGTAGAGCTGTAGCAAAACCTTGCGGCTCTTAAACTCGATCCCCTTGTTAATGAAAGCCAAAACACCATATGCTTTCTTAACAACCCTATCCACTTGGGTGGCAACTTTGAGGGATCTATGTACTTGCACACCCAGATACCTCTGTTCCTCCACACTGCCAAGAATCCAGTCTTTAATCCTATATTCAGCAATTGAGTTTGACCTTCCAAAATGCATCACTTCGCATTTATCCAGGTTGAATTCCATCTGCCATTTCTCAGCCCAGCTCTGCATCCTGTCTATGTCGCGCTGCGGTCTGCAGTATTTCTCGATACTATCGACAACACCTCCAACCTTTGTGTTATCTGCTATTTACTAACTCACCCCTCAACCTCCTCATCCAAGTCATTTATAAAAACTATAAAGAGCAGAGGCCCAAGAACAGAGCCCTGTGGGACCCCAATCAACACTGACCTCCAGGCAGAATACTTTCCATCTACAACTACTCTCTGCCTTCTGTCAGTCAGCCAATTTTGAATCCAGATAGCCAAATCTCCCTGTATCCCATACTTTCTGACTTTATGAATGAACCTACCATGGGGAACCTTACCAAATGCCTTGCTGAAGTCCACATACACCACATCCACTGCTCGATCTTCGTCGACCTGTCTTGTCACCTCCTCAAAGAACTCAATAATATTTGTGAGGCATGACCTGCCCCTCACAAAGCCATGCTGACTGCCTTTAATCACGCTATGCTTTGCCAAATGGTCGTAAATCCTATCCCTCAGAATTCTTTCCAAACGAATTGCTGCAGAACATATAATGAACGTATTGCCATGGTGCTGCTGAAGAGTCCGGCAATTTGACTCAGATATATTTTCCACGTTGAGATACTGAATGACTTGGAGAGGAATATGGAGGTAGCAGTGTTCTCCCTGACTGCTTCCCTGTTCTTCTCGGCAGTGGATGAAGTGTTGAAGAAGCCATGGTGAGTTCCTGCCATGCATCAGGGAAATAAATATTGAAGTCTTTGAAAACAGTCCACAGAGGAGGTGCTGGATAACATAAAGGTGGCTAAATCTCCGGGACCTTATCAAGTGTATTCCAAGACATTGTGAGAAGGTAGGGAAGAAATTGTGGGGCCCGAGCAGAGGTACTTGTATCATCTACAGCCACAGGTTAGGTGCTGGAAGACTGGAGGGTGGCTAACATTGTGCCTTTCTTTATTTAAGAAAGGCTACAAGAAGAAGTTTGGGAACTATAGACCAGTGAGTCTGACACCAGTGGTGGGTAAGTTGTTGGAGGGGATTATGAAAGGCAGGATTTACATGCATTTGGAGAGGCAAGGACTGATGAGGGATAGTCAACAAGGCTTCTGTCTCTCAAACTTGATTACATTTTTTGAGAATGTGACCAAAAAGACAGATAAAGTTAGAGTAGTAGACATTGTCTACATGAACTTTAGTAAAACTCTTTTGACATGATGCCATATGTTAGACTGGTTAATAAAATGAGATCAATGGCACTCAGGTGCAGCTTGCCAATTAGATACAAGATTGGCATGACGATAGGAGACAGGATGGTGGTGGAGGGTTACTTGTCAGACTGGAGGCCTGCGACAAGTGGTGTTCTGCAGGGATTGATGTTAGGTCCACTGTTGTTTGTCATTTATATAAATGATTTGGATCAGAATTTCAGAAGCATGGTTAGTAATTTCTGAAGAAGGGCCACTTGACCCAAAACTCTGATTTTTCGCTACAGATGCTGCCAGACTTGCTGAACTTTTCCAGCAATTTCTGTTTTTGCTTCTGATTTCCAACATCCGCAGTTCTTTCGGTTTTTATGATTAACAAGTTTGCATATAACACCAAAGTCGATAGTATAGTGGACAGTGAAGAAGGTTATCTAAGATTACAAAGGGAGATTGATCAGTTGGGCCAATGGGCCGATGAGTAGCAGATGGAGTTTAATTTGGATAAATGTGAGGTGTTGCAGTCTAACACAACAAACAAGAACAGTACTTACACAGTTAATGTTAATGATGTGGGGAATGTGGTCGAACAGAGAGATCTAGGTGTTCAGGTACATAATTCTTTGAAAGTTGCATCACCAGCAGGCAACGTGGTAAAGAAGGCTTTTGGCACACTTGCCTTTATTTCTCAGACCATTGAATATAGTAGTTAGGACTTCATGTTGTGGTTGTACAAGACATTCATGAAGCAACTTTCGGAGTATTGTGTATAGTTCAGGCCACCCTGCTATAGGAAGAATATTATTAAATTGGAGAGGGTACAAAAAGGATTTACAAAGATG
This sequence comes from Chiloscyllium plagiosum, assembly GCF_004010195.1. Classification (NCBI taxonomy): domain Eukaryota; kingdom Metazoa; phylum Chordata; class Chondrichthyes; order Orectolobiformes; family Hemiscylliidae; genus Chiloscyllium; species Chiloscyllium plagiosum. The sequence continues at coordinate 38,460,968 of NC_057737.1, forward strand.
GTACTGGCCTTGAATTGTAAGGAAAGTCTGGATAGGCTGGGACATTTTCACTGGAGTGTAGGAAGTTGAGGTGTGACCTTACAGAGGTTTATAAAATCATGAGGGGCATAGATGAGATGAATCGCAAGGGTCTTTTCCCTCGAGTCGGGGAATTCAAAACTTGAGGGCATAATATTATGCGAGGAGAAAGATTTAAAAGGGACCTGACGGGCAACTTTTTAACACAGAGGGTGGTTCGTATGTGGAATGAACTGCCAGAGGAAGTGATAGATGCAAGTACCTTCAAAAGACATTTGGACAGATACATGAATAGTAAAGGTTTGGAGGAAATGGCCAAACGCAGGCAATTAGGACTAGATTAGTTTGGGAATTTTGGTTGACACGGGCGAGCAGGACTGAAGGATCTGTTTCTGTGCTGTATGACTCTGCCTTGTGGATGATACATTAGACACTGTGAGCTGGTGGTGGAGGTAATCAATGTTTAAAATGCAAAAGGCATGCTGATCAAGCACATTGTTTTGTCCTAAATGCTGTTTTATTTCTTCAATGTTCATCAACTCATCAACTCCAACACATAAAAAGAGGGAACCAAAAGCTGAGTTATTCACCACAGAATGCCCAGCCTCTGATCGGTTATTGTCGATGCCATATTTGTATGACTGGTTCAGTTAAATGTTTGGCCACTAATAATCCCCATTAGGATATTGACAGGATTTGCCACCATTGAATATCAAGAGGACATGTTTAGATTTTCTTATGTTGGATATGGTCATTGTCTGGTAGTTATGGATGTGGGTCTGGGTGTTACTTGCCACTTATCAGTCCAGGCATGAATTTTACCTTGCTTATCTGAGACGTTGTGAAAGGGACTGAACACTTTGCAATCTTCAATGAATGGATGACACAAAAATGGGTGGGAAGGTAAGTGCTGAGGATGACACAAGGCGAATTATAGACAGATCAAGGGAGTGGGCAAAAACTTGGCAAATGCAATGTAATTTTGGAAAATATAAAGTTAAACACTTTTGCTAAAAAGTGTAGAGAGCTGGTGATTATTTAAATGAAGAAAGTTTGCAGAATGGTACAGCACAGAGGTATTTGGGAGTCTTTGTCCATGAGTCAGAAAAAGCTAGCATACAAGTTCAGCAGGAAATATGGAAGGCAAATGGAATATTGGCCTTTGTTTCAAAGGAAATGAAGCACAAAAATAGAAAGGTTTTGCTAAAACTATACAAAGCAGTAGTCAGACCACAGCTGGAATATTGTAACCAGTTTTTGACCTCTTATCAAGGAAAGAAATAGAGGCAGTCCAAAGAATGTTCACTGAGTTTCGAAGATTAAGAGGTGGCCTTTTTGAAATATGCAGAAGTCTTAGGAGGCATGACAGGGTAGATTTTAAAAAATCGATTTCTTGCCCTCATGGGAACGTCTAGGACCAGAGGGCATCACCTCAGAATAATATATTTAAAATAAATGAGGAGGAATTTCTTCTCTCAGAGTGTCGTGAATCTGTGGAATTCTTTACCATGAAGAACTGTCAAGACTGGGTAATCAAGTTTATTCAAGGCTGAAATGGAGATTTTTAATCAGTGAGAGAATCGAGATTTTATGGGGACAAGTCAGGAAAGTGGAGTTAAGGATGTTCTTCCTGCTTGTCTACCTTGGATTCCAGCATCTGCAGTTTTGTTTTTTGTCTCTAACCTTTGGAATTCAGCTGTGTTGTCTCTTTTTTGACCAAGATTGTAATGAGGCCAGGAATTGAGTGATTCTGGTGGAATCCAGAGGGTGCATCATTGAGCAGGCAATTGGTGACAATGTACTGCTTGATAGCATTGTTCAGAGCATCTTGAATCACTTTGCTGATGATGGGGAGGTAACTGGTGAAAATAAATAGTCTTCCTCTTTGAGAATAGGATACACTGGGCATTTTTCTAGTTCACTTGTTAAGGTGCCGGAATTGTAACTGTACTAAAACAACTTGGTGAGAGGCATGGTTAGATCTGGAACATAAACGTTCAGTCTAAGAGTTGAAATGCTGTTAGGACCTGAAATCTTTGCTATTTCCAGTGCGCTTAGATCTTTCATGATGTCACATGGAATAAATCAGTTTGGCTGAAGATTGGTTTCTATCCGAGCAGAAAGGGAAGACTAAGATGGATCTCAAACTCAATATCTCTGAAGTTTTCAAAGACTTCACCCTTGATTCTTACATTCATACACAGGTCCCTGTATCATATTTGATGGTAAGGTTGTTCATGGAGCTTTCTTCACCATTTACATTACCATTTATGACTGTGTGCAGTAGACTTGCAGAACTTTGATCTAATCTGTTAGTTGCAGGATTACTGAACTCAGTCTTTAGCATACTGCTCCTGATGTTAAACATATATATCATCTTGTGTTGTAGTTTCACAAGGTTGACATCCTATTTTTAGGTATATTTGATGTTTCCTCTGGCATGCCTTTCTACTTTTTTCTTTGAAGCAGGATTGGTCCCTTGTTTAGAGGTGGCAATGTGGAGTATATGCTAGGTTTTAAGGTTACAGATTGTGTGCAATATAGAGCTGCTTTTAATAATGGCCCACAGCGAGCCATTGATGCTCAGTTTTAAACTACTAGATCTGTTCAGAATTAATCACATTTAGCACAAGAGTAGTGCTACACAATACAATTGAGTATTCTCAATGTTAGGATATGACTTTGTCTACACAAGAACTTCTAATTCCTTCAAGTCCTTCTAATACCATCATAGAGAGATGCAGCTGCCACAAGAAGATTGGTGAGGGTGAGGTCAAGGAGGCTTTTTCTTTCTGGTGATTCTATCACCACCTGCTGCAGGCTTAGTCTGATAGCTATATCCTTTATATCTCAGCTGACTTAGTCATTAATACCAAGCTACTTAATGTGATAGACATTGAAGTTCCTAACCCAGAGTGCAATCTGAAACCTGCAATGCTTCTTCCAGTGGTGTTCACTCAGATTATTAATCATAATGTGTTTTTTTTTTCTTTTTTTTATTAGGAAGGTATCCTGAGCACATGGATTTTCTACAGTGACAATACAGCTGTACCACTGACTCTTTATGATGCTAAGGACTACAACCTGACAGTTACCTCACTGAATGACAAAGTAGTCTCTTCAACCCAGGATTCTGTTTGGTCTCTGATAATAGCAGAGGGTGAAGGGTCAGGTGAATTTATCAAGGTGGAATTGGGGATCTGTGAACTGTGTAAAAAGACCAATCGCAAGAGTGTGTTGTTTGTAACATTGGTCAACGTGAAGGTTCACTTTGGGTCTGATAATTCAGAAGAAGACCTAGAAAATACTGGTGAGGATTACGCGCCTGATGGAGTTCGATTTGATGGCAACCCATTTGGACATAAACCAAAAGAGAAAGGGCAATTTGACTTCAAGCCAGATACTTCCTCTGCAACTGGTGACCATGAGGAAAATGTTCTACAGAAGGTTGGCACAACGGTAAAATCATCTGTAGAAGAGAGGACTGACTCAAGGGTGGAATCAGGCAGGGGCATTGATGGCATGCAGGATAGTGGAGTGCACTTTGACAACACAAGAGTGTCCAGCATGCCTGTTGATATTGATATTACAGATCTGCCAAAGGATCTTGCAGATCCTGATGATGAATATGCCCCCACACCAAGGGGTCTGACTGACTTGGAAATTGGAATGTATGCACTATTAGGGGTCTTCTGTCTTGCCATTTTGGTTTTTCTAATAAACTGCATTGTTTTTGTTCTCAAGTACAGGCACAAACGTATTCCCCCAGAGGGCCAAGCAAGCATGGACCATTCACATCATTGGGTGTTCCTAGGTAATGGTCAACCCCTTCGTACCCAGGCTGATCTCTCACCCCAGCCTGAAAGTCCGGGAAACCCATTAGAAAATATCCAAACCTGCTGCCATAGTGACCATCAGAGTAGTGGCAGCTCACAGACAAGTGTACAAAGTCAAGTGCACAGCAGAGCAGATGGTTCATCTGGGGGGTCAGTAAGGGAACACAGCGAGGATCCGCTGCACTCACCCACCTCCAAGCGTAAGAGAGTCAAATTTACCACATTCACCACACTGCCATCAGAGGAACTTGGCCTGGCCTACAATTGCATCCCTATAGCCGATGAGGAAGACATTGAGTGGGTCTGCCAAGATATGGGCCTCCGAGATCCAGAAGAACTACACAGCTATATTCAGAGAATAAAGGAGATTGCATAGACTGCTACAGATTTTCCTTTGGTGCATTTGTATTTACCAGAAATTTGTCTCATGTACAGTTTTTGTTTGAACCACAGTAGGAGGCTGAAATGTGTGGACATTTGCGGAACAGAAAAGCACTATAACATAACGCTTGTGGTCAATTGGCCACTGATAAGGCTGCATTAAAAATAATGCATTTGCAGCTGATCAAATATTTTGAAAAGATTATACTCTACTGCAAATGGTATTAACAAATTACAGTTTACAGGAGGCAAAATCTCTTATATTGACATAAGAAATGACTAGTATAGCACAGAGGCATACTGTTCACTATTATTCAAAGAGTATTTGCTGGGATTTCTTTGTGTAGGTGACAGTAAAATGAGACAGTATCATTCATGAAAATACTTATTTTCAACTTAGACTCCAATAGTCTGCAATCTGCAGAAAATCACATGCAACACACACTGATGGATTGCTAAAAGAATGCAAAGCAAAACTCGAGCTACTAGATTTGAAAGAACAGATGTGATAAACTTGTATCAAGTAGGTTGACCACTGAACCAAGCTGATAGTTTCTTGCCCAGTTCTGTCTGAAAAACGTGTTAATAATTGCATTTTGAAAGTGATCACTGTTTGAGTCCATGATCAGTTCTGTATCTTGATGACATCTGTTCCATTCAAGTTTAGGTTCCATTTTAATTGCAGTGATGGAAGCTGTTTAAAGCAAGTGCATGGAACGGATTGCAGTAAGTGCTGATTGGAGCAAAGCTGATATAAAAGTCATTAATCAAAGCGATGAATAGGTTTCTCTGTTTATGGAAAACAAATAATGTTATATAGCTCTCAATGAACTGTGGCAGCACGAACTTGGCATTATATATTCATTTTAATTTAATATACATACTTACAGTGCAATTTATTGGAAACGCAGGAGCAGAAATGTTCATATTCACAAGCTTTCTTAATCAACCACAGTAGGAATCAATTGTTTTCAAACATTATGCAAAAATTCTTAACTTGCGGGAACTGGGAACCTGTAATTTTTATCTATAAAACAATAATAATCAATGCAGTCTAAAAAGTTAGGAGTTCTGGAAGGATTCTTTATGTTTATTTGGGTAAACAAGGAATTGTATCAATTCACTGAGGCTCTATTAGAAAATAAGCCCCAAATTATATCAGCCATTGTAAATAATTGAAGGAGAATTTGGCTCAAGCTGGCTGGGGGTTGTGTGCTTATGGTGCTGAACAAATCTTCCAGCTTGGAAAAGGACTTGGAAGCACCACTGTGAGCTGTAGGTCAGTTGAATTTCCTGACGAATCCACTAAATTTTGGGCAAAATGGGAATATATTGTAAAGGGATAATCAAGACTTGATGGATTAATGGCAAAGTAAGATTTCTCCAAGGTGCACATACTAATTGCTAACTCTCCTGAAATTTGATGTGAGCAACCGTTTAGATCCCCAAATGTAATTGTGAGATAGTTTTATTTCATGCTTATGGTTTAGTATATGTAAATGTCTGTATTAAACACAAATGAAGCTCTTAGTTAATGTGACATTCCACCAAGTCTAGCTGCATTTTTATGTCCCTAAGTGTACCATATTATGTAAACGAGTGCTCATAATGTCTGAAGTATATGTGAATCTTCAGTTAGCGTTGCACAGGCTTATGATAGGTTTATTTATTATTTCATAAACTGCATAAAAAAATCTACTAGTTAGCAATTTCTGACTCTATGCTTGTTGGCTTACAATTTTTCTGTTCAACTCATGGATAGAAACTCCTGACCCATCATTTAATACTCCACATAATAAGTACCAGTTTACCATCCAGATTATTTACTCTGATAATTTAACAATAAAAATGAGAGTAAATCTAAATTTTCACAAAATTCTGTCAATTTATATGCCTTATCATCAATAGTTAATATACACCTTCTTGTCAGTTACCTGTATCAAACATGTCTCATGTCAGAGTCAAAGACAATGGACTGGATTTTGCTGTGGGAATTACTCCACTTAACCTGTCAGCCTATTCAGGAGTTCACACATTCTCATTGAGTTTACACTGTAACAAAGGACTGTTCATACAGACTGTGCAGGCACAGCCTACCAAAAAAAGACTCCTCTGACACGATCTCTCTGTAATACCCTGGGAAAAGTTACACCTTGTTGAATGAGATATAATTGGGTTTTTAAAGATGTGCTTACTTCATCATTAGTTCTAAACACACTCATGGCCTGAACAGCTATTTTATATTTGTGGAAAGTCAAATCTCGGTATCACAATGACCAAAAAAAAGTTTTAATTTTCACAGATTCCCCACAGTGTGAAGCAGGCCAATTGGCATCCAAACAGCATCCTGTCCAGACCCACCCCCCTAACCTATCCCTGTAATGCTGCATTTCCCATGGCTAATCCACTTAACCTGCACATCCCTGAACAAAATGAGCAATTTGCTTGGCCAATCCACCCTAACCTGCACATTTTGGACTGTGGGAGGAAACTGGAGCAAACCCACGGAGACACTGGGAAAATGTGCATCTTCACACAGGTGAAGGGTGGAATCAAACCCAGGTCCCTGGTGCTGTGAGGCAGCAGTGCTAACCACTCAGCCACTGTGCACGAGAATATGTTGATGTAATTGACTTCTTATCTGCTGCTGATATAACTGTTGCTACATGACAAGACATCACTTTGATGGTCTGTGTCAGATTTAAATTGCTGTCAGGCAATGCAAACCTACCAATATAACAACTAGATCTTTGAGGGCAGGTATATTTGAGGTTAGTGTCCAAGCATCTCAACTTCATCACTGATTCTTAAAACCAGACCAAATTTCAATTCAATCTTTGGACAATCATCCTAACGTTATATCAAAAAATGCATTGAAGTGCTTTGTAACAAAATCATTGATCTGATAATTGTTCCTCAGAAATTGTGAATATGACAAATAGAATACAATAACCTGAAATGTTGCAGATGTGTTCTCTTGACTCAGTGTTGTGACATGGGACCTCAGTGTTCACCCATCTCCACATATCCACAGCTTTCCTCACTTGGGTCTTGTCCTCACTCTCTGACTCATTCTCAATACATTACCACCTTGCGACTTCCTTCCCTGCCTTTAAAAACTTCCAGAAACCCTACCTTTTTGATTGTGCCTTTGACCAACTTTTGTAAATTGTCTGCCTCTCTGCTCTGTAAGCACCATGGAAGTTTCACTACATTAAATACAAATGCCAAGTTCTTATTGTTCTTGAGATTGTAAAATTTCAAAGTTTGTGTAATGGCACACAATATGTAGTTTGCTTAATCATTGTTGAGAATATGGGGAAAGATTTCTCGCAAAATCATCAGTGTGTTTATGAAAGATTGATTTCTGATTTTTCTGCAATTAGTGCACAAGGAAATTTTCACCCCTGGTAACTGAGATAGCAGGATTGCAGTTTAGAATTGTAAGGAAAATAATAAAATTAAAATGGAAATTTACATCCAGAAATTACTATTGCTGATATTAATTAACAAATGTTTCATGCTTGCATATATCGACATGTTTCACATGGATTAATGGCTGATACAAACGACATTGAACAGTTGTTCTTTAAAACCAAGTATAATTTCTAGGTTCACATAACATTCTTAGATTATTTTATTGTGTGGCTTGGGAAAAGGAGGTCACTGAACTTGGATGTGGCAAGAGAACCAGTGAGGTTGAACTTCTCAGAAATGAGAGACTGAAAGAGAAAGTTTATTTCCTCATGAACCAATTCCTAATATGTGCAGAAGTCAATCCAATTCCAGTCTACGGAGAAAAACATCTTCTGTATGCTTGATGCAACATTTTACTTTCTGGCTAGTAAGGGTAACACTTACTGTTACTACAATTGCCTTGGGGTGCCAGCGGTGGGGAAAATCAGCCAATGCTCCTGCTCTCAATTACTATTCTTTAGCCCTTCTGGAAAATGCATGTTGATTAGGGTGAAAAAGAAACCTTAGCTGAAATTTCTATTGAGTTCATACCTTCCTACAACAGTATAACCTTTCGCCCCTCCATTCAAGAGGAGAGGACATGTACTACTTTTTTAGCCTGCGCCTGCTACTAGACAAAATGCCAGGAGTATTTGAAAATAACCCGGTAGAAACTCACAATCCAATTTTCCTCTATGGTGAGACATTGGCCAAGGTTAAACATAGTCTGCACATATTCATAGAATCCCTACAGTGTAGAAGCAGACCATTCAGCCCTTCGAGTTCACACTGACTCTTCAAAGAGCAGCCCTCCCTGATCCACCCCATACTCTACCCCTGTAACTCTGTATTTCCCCTGTCTAACCCAGCTGGTGATTTAGCACTGTGGGTAATTTAGATTAGATTCCACTACAGTATGGAAACAGCTCTTCAGCCCAAGTCCACACCGACCCACGAAAGAGTAACCCACCCAGACCCATTTCCCTCTGACTAGTGCACCTAACACTATGGGCAGTTTAGCATGGAGTGTGGGAAGAAACCAGAGCACCCGGAAGAAGACCGCGCAAACACGGGGAGAATGTTCAAACTCCACACAGATAGTCATCTGAGGCTAGGACTGAACCTGGGTCCCTGGTGCTGTGAGGCAGCAGTGCTAACCACTGAACCACTGTGCCCAATCCACCTAATCTGCACATCTTTAGACTGTGGGAGGAAACTGGAGCACACAGTTAATTGATTTAATGTATACTGTCATATCAAATTAATTAATTGCTGTCATATTCTTTCAATAAAACATAATTACCATTGTCATATTGACAGATACGTAATATAGATTCAATTTACTTGAAAACCTTAACAAATTACTAATTTGTAGTTACAGACAACTTATGTACACATTCTAGCATGTTGCTGCATGGAGTCCTCATAACTCATTACACACCCAGTCTTAAAGAAGTAATACAATTGTGGGATTAAGTTTTCACAAGATGATAAGATGTAGCAGCAGGCACAGGCCATTCAGCTCATTGAGTCTGGTCCATTATTTAAAGAGATCATGGCTGATCTGATAATCCTGAATTCCACTGTCCCACTTTTCTTTCATAACCCTTGATTCCCTTACTGATTAAAAATCTGTCTATCTCAGCCCTGAATATACTGAATAACCCAGAATCTACAGCCCTCTATGTGAAGAATTAAACAAATTCAGTACCATCTAACAGAATAAATTACTTCTCATCTCTGACTTAAAAAGGCAACATCATATTCTGAGACTGTGTCTCTGGTCCTGGAATCTGCAACAAAGGGAAACAACATTTCCGCATCTAACCTTTCAAGTCTCCTAAGTATCTTCTATTTTCCAATAAAGTCGCCCCTTATTCTTCTAATCTCCAATGAAAGCAGATCCAATGTGCTAACCTCTTCTCATAAAACAGTCCTACCAAAAATTTATATTATGCCAAAAACAAACTATTTTATTAATCTAATATATTAGAATGTGTGTACAGTTACTTACAGTAATAAAGCATAATGCCTCAGGCTAGAACAAGAACCCAAATCATTAGTGGCAGAAATGGTTTGTGTGATCTGAAGGGTAAGCATTCCTGGTTGAAGAGTTTTGGAAACTGCACCACGTGAAAGAAATGTAGATTGACCAAAATGGCCAGCATTAAATCATTTAAACATCACAGTGCTAGTTTGAACATCAATAAAAGTATAAGCAAAGACCATTGTGTGCATTGTTATATGGAAAGACTAAAACCAAGCTGCACTTTTAATTATTGTTCATTGTACCTCTATTGATAGATTACACTGGTCAACTGTGGAGAAAATTGATATATCCCATGCATAATCCTCACTGTATTCAATTACTAATATGCACCATTATAATTCTGAAAATATTTCATACCTTCTTCTTTCCAGTCATTCTGTGATTTGCAATGCTTCATTAGCCTATATCATAGCCTGTATAGACTACAGCCACTATATCTGCTTGCAGCATTAGAAACCCAAAACCATCCAGATAACTTACAAAATTTAAGCTAAATTGAAATTCTCCAACAAACTTCCAAAACAAAAATCAAAAGTGAAGCAACACTATGTAGTTACCAAATCAGTGGATGGGTTAGGAGTCAACTCTTTAACTGTTCAGGTAAAATGAAAGTTAGGTTTTAGTCTTACTATCCTGAATACAGTTTAATACAATCAACATGTACCTTCTTATCTTGGTTTTGCTGTTGCTCTTCTCGTATAACAATATGCATAATGACCTTTCCTCTTTTTTTTGTTCTTCAAACTAGCAATATGGTCTTTCAATTAATTAGTGCTTTACTATTTTGCTGAATCCATTTTTCCCCCAAATGGTGCAGTTTCCAAAACTCTAGAACCAGGAATCTGTTCAGATCATACAAACAATTCTGCAGTGAATAATTTGGTTTCTTGTTCTAGCCTGAGGCATCATACTTTATTACCATAAAACTAAACTTAAAATCAAGACATCATTTTTAAACACAAAAACTGGTGGAAATATATAATTTTCTCCACCTAAAGGGTGGATGCAGTTTAATTGACATTTTCAACTGTATTTTGTACATTTTTAAAAGGGCTGCCTATTAAAGGAATTGAAGCAAACATTGATAAATGTAGCTAAGACATGGAACAGCAATGATCTAATTGAATGGAAGAAAAGATTTGAGGGGCTTAAAGGCTTACTCCTGTAGCCAAGTAGCACTCAGTTAAACAAGCTTTAAATAATTTTTGTATTTGTGTGTATGCTAATTTGTTTGTGTTCTTCATAAATTCTATTTATTGGCTCTTGGAAGTGATAGTTTTAGCAATACTATTAACAGTATTCTTTATATTCAGTTTATTTATCATGAATTTTTAACAAGGATACAAAAATATTAATGACAAATAGAGTCCCCTAAAGGTTTGTAGGACAAAGTCAGGTTTACTATCTGTATTAATGTCCCTTAGGGAGGGAAACTGCCATCCTCACCTGGTCACCTGCTGTGACTCCAGACACACAGCACTGTGGTTGACTCTTCACTGCTCTCTCGACAATTAGGGACGGGCAATAAATGCTGCCTAGTCAGCAATACCCTCATCCCATGAACGAATATTTTAAAAAACTTTCAAAATAATTGTAAGGATGCTGAAATAGATAAAATTAAGGTGCAAATGATGAAGATATCTGGTGAAATTGGAATCCAACCTTTTTTGACAAATGTAAGAAACCAAAACTTACTGAAAGAATGGGAGGGAAGTAAAATTTACATTTTCTTCCCAAAAGGTTTAAAGAATGCTTAGTAATCTTCTGCATAACCCTATTTTGTAACTTTTCACAATCATATTAGAAAATTGTACTCTTTCTGTGTAAAGTACAAATTAGACATGGAAAGCTGAAGCCTTGTTAAACCATCAATTTACTCTTAGTATTTGAAAAAATATTTCAGAAGGTAACAGAATGTAGTAGGTGAAATATTCTTGCGTTGCGTTTTACATACCATAATGCCTCATAAGGCCATTTACTAAGGTATCATTGTCAGTGGAAGGTGCACCAACCTTTAGGCTAAGTCTGACCATATTGTTATTGGGTTATGCCAAACCTATGCTGCAAAGCATAGATCTGCATCTTGATATTTAATGATCCTGGTCCTATGGAGACTATTGCCTTGAAGATTGAGAAATACCAAAGTTTGCAGATGTGATTGCAGGTATCTTTGTAGATATGGTGATCAGATTATGACGGCTGCTGGTCACCATGGCAGACACTTTCTAAATCAAAATAGCACAATCTGTGATTGTATTTCTGAATCAGACATTCCCATATCTCATTGCTATAATTAAGAATTTTGTCTCAACCTTCTTTGGGATTAGGAGCTTCCATATGTACCAGCCAGCTGCCAAAGCAAAGCATTTCACTTCTGTCTTCAAATGCAAATGTAACGATATTGGCGAGTGGGTCCACAGCACTGCCTGAATACTCTGGTTTCCTTCTGAGGTATTCCTGTTTTTTTAAGATTATCTGATATAATTTGGCAAACTGATTGATACCAGCAATGCTGTAAGTAGTAAAATAGGACAGAATATTGGCATAAAGACTCAGAGACCTAAGTGCTCAGTGAAAAATAAGGATTCAACAGGCACAGAGATTCCTTTAAAAAAGAGCTTTATAGTTCTTTGTTCTATACATGATTTGCTAAATACCATTAGTGCAAAATAATTCTAGATATTTTTTCAATCAAATGCTGAACATACACGGACATTAAGAAATTGTCAGCTATCACGACCCCCACTTTCACATAGTAATAAAGCACCAGCCAGTTTTGGAGAGATGTTTCCAGTGCATATACTAGCCCCCATCTCAAATGTTAATAGCACAACAGAGAGAAATTAATCAGGGTAATTCTCCACTGAATTTCATGTGCTGCTACACTCAATCTGCCAATTTCTAGGCTATAAAATTAACTCCATAGCATTTCAGTGAACAGTCTTCTTAATAATGTTACTTACAAATATTCAAGATCTTACTTTACAACACAAGATGAGTGACAAATTATGTTGTGCCATAAATATCCCACTATTATAGTTGAATATATTTTTTCCCTGTTGTCAATTGCTGCCAAACATGCACCAGTCATTACAATAATTAATCAAGTTACAGATTAAAAGCGTTTAGGACATTGCTCAATGGGGTATGCTCCTGTCTGCAAAAAAACACTCAAACTGAATGAACCAGCCCCATGAATTTTAAAGAGTATTTTATGGCAAGACTAGTAACCTCCTTTCAACATGAAATTCAAGGCACAGTGTGCATGAATATTTTAACATACTATGATTCATAATTTTTCCAGTTTATAATCACAATCTGGTATCCTTTACTAGTTACACAACAAGTTTGTTGAGTGCAATTATCAGGATTACCCAATATAGTTAGTATGTTAATATTATTATATTCCTATATATTTAAGCAGCTCCAATAGATTCCAATCTGAAGTTTAATCCCATGCATCATTCTGTAGAAAAAAAGCAAAGAACTGCTGAAAATCTGACAGAAAATCAATAAGCACTGGTGAAATTCAGCAGATCTGGTTGCATCTGTAAAGACAACTACCATGCTATCATTTAATATCCAGTAACCTTTTGTCAGCATTCAGTTTGATTTCATAACTATGCATTTTATTAGTAGGTTGCTTTTAGTGTAATAAGGCATTGTGATTGTGCAGAGCATAAGGTCTCAAAGTTGCTACTCACTAACACTGGTAAGCAAGTGGGATAGAGGTATATAAAACCAAGAGGAGCATGCACAGAGTGACTAGAAAAGAGCTGTTTGCCTTAGTTGAAGGGTCTATAACAAGGGGGTGTAATTTTAAAATGAGGGGCAGGAGATTTAGAGGAAAAGCTTTTTCACCCAGAAGGTGCTGGGGAAGGTAGTTAAGATAGGAAACTTCACAATCTTTAAAAAGCATCTGGATGAATACTTAAAGTGTCATAACATTGAAGACTATGAGCCTCGTGCAGGAAAATGGGAGTAGTGAAGATGGTAAGATATCTTTGGCGGTACAGACTTGATGGATCAAAGGGCCTCTTCTGTACTAAATGATTATATGATTCTATGAAGAATCATTCTATATAGAGTTCATCTGCAACCCTTAACTAGATTCTAGCCTGTACCTCATATTTGTGTATCTGTTATTCAATATCTAACCCATCCAAATCCCTTGCATAAAATTCAAATTTATAGTTCATTCTCAGGTAATACTTCATACATAAACCATTGAACCACTCAATTAGATACCAGCCTATAATCATTTGCCTGTTTTCAGTATTCTATATGTAACAAGCATGAAAATTCTCTACCACGATAAGCATGAAATTCACCACCAGGATCCATTATGATTTTATACAAACTATTAGAACTGTTCAATTAGATAGCAGCTCGTGATCATCCTTCGCATTCATTATCCTGCGTATAAAGCATCCGGACTAACAATTAATGTTCAATCAGTAATTAATCCTGGGATGTATTCTTGCCACATCTTAAATAGATTACAATATTCTTATCATTCAATGTCTAAAGCTAATCTTTTAAGATGCAAACATTTTCATAAGTTACAGTTTGCTTTTAACTTAGATATTAAGACCATTTACAACTTGAAAAAGTAATTTCTGGGAACAGCAGTGAAACTGCAGGGCTGAGTTTTAACTATAGTTTCCCCAATCACTCAGCTGCCACACACTAAGTGCTTAACCAACAACCATAAGATATGTTGGTTCACACAGTTTTACAGGTATTGTTAATACATAATATGTATGTGTGTAATTTAAAACACAAAGATTTGTAAAGATATTGTTATAGAATATGAAACCATTATGAGTGGATCTTTTTATTTGAAGTTGTAAGACCATGATTACAATGAAGTAGTCCCAGCATTCCTCAAGAATTAGGAAGGAGAAAGGAACATTATCCAAAAATCTCTTTTTTTTGTCCAAAGTATCCAAAAATGGCTCTTCAATCTGTACAGTCAAAATCCAATATTATGTGCAAAATAAATTGTATGCATCATGTTCTTCAAGCACGCACTACAGTCTTTGATTTTGCTTAGACTTTTATTAATGAATAAAAGTTTAATTTTTTTAAATGAAAGCAGAACTTTTGTTTATATGTAAACGTAAGCAAACATACCGAGAATACATGTCTGAGGATATAAAATTATTTATTTATACAATGGGCAAATCTGTAAATACTCCACACAATGACATCCTGTTAATAGGGCCAATTAGGTGTATGTGATCAGCTTGTTACATTGTGACTTACCAAACTGTCTGTGTATAATAAACACAAATCTAGGATTCTGGTTGTGTTTTATTCAGGAGGAATTAACTCTTTAAAAAGGGATATAATATTATTGGGTTACCCAGAACATTTCTGCTCAGTTTTCGTCTTCATACAGAAGTTTTAACTCAGGCCATTGCACTTCACAGTCCCATAAGCAAAATTCAATGTTATACATTAAAAATTATTTTACAGATTAAGCAACACAGAAACGTTACAAGCAGCTGGAAGCAATTTCTTAGAAAGTAAGCCAATCATTTTCTTATGATTTTTAGTAGATTTTCCTAAGAATAATTCATTTATAATTGGTCTAGAAAAGTTCAAAGTTTGTGGCCTTAAAGAGAATACAGAGATTTAGACACAGCTACGTTTTGCGATTAAGCAATGTACTCTGTCAGTATATTCTGTAGTGCTCCTGTCCTTAAAAAAACTCTCCTCCATCAGCATCTAATGGAACAATTTTTAAATGTTCAAATAAGAACTACCTTTCTGAGTTCTTGTTTACAAGAAAGTCTGTTTAACTTGCCATTGAATCCATGTAAAGGGACCAATCAGAATATTTTTACAAACGTTTCTTACACATCAAACTTTCCAACATCTTTTATAACAAATAAAATAGTCATGAGTTCAACAGCATCATTAATGGAATCTGTAGTGATCTCTTCATTTTTCTCATCTTTAGCCACTTTCCAGTCTTCGCTCTCCATTGTAAATATTCAAACTAAATGCTATAGACCATTGTGAATCTAGTCGCCTTTTCAGAGTAGTTTCATCTGGCTATACACTGGGGAAGGCCAACAACTAACAGCCTGATAGCCATGAAGGACTAATTTGGAAAGGCGCTTTCCTTTATTTTTTCAAGATGAATAAGATGTCAAGTATTGCAGAGAATGAGTGGAGGGAATCCAGATATACTCAGTAAAAGGACGACAGTTCAAATACAGCGCAGTGTTAAATTCAAGCCCACTCTTAAGTTAAAAATGCTTAGTTTTTTTTAAAAAAAGACAACTTCATTTTGTCTTTGTACAAAGTCAATTCAGTTTATTTAAAATTAAATTGCTGTGATTGTACATGTGCGTTTTCAAGTTTCACAGCATTTTGTGGAAATGAAGTGTGAGAACTTAGAAAGTATGTGAATGCATTTTGCAAGTGAATCATGATATAAACAAAGATTACTCCAAAGTCAATTCAGAGATTAAGTTCAAATCAATACAAATAGGCTGGAGACGATCAATGATGAGAGCTACAGCTAACCTGATAAATCTGTCCTCAGACCCATCCATTCTCGAGGAAGATAGATTTTTTTGAAGTTCTTGAAGATCCAGTTATAACATATTGTTAGAAATTTAGTCTCAATTATTGGTTCACCTTAAATCATCAAATTTTTATCAATTCCAGACTTCGGGTGTACATTTTGGGAAAGGACAGATAGCATCTTCATTATTCTATTGAGATTTGTTGACACTAATCAAAGTGAAACAAAAACAGAAATTGCTGGAAAAGCTCAGCAGGTCCGGCAGCATTTATGAAGAGAACTCAGTTAACATTCTGGGTCCAGTGACCCTTCCTCAGAACAAAGTAACTTTGATATCTTGAGATGGGTTCATGGATTTACTTATATTTAACTATGCCTGTTAAAAAATTTCATATAAATAGCAATTTTCCACAACTACTTCAAAGTTTGAATTGTCATCATTATTGTAATACCATAACCACAACAGCTACTTTGCACACAACAAGCTCCCATAGACTTTTTTTGTGTGTTATTCATTGAATGATAAAAGATATGAAGGATAGCTCACTTGTACAATCGTGCCATACTATCTTTTACATGCAACTCAAAGGACAGGTACAGCCTAGGTTTAGCATTTCATCCAAAAGCCAGCCTCTTTGACAATTGACAATACTGCTCCATCAGCAGTATACCAGAGCATCAATCTTGATGTTTGCTTTCAAATCCCACTGTGGAACTTGAACCTAAAATCATGTTATTCAAAGCTGAGTGCACTAACTGATCTATAGCTGATATCTACACCACAGACCAAGTAATCTAAGATCTGACAGTAGTGATGCAGTACACTGAAGGCTGAATGCATTTAGATACCAAGTTCAAGTTTCTTGGGCAAATTCAAGAATTTTAATAATAGGAGTCTTCATTTCTTTTGGCCTAACTTGGATACATGACAACAAATAAACTCTATCCTAAAGCTGCAGAGGAGTCAGGAAAACATAAGACTTGAGACCAAATAAACAGAAAAGAATTTGGAAATTTCTCCATCACCACCTCAGGCAATCAAATTTATTTTTATTCATTCATAAGATGTATGTGTTGCTGGCTAGGCCAGCCATCCCTAATTACCCTTAAGAAGCTGTGGTGAGTTACCTTCTTGAACCACTGCAGTTCTTTGCATGTAGGAGCACCCACATCACTGTTAGGCAGAAAGTTCCATGATTATGACCTAACGATACTAAAGGAAAAGTAATACATCTCCAAGGCAGGAGGTTTTGTGGCTTGGAGAGGATCTTGCAGGTGATAGTGCTCACAGCAGCTGTTTCCCTTGTCTTTTCAGATGTTAGAGTTCACAGGCTTGGCAGGTGCCTTGGTGCTTTATTGCCATGCAAATTGCAGATGGTCCACACTACTGCTGATGTGTATTGGTGGTGAAGGGAGTGAATTTTGAAGTTGTGAAGGGATGTCAGTCAAGCAGATGGATGGTAAGCTTCTTGAGTGTTGTTGGAGCTACACTCATCCAAATAAATAGAGCATACTCCTGACTTGTGAATTAAGTGGTGGAGGTAAGCAATGAGGAGACAGGCAATGAGGTACTCCATAGGTTTCTTAGCCTCTAACCTGCTGTTGTAGCCAGCATATTTTTGTGGCTGACCCCAGTTCAGTTTCTGATCATTGGTAACCCCCAGGATGTTGAAAGTGGGGGAGTCAGAGATAGTAATATCATTGAATGTTAAGGGACAATGTTTTGAAACTCTCTTGTGGGAAATGGTTATTGTTGGCACTTATGTTGTGTGAATATTACTTGCCACTTATTGGCTTAAGCATAATGTTGTTCATTTGGATGTGCACTGCTTCTATATCTGAGGAGTTGCAAATGATGCTGAACATTATGCAATCATCGGTGAACATCTCCACTTCTGAGCTGATAATGGAGGGAAGATCAATGATGAAACAGCTGAAGATGGTTGGGCCTAGGACACCACCCTGACGAACTTCTGCAGTGACATTTTTCATTGGAGCATAGAAGGTTGACAGGTGACCTAATAGAAGTTTATAAAATCATGAAAGGTATAGCAAGAATTAATAGTAGGTACCTTTTCCCTAGGATGGGAGATTTCAAGACTAGAGGGCACACGTTTTAAGGTGAGACGAGAGAGATTTAAAAAAGACGTGAGGGGCGAATGTCTTACATAGAGGATGGTTTGTGTGTGAAATGAACTTCCTGAGGAAGTGGTGAATGTGGGTACATTTACAAAGTTTGAAAGACATTTGGATAAGTTCATGAATAGGAAAGGTTTAGAGGGATATGGCCAGGAACAGACAGGTGGGACTAGGTTAGTTTTGCATTATATTCAGCTTGGACTGTTTGGACCAAAGGGTCTGTATCCATGCTGTATGACTCTCTGATTCTATGTCCTGGAGCTGAGATGATTACAATGATGAAACCATTCCAAGGGATTGTTCTGGTCCTGATTTGTGATGCAAAAATTGGGAAACCTATGAATTGAGAATTAACTCAAGACCAAATGAATGATACTGTGCCAAAGACCTTAATTCAGACAGCTTCATGTTCTTCAATAAAGTGAGCAAAGGTGGAATTAAACTCCATGCAACCAGTGAGGGAACTCAAATGATTTAGAGAAAAATAGAATTTCTACAACATTGGGAAATTTAGACAAAATGTCTCTCATGACATGCAATAGGATTATTGCTAAAGATCAAAATTGTCTATAGCAATATTGGAAGAGAGACTTGTCAAATATAATCGTAAAATGCCTCAAGGTATTGCCTAATGCCTAAACTTGCTCAAAACAAGAATTGTCACTATAACATTCAGGCTGGTGGACTACATGAGATGCTGCATGAATTTACATTCCCAAGTACTAATCAAGTCAATGAGAGTAGAACAAAAATCATGACTCTGAGCTTTCACCACTTCTGTATGAATACAATCCATGGTGTTTTTATAAATGTTCAGAGTATTTGTATACTCTTCACATTGTCAGTAACTCAGAAACAGTGGTATAATTGTCTCTTGAAGAGGTGGACATATATGATGTATGATGTTGGGAACAACAGCTCGTTGGACTGATGTTATTGGATGGTACTATTTTGGCATAGAGAACATTCTGATAGATATATTGGGGAATTGTTAATACTTCCATTATTCCAATTGCTTCCCTATTTTTGTCCAACTCTTCCAAAGCTTGTGAAAATCTGCTTGAAGAACAGATAACTTGCAAAGGAAAAGGAAAATTGTAAGGAGAGATCCCTACTGTTATAAACTGTACTTAGGGAGATATTACGCCAGATTAGCCTTCAGCATCAGGTAAAGAATCAAATTAACAAAGCCCATTTACAATGCTGCCTAATGACATTGCAGAAATTCACCAAAGATCCTTAGATAGCACCTTCCAATCCTATAATCACTTCTGTCAAGAAGGACAAGGGCAGCAGATACAAGTGAACACCACCTCCAAACCACTCACTATCCTTAGTTGGAAATAGATCTCTGTTCATCAAGTGTTGCTGGGTCAAAATCCTGAACTCCCCTTCCCCAACAGAATTGTGGGTTTACCTACAGCATATGCACTGCAGCATTTCAAGAAGACAGCTCATCACCACATTCTCAATGGCAATTAGGAACAGACAATAAATGTTAGCACTGCCCATCCCACGGGTGGATAAAAAAATCATTCAACTTATCGTTTGCTTGGAGATGCACGCTGACATCTGGATAGTGGATCTCTTACTGAAATATCCCCAGCCATCTTAAAAGAGGAGCCTGGCACCATCTTGGGCCTTGCAATGGCTTAACAAACAATGCTGCCACGTGGCCAACCCACCCACCACTGAAATGGAGTCATATGCTTGGTGTCCAATGTGTTGCATTGCATATCATCCATTTATCCTGTCCACCCAAAATTCTGTTTCTATTCTGAATGTGGAACAAGATATAAGGAAACGAGTAATTCCGGTAAAAGTGCAATACTTAGAATTCAGCTTAAGGGTATTTTAAAATCCAACATGTTCTTCCATCTCTCCAAAGAATCCTACAACAGACTGTCTCCCCGTAGGAGCAGTACAGAAATATTACACAGTGTGATATTCTATCAAGGCAGGCAGCAAACAGCTGCAAGGCACCTTGCAAAGTAAGGCACTGGTCAAACAAGTCACTACTGAGTCTATGTTTTACACCTCCAAACAGCTGGCTCTGAGAAAACTGAAGAGAGAGAAAAATGATTGTGCTCAAAGGTATAATTATGATTCATAGACAGGGGTGAAATGCAACATAAGAATACCTTTAGTTGTTAAGTGCACTCTGTGCTACAGCACTGAGTCATACAGGGCAGGTTGCTCTCAAGTGATATTAGGTATTTGAGATGAATTAATTGATCTCAGTGGGCTTGGATAATAGAGAGGGAGAAGAGTCATTCATGGCTCATTTCCAATATACTGTCTCTTGTAGCCACCTATGAAAAACAGTGTAGATTTCAAGGACCAGGTTCAGCTTATCTACAATGTCTGCTGTCGTAGAATTGCCTTCCAACCCATTAAACTGACACATCATGATAGTGTCCTTGAAACCTTGGCCCAGCAGGAATCACAGTCTTCAGTAAAAGAGACATAAAAATACAATAAAACCTTGAATATCTTCATTCCTCAGCCTGTGTATCTGATCTCCTGGGGACGTGACCCATATTCCCGATGTGATTTCCTTGATCCCAACCCTCTGTTAGTGCTCCTATTCCACCTCATTCTTCCCAAACCTTGTCCCAATATTACAAACCCACCAACCTGGTCCTAGTATTCCCAATCTATGAGTGGCCTGAGTGCTCCAAGCACCAAAACTGCATCAAAAATATCTGTTCTGCAGTTACTTAAATGGTATCAATTAAAAATGCACAGTCATGACTTGTCCCAAGGTGAATAAAGTAACTAAAAGTCAACTGGCAATCCCACATAAATTGTTGTTTACACTTTTTTTAGATTTGGTTCTGTACAGGATGGAAATTGGCTCTTCGGCCCAACAAGTCCACACGACCCTCCTAAGAGTAACCCCCAGGCCCATTCCCCTACCCTATATTTATGTCTCACTAATGAATCTAACATTATGGGCAATTTGGCATGGCCAGTTTACCTGATCTGCATATCTTTGGATTGTGGGAGGAAACCCACACAGACACACGGAGAATGTGCAAACTCCACGCAGACAGTCGCCCCAGGGGGGAACCTGGGTCCCTAGAACTGTGAGGCAGCAGAGTCTGCCATGTTGCTACCGTCCTGCCATGTGTAAAGGGATTTAGGCTAATTTGATGTTCAGCTTGGAGACAGTTTGGAAGTGGTGTACGCAAGAAGGCAGTGCTGGGCACATTCTGTTCTTGAGTATATAGACATTTAGACATTTGCCTAACACCACAGATGCATCCATTTTGATGCGAAGTTTGAGTCTGAAAGTGACTCTGAAAACCTCTTCTTCCTGTTGAGCCACTGTCCTTTTTCATTTGTTGCTTTTCAGAGCCATCCAGGGTATATTTTAATTGAAAACAGCTATTGCTTAAGGACGCAGCCTATGGAAATTCACATCATTAGAAGTTAATTCATAAATCGTAAAATATTTGGGGTGGCATCATAGCTCAGTGGTTAGCACTGCTGCCTCACAGTGCCAGGGACCCAGGTTCAATTCCAGCCTCGGTTGACTGTCTGTATGGAGTTTGCACATTCTCCCTGTGTCTGCATGGGTTTCCTCCCACAATCCAAAGATGTGCAGGTTAGGTGAATTGGCCAAGCTAAATTACCCACAGTGTTAAGTGCATTGGTCAGAGAGAAATGGGTCTGGGTGGGTTACTCTTTAGAAGGTCGGTGTGGACTTGTTGGGCTGAAGGGCCTGTTTCCACGCTGTAGGGAATCTAATCTAAGATATTGTGTCAAAGGTGACTTAGCTCAAAAATGTTGTATTTTGAATGATCACATGATTCAACACAGCAATCAAAGAATGCAACAAATTTTAATTTTGACATCTTCTATTAGCAAGGTCACAATCCTTCTACTGACAATAGAAAGGTTTGATTAGAAGTAAACTTCATTCACAGCAGTGTGTTAATGGGAATGCATACATAGGTGTGGCTACTGATTGAATGGATGTGATCATGACATCATTGACATCAATGGAATGATACAACTTCAGGAACCCAAAACTGGTCAATAATTGGTCAGCTCCTGAAATAAGTGTTCATCAGGAATTCCTGATGAAGAGCCTTTGCCTGAAACATCAATTTCCCTGCTCCTCAGATGCTGCCTGACCTGCTGTGCTTTTCCAGCACCACACTCTCGACCCTAATCTCCAGCATCTGCAGTCCTCACTTTCACTTAGCTCCTGAAGTAACCCTTGTTAAGAAACTTGGTGAGCTCTGTTCTGCACTTTCATAAACAGCAACTCCACAAAGTCACAGCTGGGATAATTTTAAATTACTTGCACTCAAGGTTTGTACAAAGCTGCAGTGAGTGGCTGGAGAGTTTGGTAGTTTCTGCTGACCGTAGAAAGGGAAGTAACGATCTGGCACCAGTTGCTGACGTGCTATTTGCCCAACAAAATGAGTAGGACTTGGAAAGGAAAAGGCACAGAGGATGTAGAAGGAGGATTCTCCTTCAAAACCCTTATCTCATGAGATTATTCTGGGAGTATCACTGTGGAAGTATTGCGTAGAAGGATGAATAATGCCTTAGAAATGCCTTTGCTTAATGAAGGAGATAATAAAATTAAATCTTTTTCACAACAACCTGGAGGCTCAAACTAGGATGTCATTTCCACTTTTGTATCTGCTTCCTTCCCAGCAGCAGCTAGCTACCTCAGTAATATATCAGAGTTCACCATCAACAAAAGCATGAGGGAGGTGATAGTGCCAGAGGGAGCTGGAACATGATTCTCTTATTCTGAGGACAGAAGACCAAGATGAGAGTGCATGGGGAATGCCAGGACAACAGGTTTCCCAATGCTATCAGCTGCTATTTAGCCCCTACATAAAATGTGAGTGAGATAACTACTGCAACAGCTATTATTCTGTCAATGTGCAACCACAACAAGAATTCATTTTGATGAATACTCTCTATCGTGGAAGCACTCACATGCTTTTTTTTTCATACTGACAGTAAGCAATAATAAACATCTTCGCAACTCGAAAACATAATAAGGATATCTCCTCAGTTAGAAGGACAATCCTTTCATTGAAAGCTTGTGATCCCTTTGTGCCATCCATCCTGGGAAGACGAGGCCTTCAATGAAAGCCACGGAGCCATCTGCAACACCCATGGAGCAATCTTCTGAAGAAAAGATTCCACTGATTGCTTGTGGTCAATGTGTACAGGGATTTCCATGTCTGTGATTGGATGCTGTGTCCTCCAAAACATCACAATTCTGACAGCCAAGCCACTACCTCCTGGGGATGAAAGAAAAGGAAGGATAGAGAGAACATCCATCTAGCTTGTTCTACAGTGGAAACTGCAACAGTGGTCTTCAGAGACTGCCATAGGAGGTCTGACAGTGCTGCCATTGAGGTGCCCACTCCTTTCACATTGAGACTGTATTTCAAACACAACACTGCATTGAAGATGCACAGTTTCTGCTTCTATCGGGTCAACCTCCCAGTTTTTTGAAAGCATTTTCCTATAGTTTGCCTCAATGTAAACCTCATCTGAGTCCATAGCAGCAGAACCTCAAGAGAATCCACATTTGTACTGACATATCTACCTCCTTTCTGCAGCCAGTATGGCCAGTATCTTAACGCATATGGATCCCAATTCTATTCTAGCCTCTAACTTTGTTCCAATATCTGAACCAGTGGCTTTCTCCTCTCAGCCTTCCACCTGAGACTGCACCACCTCACCAGAGGGCTGTTCTTGACTACCTGAAAGAAGAGCTGAAAAATGTGTTGCTGGAAAAGTGCAACAGGTCAGGCAGCATCCAAGGAGCAGGAGAATCGACGTTTCGGGCATAAGCCCTTCTTCAGGAATGAAAGAAGAGTAGAGGAAAAGTGTTAAGAGTAGAAGAAATGTAAGAATGAGGGATTTGTTGTGGTTCTGTTCACCGAGCTGGAAATTTTTGTTGCAAACGTTTCGTCCCCTGTCTAGGTGACATCCTCAGTGCTTGGGAGCCTCCTGTGAAGTGCTTCTGTGGTGTTTCCTCCGGCATTTATAGTGACCTCTCCCTGCCGCTTCCAGTTGTCAGTTTTAGCTGTCCGCTGTAGTGGCCGGTATATTGGGTCCAGGTCGATGTGTTTGTTGATGGAGTTTGTGGATGAGTGCCATGCTTCTAGGAATTCCCTGGCTGTTCTTTGTTTCACTTGCTCTATAATGGTAGTGTTGTCCCAGTCGAATTCATGTTGTTTGTCGTCTGCGTGTGTGGCTACTAAGGATAGCTGGTCGTGGCGTTTCGTGGCTAGTTGATGTTCATGGATGCGGATCGTTAGACAGGGGACAAAACGTTTGCAACAAAAATTTCCAGCTCGGCGAACAGAACCACAACAACGAGCACCCGAGCTACAAATCTTCACCCAAACTTTGAATGAGGGATTTGGCCATGGGAATGGCACCTCTTGAGATGAATATGATGAGTGCTTGGAGAAGGTGCAAAACATTGCAACTTATCACCTTGCAACTTTGCCTCAACATGCCAGGTGCTGCAGACTCTGTCAGAGCGATGCCCACAATCCTGCAGACCAATGCTGAATGGCACTGAGGTGATGGAATCGTGATAAGGCTCTGTCAGCCATTGTCTTGTTCTAATATTGTAGGAGACCTTCTCTTACAAGAAAGAAAGTAGAATTGCAGTAACTATTGGCTGAATTTTACCAGGCTCCCTCTCGGATTGGGCCGGGAAATGGGTTTGGAGGAGGGGTAAATATTAAGGGGAAAATGGAAAGTAGACTGCCTGGGACCTTGCTGGCATAAAGGCATTTTACCAGCAGCTTAAAGCCTTTCATGCAATGAGAAATGGCAATGGGCCCCCATTCGACAGCAATAAGGTCTGTAAATCTGAAAACTACAATAAAGTCACCATTATCTGGAATTCTCATGCAACCGGCATACGATCGGTGTAGGTTTCTTTGCTCTAGGAACTGTTTGTTTGATCGCTTCTTTTGATAAAATCTCAATGATGGCATTATGAGCCGTCTCAGCTGCAAATGGCTCATTCATGTATCCTCCAACCCCTACATGTGACAGATACCAGGGAGTTTACTGTACTTAGACTTAACTCTTCAAAAAAGTCACATCCCATTGACCAAGACCTGGAGGAGAAGTTGAGAGATTTATGTGTGCCTTGATAAAAGCAATGTATTTAACTACAACTGAGAACAAGTTGTGGAAGTAGAGTCCTTTTGATTTCTTCACAATTGCAGAGTAACATCAAAGGAAGGCAGAGGAAAAATTGAAATTCTGAGCAATGCTATGAAAGCCAAGAGATAAAGTGCTTGTGAAACATGATAATCATATTAAAATGCAAACAACCCTCTTTGACATCCAAATATTTGTAGTGACTGACACAAAGGGATCAATGAACACTGATAAACACAGTTCACAAATCATCACACAGAGAACAACATGCTCCAAAGCACTGAAATACCATTTGAATTTGATTTAAGAAAAAAGTACAAAGAAAATTTACAGCTCAGGAAAAGGCCCTTTGGCCCTCCAAGCCTGAGCCAATCCAAATGTACTGTCTAAACCTGTCGGTCAATTCCTAAGCATCTGTATCCCTCTACTCCCCCCCCCTACTCATGCATTTATCCAGATGCATCTTAAATGAATCTACCATGCCTGTCTCTACCACCTCTGCTGGCAACGCGTTCCAAACGCCCACCACCCTCTGTGTGAAGTACTTGCCGCGTGTATCCCCCTTAAACTTTCCACCTCTCACCTTGAAAGCGTGACCTCTCGTTATTGAATCCTTCACCCTGGGAAAAAGCTCGTCTCTATCCACCCTGTCAATACCCTTCATGATTTTGTAAACCTCAATCAGGTCCCCACTCAATCTCCTTTTTTCTAATGAAAATAAACCTAACCTACTTAACCTCTCTTCATAGCTAGCACCTCCCATACCAGGCAACATCCTCATAAATCTTCTCGACATCCTCTCCAAAGCGTCCACATCCTTTTGGTAATGTGGCGACCAGAACTATACACAGTATTCTAAATGCGGCTGAACCAATGTCTTGTACAATGTTAACATGACTTGCCAGCTCTTATACTCGATACACCATCCAATGAAGGCAAGCATACTATATACCTTCTTGACCACTCTATCCACCTATGCAGCAACTTTCAGGGTACAATGGACCTGAACTCCCAGATCTCTCTTCCCATCAGCTTTTCCCAAGGCTCTTTCGTTCATTGTATAATTTGCTCTAGAATTAGTCTTGCCGAAATGCATCACCTCACATTTGTCTGGATTGAAAACCATCTGCCACNAAATGCATCACCTCACATTGTCTGGATTGAAAACCATCTGCCACTTTTCCACCCAACTCTCCAGTCTATCTATATTCTCCTGTATTCTCTGACAATCCCTTATGCTTTCTGCTATTCCACCAATCTTCGTGTCATCTGCAAACTTGCTGATCATATCAACAGTGCCCTCTTCCAGATCATTTATATATATTACAAACAATAGTGGCCCCAATACTGACCCCTGTGGAACATCACTGGTCACCTTTCTCCATTTCGAGAAACTCCCTTCAACTACTACTCTCTGTCTCCTGTTGCTCAACCAGTTCTTTAGACACCTAGCTAGAACACTCTGCACACCATATAACTTCACTTTCTCCATTAGTCTACCATGAGGAACCTTATCAAAGGCCTTACTAAAGTCCATGTATATGACATCAACAGCCCTTCCTTCATCTATCAACTTGGTCACTTCCTCGAAGAACTCTATTAAGTCGGTAAGGCACAATCTCCCCTGCACAAAACCATGTTGCCTATCACTGATAAGCCCATTCTTTTCTAAATATAAATCGATCCTATCCTTCAATACCTTCTCCAGCAACTTTCCCACCACCGACATCAGGCTCACTGGTCTGTAGTTACCCGGACTACCCTTCTTGTACAGGGGGACAACATGACCAACCCTCCAGTCCGCCAGCATCTCACCTGTAAGCCCATTCTTTTCTAAATATAAATCGATCCTATCCTTCAATACCTTCTCCAGCAACTTTCCCACCACCGACATCAGGCTCACTGGTCTGCAGTTACCCGGAATATCCTGACTACCCTTCTTGTACAGGGGGACAACATGACCAACCCTCCAGTCCGCCAGCACCTCACCTGTATTTAAGGATGCCACAAAGATATCTGTCATGGTCCCAGCTATTTCCTCTCACCTCCCTCAGCAACCTGGGATAGATCCCATCCAGTCCTGGGGATTTGTCCACCTTAATAACCTCTAGCATACCCAACACATCTTCCCTACTTATGCCAACGTGATCCAGACTAATCAAACTTGTACCTCTAATCTCAAGATTCATCATGTTCCTCTCCTCAGTGAACATTGATGCAAAGTAATCATTCAGAATCTCACCCATTCTCTCAGGTTCGACACGCAGCTTTCCTTTTAGCCCGCTTGATTCCTCATTTAAGACTTGTCCTACTCTTCCGATATTCTTCCAGGGCCTGTTCTGTTCTTAGCTGCCTAGACCTTATGTATGCTTCCATTTTCCTCTTGGCTAGTCGTACAATTTCTCCTGTCGTCCACGGTTCACGAATCTTGCCCTTTCTATCCTTTGCCTTCAACGGGACATGCCTATCCTGCACTATCTTTAACCTATCTTTGAAAGCCTCCCATATCTCAAATGTGGACTTCCCTTCAAATAGCTGTGTCCAATCCACTTTCCCAGCTCCTGCCTAATTTTGATATAATTGGCCTTGGCCCAGTTTAGTACTTTTCCCTTAGGACCACTCTCTTCTTTATCTACGAGTATTCTAAAACTTATAGAATTGTGGTCACTGTTCCCAAAGAAATCCCCCAGTGCAATGCCTACCACCTGTCCTGGCTCATTCCCCAGTACCAGGTCCAATATGGTCCCTTCCGTCGTCAGACTATTGACATACTGCTCTAGAAAACTCTCTTGGACACTTCTTACAAATTCTACCCCATCCAGACCTTTGATGTTAAGTGTATCCCAGTCAATGTTGGGAAAATTAAAATCTCCCATCATCACTACCCTATTGCCTTGACATCTTTCCATAATCTGTTTACCTATTTGTTCTTCTACCTCACTCTCACTGTTGGGAGGTCTGTAATATAGCCCCAACAGTGTGACTGCACCCTTCTTATTTCTCAGCTCCACCCATAATGCCTCACCACCCAAGACTGCCATAGTGTGCTCCTTTAGCACAGCCATGATATCGTCCTTGACCAACATCCCAGATTAGGGACAGGATTTACATGTATTTGAAAAGGCAAGGAATAGTTAGGGATATTCAACATGGCATTGTGCGTGGGAAATCATGTCTCACAAACTTCATTGAGTTTTTTGAAGAAGTAACAAAGAGTATTGATGAGGGCAGAGCAGTAGATGTGATCTATATGGACTTCAGTAAGGCATTCGACAAGGTTTCCCATGGTGGGGGAGACTGGTAAGCAAAGTTAGATCTCATTGGAATACAGGGAGAACTAGCCATTTGGATGCAGAACTAGTTTGAAGGTAGAAGACAGAAGGTGGTGGTGGAGGGTTGTTTTTCAGACTGGAGGCCTGTGACCAGTGGAGTGCCACAAGGATCAGTGCTGGGTCCATTGCTTTTCGTCATTTATATAAATGATTTGGATGTGTACATAGAAGATATGGTTAGTAGTTTGCAGATGACACCAAAATTGGAGGTGTAGAGGGTTACCTCAGATTACAACAGGATCTTGACCAGATGGACCAAAGGGTAGCAGATGGATTTTAATTTAGGCAAATGTGAGGTTTTGTGCTGCATTTTTAAAAAGTCAAATCAGGGCAGGACTGATACACTTAATGGTAAGGTCCTGGGGAGTGTTGAACAAAGAGACCTTGGAGTGCAGGTTCATAGTTCATTGAAAGTGGAACCTCAGGTTGATAGGACAGTGAAGAAGGCATTCGGTATGCTTTCCTTTATTGGTCAGAGTATTGAATGCAGGAGTTGGGAGGTCATGTTGTGGCTGTACAGAACATTGGTTAGGCCATTTTTGGAATATTGTGTGCAGTTCTGGTCTCCCTCCTATAGGAAGAATGTTATAGAGTCATAGAGATGTACAGCATGGAAACAGACCCTTCAGTCCAACCCGTCCATGCCGACCAGCTATCCCAATCTAGTCCCACCTGCCAGCACCCGGCCCGTATCCCTCCAAACCCTTCCTATTCATATACCCATCCAAATGCCTCTTAAATGTTGCAGCTGTTCCTCTGGCAGCTCGTTCCATACACATATCACCCTCTGTGTGAAAACGTTGCCCCTTAGGACTCTTTTAAATCCTTCCTCTCTCACCCCAAAACCTATGCCCTCTTGTTCTGGACTCCCCCACCCCAGGGAAAAGACTTTGTCTATTTACCCTATCTATGTCCCTCATAATTTTGTAAACTTCTATAAGGTCACCCCTCAACCTCCGACCTCCAGGGAAAACAGCCCCAGCCTGTTCAGCCTCTCCCCAAAGCTCAGATCCTCCAACTCTGGCAACATCCTTGTAAATCTTTTCTGAACCCTTTCAAGTTTCACAACATCTTTCCAATAGGATGGAGACCAGAACTGCAGGCAATATTCCAACAGTGGCTTAACCAACGTCCTGTACAGCCGCAACATGACCCCCAACTCCTGTACTCAATACTATGACCAATAAAAGAAAGCATACCAAACGCCACTTTCACTATCCAATCTACCTGCGACTCCACTTTCAAGGAGCTATGAACCTGCACTCCAAGGTCTCTTTGTTCGGCAACACTCCCTAGGACCTTACCATTAAGTGTGTAAGTCCTGCTAAGATTTGCTTTCGCAAAATGCAGCACCTCGCATTTATCTGAATGAAACTCCATCTGCCACTTCTCAGATCATTGGCCTATCTGGTCAAGATCCTGTTGTAATCTGAGGTAACCCTCTTTGCTGTCCCCCACACCTCCAATTTTGGTGTCAACTGCAAACTTACTAACTGTACCTCTTATGCTCGCATCCAAATCATTTATATAAATGACAAAAAGTAGAGGACGCAGCACCAATCCTTGTGGCACTCCACTGGTCACAGGCCTCCAGTCTGAAAAACAACCCTCCACCACCACCCCTGTATTCCGTGAGATCGAACCTTGCTAATCAGTCTCCCATGGGGAACCTTGTCGAACGTCTTACTGAAGTCCATATAGATCACATCTACTGCTCTGCACTCATCAATCCTCTTTGTTACTTCTTCAAAAACTCAATCAAGTTTGTGAGACATGATTTCCCATGCACAAAGCCATGTGATTATCCCTAATCAGTCCTTGCCTTTTCAAACACATGTACATCCTGTCCCTCAGGATTCCCTCCAACAACTTGCCCACCACTAACGTCAGGCTCACTTGTCTACAGTTGCCTGGCTTGTCCTTACAACCCTTCTTAAACAGTGGCACCACGTTAGCCAACCCCCAGTCTTCCGGCACCTCACCTGTGACTATCGATGATACAAATATCTCAGCAAGAGGCCCAGCAATCACTTCTATAGCTTCCCACAGAGCTCTAGGGTACACCTGATCAGGTCCTGGGGATTTATCCACCTTTATGCCTTTCAAGATATCCAACACTTCCTCATCTGTAATTTAGACACTTTGGAGGATGTCACCATCTATTTCCCTATAGCCTATATCTTCCATATCGTTTTCCACAGTAAATGCAGATGCAAAATACCTGTTTAGTATCTCCCCCATTTTCTGTGGCTCCACACAAAGGCATCCTTGCTGATCTTTGAGGGGCCCTATTTTCTCCCTAGTTAACCTTTTGTTCTTAACGTATTTGTAAAAACCATTTGGATTCTCCTTAATTCTATTTGCCAAAGCTATCTCATGTCCCCTTTTTGCCCTCCTGATTTCCGTCTTAAGTATACTCCTACTGCCTTTATACTCTTCTAAGGATTCACTTGATCTATCCTGTCTATACCTTACATATGCTTGCTTCTTTTTCTTTACCAAAACCTCAATTTCTTTAGTTACCCAGCATTCCCTATACCTACCAGCCTTTCCTTTTACTTTCTCTGGATTCTCGTTATCTCATTTCTGAAGGTTTCCCATTTTCCAGCCCTCCCTTTACCTGCAAACATCTGCCCCCAATCAGCTTTCAAAAGTACTTGCCTAATACGGTCAAAATTGGCCTTTCTCCAATTTAGAACTTCAACTTTTAGATCTGGTCTATCCTTTTCCATCACGATTTTAAAACAAATGGAATTATGGTCACTGGCCCCAAAGTGCTCCCCCACTGTCACCTCAGTCACCTGCTCTGCCTTATTTCCCAAGAGTAGGTCAAGTTTTGCACTTTCTCTAGTAGGTACATCCACATACTGAATCAGAAAATTTTGTTGTACACACTTCACAAATTCCTCTCCATCTAAACCTTTAACATGATGGCAGTCCCAGTCTATGTTTGGAAAGTTAAAATCCCCTACCATAACCACCATAATCTTACAGATAGCTGAGATCTCCTTACAAGTTTGTTTCTCAATTTCCCTCTGACTATTCGGGGGTCTATAATACAATCCCAATAAGGTGATCATCCCTTTCTTATTTCTCAATTCCACCCAAATAACTTCCCTGGATGTATTTTCAGGAATATCCTCCCTCAGCACAGCTGTAATGCTATCCCTTGTCAAAAACGCCACTCCCCCTCTTGCCTCCCTCTCTATCCTTCCTGTAGCATTTGTATTGTGAAACTTGAAAGGGTTTAGAAAAGATTTACAAGGACATTGCCAGCATTGAAGGGTTTGAGCTAAAGGGAGAGGCTGAACAGGCAGGGGCTGTTTCCCTGGAGCGTCGGAGTCTGAGGGGTGACCTTATAGAGGTATAGAAAATCATGAGAGGCATGGATATGATAAAAATGCAAGGTCTTTTCCTTAGGTTGGGGGACTTCAGAACTAGAGGGCATACATTTTGGATGAGAGCAGAAAGACTTAAAAGGGACCTAAGGAGCAACTTTTCCACTCATAGGATGGTGCGTGTTTGGAATGAGCTGCCAGAGGAAGTGGTGGAGGCTGTTATAATTACACCCTTTAAAACACATCTAGATAGGTACATGACTAGAAGGGTATAGAGGATATAGGCCAAGTGTTGGCAAATTGGACTAGATGTGATCGACACGGACAAGTTGGACCGAAGGATCTGTTTCCGTGCTGTATATCTCTATGACTTTATGACTTTAGGAACCAACTACCTAGAATGTAACAACCGATGGGTGGCCTTCTTTTCATAAGTGTTCAGATGTTGAATTCTGTCTCTATGTTGCTTAATGTTAATGTTCATGCCACATCTATGCATCATGCATCAGTGTAAGTATCAAGTAGGGGGAAAAAGTTCTACGCAATGACAAACTGTGGCCATGAGATTAATAATTATACTTCTATCCGGGCTGCATTTATAAAGACAGGCTGCCCATCTTTGTTACATTATCATTTGTACTGTGATGGGTAATTCATGTATCTTGCAGCTTTCGGAGGCTGTTGTGATACCACGGTGATGTTCCTTCCTTTGAACAATGAGTCCTGGGTTCAAGTACCACCTGCTTGAAATGTGTATAATGACATTTCTGAACAGGTTGATTAGGAAATTGCAATACAAGATTTTGAAATGCTAATTGAGATAAGTGGGAAAACTACTCTCAGACATGTTTATAATTAATCTTCTCCATTATGTTTTAATAACTTGGAAAGAAGCTGGTTTGCATTTCAATCTCAGTGACATTTTCATACTCTATTCATAAGAGCATTAATATATTTTGTTGGTGTCAGTATGCGCCTCTTTCTCCATAACTGCGGGAGATTCAGTACTCGTCCTGAGCTGCCAGTTTTTAAAAGAGTATTTACAATATCAGCGAGTCCAAAGCATGAACTACTGCTGTGAAAGATTATTATAAAATTCTAATTTTGGAAAATTCATTGACGCATTTCTGGTGAGCAGGAAATTAATCCCACTCCATGTACCTTAATAAATTATGGAAAACTGAGGCTACTGAATTAGAGAGATTTATCTGTAACACTCTGCATAACTAGTATGAGAGAACTCTTATCTTGGGTATTCATCACAGTGTCAGCATAGATGAGAAAAAACTGAGGTCTGCACTTTACAGAGGTTTAGTCAATTTATTAGATATTGCCAGCTTACAGTTTATGAGAAATTATGAGAAGGAAGCATTATAAAGTTAAGGAATCACAGAATAAAGTCAAGGTTACACTCAACAAACACGGCTGATAGTACATGGAGAGGAAAATTTCTCATGACTATAATTATGAGAGAGACTAAACAATGCAGAACCTTGAATCATACATCAGCCTTCTTTCATTCTCCCCCCTTCTCTTAATGGACTGATTTCTGGCCTGCCTGACCCAAGATATATCCACAATCTGTGACACAACAATAGACACAATAATAATTATTTTAAATTGCTTTATTAATATAGAAGAAGGAAAAGAACTTTTGAACCCATTACAAATAGCACACCATATGTACAACACAGAATGCCACTTTGCATCTTTGGGAAGCTGCAAAGTAATCTCAAAAGTGATCAAGCTTTGTTTGTCTTTCAACAAGTTTATTCATATTTCTGTGTTAGTTGACTTGCTAATGGATCCCATGATGTGGCTCACTTTTTCCCAAATGATACACTGTTTTAAGGAAGTGTGGATGCCAATGTGTGACAGATAACATATTACAGGGAATAAGAGTGAGCAACAGAGCAGTTGGCCAGATGAAATTGAAGAGTTACTGCACCTCTGTTTGCAGGAGAGTGTAATTAAAGAGAAAAGTTAGCCTGAAATGTTTCCATTGTTAATGTGAACACAGGGATTTATAATGGGGAAAAGATGTCACAAAAGGGTGAAGATTTTTTTCAATCAACACATTGCATATATAATAGACAGGAAATAGTATAAAAACATAGTCTTCAATTGGAAATGCAGTGCACAATGAGGGGAAGTAGTGGTAGAATATATGTACAGAGTGCATCAGCACTAAAAACTTTGCTGCCTACTTTCACCTCACTTAATCTCTCCCTTCCTCTAATTCCAGGAGAACACGACCCACAATAGTGGAGAAAGAGCCAAGATGTGTAGTGAGGTTTGGACCTCACACACTACAAGGCGAGTACTGTGATTGTCCAGCAACTGAATGACCATGACCGAGCCCCTGGTCAGATATTGCATATTGTCCTTGACTGACTGTGCCAGGACCCCCTGAGTGAAATGTTTCTCCCTTCAATTGACTGAGAACTATTCCTTTTTGACTTTGAGACATGACTTTAATTGAAGAATGTATATGTGTTTGCCATGTAAGTTGCTGGCACTTGGTGCAGCTGTGAGATCAGCATAACACGTTGCCAAATAGCAACATGTCCACCTCCATGACACATCACTGCTGACAATCATGACCAGCTGCCTGGCTTTGCATCTGCATTAAAAGGCAAGTTAAGACTGGAACACCATAGACCTTAAGCTCTGGATGTGGGGGCAAAGTGCAAAAAGGCAAGGCAAGACGCGATACTGTGAGCATCCCGCGAGGCATTAAATGAGGGAGCGCAAAGAAAGCAAACGAGGTTCCCTGAGATGCAGCTTGGTCCAATCCAAGAGCTGGATGCCTAATCCTGCACACAGAGTGTCCTTCCAGTTACATTTCAATGAAAGGTGCTGGTACACTCCAATGTGCATCATTAAAGAGCAGAAATATATGAAAAATGGATGAGAGATGTGCCATAAAGATACGGTGAAGCTGCTACTTGTCAGATACCAGCTCCTTGGATGACAAGTGCATGTGGCCTTTGCCCTGGAGTGTACCCTGAGACGTTGGTGAAAGGGTCTACGATGGTGACCTGGAGAAACAAGCAGGAGTTACCAGACACCCCCTCCTGCTTTTACATCAGGAATTGTAGAATTTAGTTTCCATCTGTCAGGAATTGGGATGGGAATCTGCAATGTTAAAGAGGCAAGATGACGTAGATGCAAGATTAAGTATTTGTGAGGGTGATCACGAGCAAACCCTATTAACCCTGTTTATAGGTATCTAGGCATTACTAGTGAGGATCTCTTCTCCACATGCAGAACTCCATTGAAAAATGTGAGCTGTTAACATTGAAAAAGGCCTCACATGACTCCTCACACAATACTCCTACATTTCTTGCCAAGGCCATGTTGTTCAAAGCCTGGGAAGATTCTACTCAGAGAGTAAAAGACTTTCCTGAAGCACAAGTTAGGCCTCAGTGAGAAAATTCAGTTATCATAGAACCCCTACAGTGCAGAAAGAGGCCACTCAGCCCCCTCCAAAGAGCATCCCACTGGGATCCAGCCCCCACCCTGTCCCTGCATTTCCCAAGGCCAATCCACCTAACCTGCACATCTTTGGAGTGTGGGAGAAACCCATGCAGATACAAGGGGAATGTGCAAAATACAAGACTGGAATTGAGTCTGCGTCCCTGGCACTGCGAGGAAGATTACTAACCACTGAGCCAATGTGCCACCCGGTAAACAGAGACTAAATAACTAGGATTGTTCTCACTGGAGCAAAGAAAACTATGGTTTTTGGAGATAATTTAGGAAGAAAATGGTTCTATTGGTTGTAGGGTCAAAAGACCCAGGTTTAAAACTCCATATATACCATGTATAAAAGTTGATTTTTTAGATGATTTTAAAAGTTGAAGTTATAGGGTCAACTATTACATGGGCTCTAGTTTTGAGGGGCTGAAATACATGCTGCAGTTCGAAATATTGTATTATTAGCAGAAGTTGATTTGATCGCTCAACTAATTGTGGGTAAAAAAGAAAAACACAATGAATTACAGTAAAAGTAATTACCAGATAAACACAAGAGAAACAAGAATGAATTACTGGTAGGAAATTATATTTATACATACGGGTACGAAAATGTAACATGTCAGAGATTTGTTAGAGTCCTGCAAAATCACACTGTTCAACATTGCTATGGCCTGGTATAATGGCACACTTAAAATGAAACATTTATTAAATTCTGAATATGTACG
Source organism: Chiloscyllium plagiosum (assembly GCF_004010195.1). Classification (NCBI taxonomy): domain Eukaryota; kingdom Metazoa; phylum Chordata; class Chondrichthyes; order Orectolobiformes; family Hemiscylliidae; genus Chiloscyllium; species Chiloscyllium plagiosum. Next base: position 38,497,434 of record NC_057737.1, read on the forward strand.
CATCTTGAACTTTCCCGCCAAATTCTTCTGTTTCCCTCCCATTTACTATCATATGTAATGAACCTCAGCAACATCAACAAATTTGTCAAAGAATTAAAGATATATGTAGCTAATATATCTCACTTTTATTTAGATATAATGGCACAATTAAAATGATTAACTTTTAACGATATTAACTTTTGGATGTATAGTGAACAAAGTGTGATAAGTACCAGTCTGAATGAATAAATGAATCAAAACATGCTGTAGTAAACTAAGTGGGTTAAGTAGAGTTATGAATGAATGAATGAATGAATGGAGACACAATATAATAAGTAAACAACGATGAATAGAATTACTGGTATGAATGAACAAATTTTGTTTAAGTGGGTTTATGGGAACATGCAGATTCCTTTGTAAGAGGTTAATAATACATTATAGTTGGGTCAACGTTTATACGAGATATGTGGAAAATACAAGAATTTTTGGTCAAAAATAAGGGGTCAATTTTTATATGAGTATATAAGGTCATTGTCCAATGAAGGATAATGATTTAGATTAGATTCCCTACAATATGGAAACAGGCCCTTCAGCCCAACAACTCCACCCTGACCCTTCAAAGAGTAACCGACCCAGCCCCATTCTCCTACTCTTTATTTACCCATGACTAACGCACCTAACACTATGGGCAATTTTGCATGGCCAATTCACCTGGCCTGTACATCTTTGGATTGTGGGAGAAAACTGGAGTACCTGGAGGAAACACACGCAGACATGGAGCGAATGTGCAAACTCCACACAGTCACCCAAGGCAGGAATCAAACCCAGGACCCTGGCACTGTAAGGCAGCAGTGCTAACCACTGAGTCACCATGCCGATCAGTAAAGATAATGGTCATAGATCATACATTCACTGAAACTAAAAATAATTTGGGATAGATCCCATGTTAATGACCATCCTGATCTAAGGCAGAATCTTCCCCTTCTGAGAAGCAGCATGGAAAGGGGTTGCAAGGGCAAATAATTGGGTGCTTTGTATTAATAATCCACTCAGATATTTTGCATACACCAGCCGGTGTGCTGACACATTGACTTCCAGTTCCAGAAGTTGCTGCTGTGCACAGATGTTGGAGGCATCCACAGTGGCAGGACGAACTACAGGGAAGAGAAGTTGGCATCAGAGAACTCATCACTTTCCTGCCAACTCAAAAATATAATTGGAAGCAACAATGTCCATATTGAACCTTCCCACCCTACTACCAGTTAATTAATGACCATTAAAGGCCTCATCCAATCTGGGCTGCAATTACTTCAGCTCCAGGTGAGATGAGAAAGGGTTGACCTACCTGTCTGGTAAATCAGTGCAGGTGGTTTGTGGGCTCAGCATAGCGACAACTTCTTGATTGGTTCCTGGGCAAGTGGCTACTATCCTGTGTGTAGACAATAGAGGAAACGTATCCAGCCTGCAAAGACTAAGCACCTCAACCTCTCCTGTGTGGGGAAATAACAGAACTGTTCCCACTCACCATTTCCCTAAAAATCACTCTCTGCACACTACATTGTTGAAAGAGAGAGAGGATAAAGCACATTTAATGACATTGAAATGGTGAAACCTTAACCAGTGAATGAGAGACTGAGAATCAGCATACTCATAACCTCATGTTGATACCAAACAGATGAAAGGAATCAAAAGAAACTGACCGACATCAGTGATCCAAACTGTGACCAAAGTATACATCTCTGACATTTTTTTCTCTTTCCCTCTCCAACTATTTGTGTATTGTCTCTTTTTCTATCTGTCTGTGTGTTTTACAAAGGGATAGAGTTTAAGTTACAGAGTTGTTTGTTAACAATTCATATTTCTTTCTTGCCATTGGTTAAATTGATTTCCAACACACAAGTCGGTAATGACTTACAAATATGAGTAGGGAAACATTCGGAAAAAGTGACCATTATATAACACATTTTAAGATGATAGAGAAAAACACAAGTTTGACATAAAAATAAGGTTAATAGATTGTAGAAAGGTTGATCTTGGACAGCCCAGAATAAAGCTTGGAAAAGTAACATGGGAAATAATTTTAACAAACAGCAATGTAGTATGAACAATAGAAACTATTTAAAATGGTGTTCAAGAGAATGCAGGAAAATATATCTATTGAAAAGAACTAGAAAAAACTGAACAGTAATGCTGGTCCATGGATGAATAAAGACTTAGGAAACAATTTATGGTTAAGAAACAGGCAAACAATAAGTACATGCAGAGCAGAGGTACGCAGGCTAGGAGACGATGCAAAGGGATCAGAAGAAGAAGAATAAAAACAAATTGGAAGGAACTATGAAATTAATTTATCAAGGAGCATGAACGAAGTAAAATATTTTATATTTTATTAAAAATGAAGGGTGTGATGGAATTAAAGATCAGAGAGGATAATACCACAGGTAACAATAAAGACAAAATATTAAATAATTATTTCGCTTCTGATTTGCTAGAAAGATAGAACAAGTTGAGATGAAATTGAATGATGAGTTGAACAATAATAAAAGTGCACTCTTAAAATAATAAAAGGGCATGTTTGAAAATACTAAATAAACTTGGAGAGGATCAACTTCTGAATCTTGATGGATTGCATCCAAGAATCTTAATGAATCTAAGGATGGTATAATGGAGGTACTAATACACAAATCTCATAATTTATCAGAGGACTAATGTCATTATGATAGAAGGGGCACAGAAGATGTGTGAGGGAAAATAACAGAATCTCTACTCAAGGAGAGAATCGATGAACATCTAGAAATGAGAAAACAGTGCACAGTAATCCAGTGCATGGATTTCAAAGTGGAAAATTTTGCTTCATGTTGAATTTTTAATTAGGGACAAGTAGCAGAATGATTGCTGGTAGGCTTCAAGACAGAAAGAGTGTGGGTGTAAAGGGTAAGTATTGAAATTGGTAGATGGTGGAAAATGGTGTTCCATAAGAATCAGGGCTGGGATCACACTGTTCACAATTTATATTAACAATTCAGATATTGGAATCAAAAACACAATTTTTAACTTTGATAATGACTGTACAATAGGAAGGTAATCAATACATATAAGGATGGCAATAAATTACAGGAGGACATTAATCATTTTGTAAAATGGGAAACTAATTGCCAAATGATTAGATATGGTATTGTTACAGGACTAAAGCAATGGGGACATGATTTCACATTCCACTAAAGCAAATGGTGAAACCCGAGTTCAGTTTATATTAAGCTATTCTAATGGTGTTCATGAAACCATAGACAATTATCATAAAAACACATCCAGTTCCCCAATGCCCTTTAAGAGAGAAAAATCTGTTGTCTTCACCTGGCCTGGCCTACATGCAATGCAAGACTCACACCAAATCTAGCTGACTCTTAACTGCCCTTTGAAATGACTTAACAAGCCATTTAGTTATGTCAAAGTGAAATCAAATGGACCACTGACATTGATCAAGGCACTAAAAATGACGACATCGCTCACAGTCCTGTCACCCCTGTAAAATCCTGCTCATCACGCCTAGGGACTTCAGCTAAAATTGCAAGAGCAGTGCTACTCCCCAGTCAAGCAACAGCCTGACATAATTATTCTCATTGAATCATACCTTACAGAAACTGTCTCAGATACCACCATCACCTTCCTTTGGTATATCTTGTCTCACTGACAGGACAGACCCGTCAATGGTGAACATAGGAAGGGAATTGACCTGGCAGTCCTCAACAGTAATTCCAGGCCGAATGAAGTCTTGTAATACCAGGTTAAACAAAGGTAAGGTGACCTCCTGTTTTTTAACATCTATCACAACCCATCTGCTGATGAATCAGTACTCCTGTATGTTTAAAACCACTTGCATATCTTACTAAGAGTGACAGGGCATAAAACATATAGTGGAGCCTTCAGTGTCCGTCACCAAGACTAGCACCTCTGCTGTCTGAGCTGGTTAGTCCTAAAGGATGTTAATACTAGTCTGGGCCAGAGCAGATAGTAAGGGAACCCATGCAAGGAAAAATGCATTTGACATCATGTTCATAAACCTACTCAACTGGAGTCAGTAGGAATCAAGGGAAACTCTTCTGCAGGTTGGAGTCCTACCTAGCACAAAGGAAGATGGTTGTGGTTATTAGAGGTCAAACATTTCACCTCCGTCCCAGGACATATTTCATAGGATCTTAGAATCCCTACAGTGCAGGAAGCGACCATTCGGCCCATCACGTCTGCAACAACGTCCAAAAAGCATTATATCCATGTAACCCTGCAACGTTTTATACTTCAACGCCAGGAGCATCCGGAATAAGGTGAGTGAACTTGCAGCATGGGTTGGTACCTGGGACTTCGACGTTGCGACCATTTCGGAGACATGGATAGAGCAGGGACAGGAATGGTTGTTGCAGGTTCCAGGATTTAGATGTTCCAGTAAGAACAGCGAAGATAGTAAAAGAGGGGGAGGTGTGGCATTGTTAGTCAAGGACAGTATTACAGTTGCAGAAAGGATATTTGGGGACTCGTCAACTGAGGTAGTATGGGCTGAGGTTAGAAACAGGAAAGGAGAGGTCACCTTGTTAGGAGTTTTCTATAGGTCTCCGAATATTTCCAGAGATGTAGAGGAAAGGATAGCAAAGGTGATTCTCGATAGGAGTAAGAGAGACTGGGTAGTTGTCATGGGGGACTTCAACTTTCCAAATATTGACTGGGAACACTATAGTATGAGTACTATAGATGGGTCAGTTTTTGTCCAGTGTGTGCAGGAGGGCTTCGTGACACAGTATGTAGACTGGCCAACAAGGGGCAAAGCCACATTAGATTTGGTACTGGGTAATGAGCCCGGCCAGGTGTTAGACTTGGAAGTAGGTGAGCACTTTGGTGATAGCGATCACAATTCTGTTATGTTTACTTTAGTGATAGAAAGGGATAGGTGTATACCACTAGGCAAGAGTTACAGCTGGGGGAAAGGTAATTACGATGCGATTAGGCAAGATTTAGGAAGCATAGAATGGGAAAGCAAACTGCAGGGGATGGGCACATTTAAAATGTGGAGCTTATTCAAGGAAAAGCTCCTGAATGTCCTAGATAAGTATGTCAGGCAGGGAGGAAACTTAGAGCGCGGGAGCTGTGGTTTATGAAGGAAGTGGAATCTCTGGTCAAGAGGAAGAAGAAGGCTTATGTGAGGATGAGATGTGAAGGCTCAGTTAGGGTGCTTGAGGGTTACCAGGTAGCCAGGAAAGACCTAAAGAGTGAGCTCAGAAGATCCAGGAGGAGACATGAAAAGTTGTTGACGGATAGGATCAGGGTAAACCCTAAGGCCTTCTATAGGTATTTAAGGAATAAAAGAATGACGAGAGTAAGATTAGGGCCAATCAAGGATTGTAGTGGGAAGTTGTGTGTGGAGTCAGAGGAGATAGGGGAAGCACTAA
>NC_057737.1:38503088-38510558 GCF_004010195.1 Chiloscyllium plagiosum
GACTGTGTGGAGTTTGCACGTTCTCCCCGTGTCTGCGTGGGTTTCCTCCGGGTGCTCCGGTTTCCTCCCACAGTCCAAAGATGTGCAGGGTCAGGTGAATTGGCCATGCTAAATTGCCCGTAGTGTTAGGTAAGGGGTAAATGTATGGGTGGGTTTCGCTTCGGCGGGTCGGTGTGGACTTGTTGGGCCGAAGGGCCTGTTTCCACACTGTAATGTAATCTAATCTAAAAAAAGATAGGATTTATAATCATCTAGAAAATAATAATTTGATTAGGGATAGTCAGCACGGTTTTGTGAAGGGTAAGTTGTGGCTCACAAACCTTATTGAATTCTTTGAGAAGGTGACCAAACAGGTAGATGAGAGTAAACCGATTGATGTGGTGTATATAGACTTCAGCAAAGCATTCGATAAGGTTCCCCACAGTAGGCTATTGTACAAAATGCGGAGGAATGGGATTGTGGGAGATATAGCAGTTTGGATCAGTAATTGGCTTGCTGAAAGAAGACAGAGGGTGGTGGTTGATGGGAAATGTTCATCCTGGAGTCCAGTTACCAGTGGTGTACCGCAAGGGTCGATGTTGGGTCCCCTGCTGTTCGTCATTTTTATAAACGACCTGGATGAGGGCATAGAAGGGTGGGTTAGTAAATTTGCAGACGACACTAAGGTCGGTGGAGTTGTGGATGGTGACGAAGAATGTTGTAGGTTATAGAGAGACATAGATAAGCTGCAGAGCTAGGCTGAGAGGTGGCAAATGGAGTTTAATGCGGACAAGTGTGAGGTGATTCACTTTGGTCAGAGTAACCAGAATGCAAACTATTGGGCTAATGGTAAGATTCTTGATGGTGTAGATGAGCAGAGAGATCTCGGTGTCCATGTACACAGATCCTTGAAAGTTGCCACCCAGGTTGACAGGGTTGTTAAGAAGGCTTACAGTATTTTAGCTTTTATTAATAGAGGGATTGAGTTCTGGAACCATGAGGTTATGCTGCAGCTGTACAAAATTCTGGTGCGGCTGCACTTGGAGTACTGTGTACAGTTCTGGTCACCGCATTACAAGAAGGATGTGGAAGCGTTGGAAAAGGTGCAGAGGAGATTTACTAGGATGTTGCCTGGTATGGAAGGAAGTCTTACGAGGAAAGTCTGAGGGACTTGAGGCTGTTTTCGTTAGAGAGAAGGTTGAGAGGTGACTTAATAGAGACATATAAGATAATCAGAGGGTTAGATAGGGTGGACAGGGAGAGCCTTTTTCCAAGTATGGTGACGGCGAGCATGAGGGGGCATAGCTTTAAATTGAGAGATGATAGATATAGGACAGATGTCAGAGGTAGTTTCTTTACTCAGAGAGTAGTTAGGGTATGGAATGCTTTGCCTGCAACCGGAGTAGATTCGCCAGCTTTAAGTAAATTTAAGCCGTTATTGGACAAGCATATGGATGCACATGGAATAGTGTAGGTTAGATGGGCTTCAGATTGGTATGACAGGTTGGCGCAATATCGAGGGTCGAAGGGCCTGTACTGTGCTGTAATGTTCTATGTTCTATGTTCTTTTTTACCATGGTTAACTCACCTAACCTACATACCCTTGGACACTACAGGACAATTTAGAATGGCCAATCTACCTAACCCGCACATCTTTGGACTTTTAGGAAGAAATCAAAGCACCCAGAGGAAACCCATGCAGATATGGGTAAAACATGCAAACTCCACACAGACAGCTGCCCATAGCTGGTATCAAACCCAAGTGCCTGGTGCTGTGAGGCAGCAGTTCTAATCACTGAGACACCATGCCATAATGTTTAGGCCCAAATATCTTCAGTTGCTTCATCAATGACCTTCCTTTCATCTTAAGGTCAAACTTAGGGATGTCGGCAGATGATTGCACAATGTTCAGTACAATTCACTACTCCTCAGATTCTGAGGCAGTCAGAGGCCAACTGCAGCAACACCTGGGGAACATTGAAACTTGGAGTAAAAAGTGGCAAATAACATTTGAGCCTCAAGTGTCAGGTAATGACCATCTCCAATAAGAGTGAAAATTATATCTAGCTCTTGGCATTCAATCGCATTACCATTGCTGAATGCTCCACCTGTAATATCCTGTGAGTTACCATTCACCATAAACTGAATTGGACCTGCTATATAAACAAGTTTGCTATAATAGATGCTGGACATTCTGCAGCAAGTGACTCACATCCTAACATCTCAAAGATTGTCCACAAGGTACAAGTCAGGAATGTGATGGATTATCTCTGTTTGCTTGGATGGCTGCTGTTGAAGAAATCATCATCACCATCCTGTTCAATGGCACCCCATCCACTATTTTCAACATTCACTCTCTCTACCTCTATCACACAGTTGCAGCAGCTTTTCCCATCTACAAGGTGGACTGCACAACTCATCAAAACTCCTTGGCCAGCACTTTCAAAACCCTTTAACACCTAGGAGAACAAGGGAAACTGATGTATGGAACACCATAACCTGTAATTTCCGCTCCCAGCTACACAACATCCTGACTGAAAAATGTATTGCCATTTCTTCACTGTCATTGGGGCAAAATCCTAAAACTCACTCGCTAACTGCAACATTTCAAAAAACAGCTCAACGCCACCTTCTCAAGAACAATTAGGGATGAGCATTAAATGCTGATCTTGGTCAAAAAGTGTGATGCTGGAAAAGCACAGACGATGAGGCCACATCCAAGGAGCAGGAGAGTCGACGTATCCCAGGACATATTTCATAGAATCATAGAATTCCTACAGTGCAGGAAGAGACAATGCAGCCCATCATGTCTGCACATCAGGAACTTCCCTGATGAAGAGCTTATGCTCAGAATGTTGAATCTCCTGTTCCTCAGATGTTGCCTGACTGGCTGCGCTTTTCCAGCACCACACTTTTTGACCCTGATCTCCAGAATCTGCAGTCCCCACTTGCTCCTAGTAAATGCTGATCTTGCCCAGGAGCCTACAGTCCATGAAGAAGAAACAAGCACACTTGGAAGAAGAGATATTGGCAGCTGCAATGGTACTTCTGAAATTCCTTTGTCCAGGTCCTAGTGGATTGAACTGAAAGAAATATATATATAAAAGGCACTTTGTGATTCTCAATTACTGTCACATTTAGAAATTCTATACAGGGCAGTTGACCCATTATATAGCAGTTCACTGAACTGCATTATTGATTTAATTACTAATAGATCTTCTGTGACACGTTTTATGATAAGATGGAGGACATGCTTTCAATAATAACAGAAGATTTAAACTATGCCATGTATAATATATTATGATATATGATACAGCTGGTAAGATAAAACGGTTTGACCTGCCATGTCCTTTAAACATTATTTCATGAAAATTGACACCAAATGAATCCATACATGTGTGAGGTTAAGTGCCAGAAGATTGATTTATAGTCGATTACAATGCCTCAAACTTTCCACAACAGTTGTGCACAGCCGTGGTGCACTTTCACACATGGTGCTATGCTACAAGAGAAGTTCGGCCCTGCAATTAATGTCCTCTCACAAGCTGATGTGGCTGAATAGGTGTTAAAATGCAAGAGCAATTTCACAGCAGCACTAAGGAATCATCTTAAGGGTTGGTTGTTGCTTGATTTCTCTGGTGTCCTTCTGATTCTCCAGTTCTTTGACCAATTTTAAACAACAGCAGAAAGCACAAAGTCAATATGGAATGGTGTTCCAAGTGCTGAGGGAGTCTTTGCTTACTTCAAGAGTTTTGCACAAACTAGTTAGTCTTGATCTTGGAAGCATTGGAAGCCATGCCCCTTTGAATACACCAATTCTTAGAGAATGACGACCCACATAGCAGAACAAGCTGTCAGAAAGGGTGGACAAAAGGATTCGCAGCTGGTCAAATCAGCGCAAGGTGCTGAGATACCAATTCTCCTACCTTAAGCAGAGTAGGGAACAATTTGGAGACACTTGTGTTTCAGTAATGATGTCCTCAATGAAACCTTTTACTACATGTGAAGGTTCAACCTCAGCAGGGCAACATTGCCAGTGGCTGAAAAAAATGGCTGACATTTCAGGCATCTGTCTTCTACCATGTTGAAACTAGAAATACATCAATATCTCCAATGTTGGCAAGGATTGATACTCTTTATTCATCGAGAGCTATTTCATTTCATTCTCTCTGGCTTGAGAGAATCAGATAGAGAATGCATATTGCTTCACTCGACTTACAAATTTCCCCTGGTGCAGATGTCTTTGACAGCATAAACATTTCTCTGTGACTGCTGGATGTCAACACTGCTCCATTTTGAAATCAAAAAGGATTCCACTCATTCAATGCCAGCTGGTGTGGGACATTTGAGAGAGAATCATGCAGGTCAACACCAGCTATTCTAGCACCAATCATGGGGCCTTCATTCTGTGGGACTCTGTTGGACTAGCTCTATTTGAGCCATTATGACAGAGCTGGATTGGCCTCTGTCAATAGGCAGGTACAAGCTATGCTTTGTCATCCCTTTGCTCATATTTTCGGTATTTCTCATTGGGCCCCTATACCATTGATGGTGTAAAGTTGTTGTAGAACTTTTCACAAGACATCATATCCAAAACCTAGAACACTTTATTGAAAGTAAACCTATTTCAGTTTGACTCCGTGTTGGGAATTATTGAGTCTCTCTTTTCTCTGGATTCTTGTGATGACTCACTTTGAAGAGAAAAGTACATATTCTATTGGGCCAATGGCAGACGGATTTTAATTTGGGTAATTGCGAGGTATTGCATTTTAGTAAAACTAACAAGGGCAGGACTCATACAGTTATTAGTAGTGCCCTTGGTAGTGGTGCTAACAGAGATACATAAGGGTTCAGATACATAGTTCTTTGAAAGTTGCGTCACAGGTAGACAGGCTGGCTAAGAAGGCATTTAACACACTTTCCTTCATTGCTCAGATCATTGAGTATAGGAGTTGGGACATCATATTTCACAGGACGCTGGTGAGGCCACTTTTGGAGTACAGTGTACACTTCTGGTAAACCTACTATAGGAAGAATATTATGGACCAAATGCAGGTAAATGGCACTAATTTAGATTGGGAAACCTGGTTGGCATGGGCGAGTTGGACTGAAAGGTCTGTTTCTGCTCTGCATGACTTTATGGCTCCATAAATAAATTCAGAATGATGCACCTGATCACTCTTTATATCTGATCTTGTTAAAAAAAAGACTCTTTATCAATTTTTTGTACATGTACAAACAATAATTTTCTTGTAATTATTTTTAATGTATTTTTTCAAATCTAGAAAGAGTGAATTGTCAGGAGTGCCAAAAAATTTATAATATTGCTGATTCCAGTACTGCTTTCATATTTATACTTAAATATTCAGCATCCATGTAAGACCAGAAGATAAAGCAGCAGAATTAGGCCATTCAGTCCATCGAGTCTGCTACACAATTTGATCGTGGCTGATGTGTTCCTCAATCCCACTCTCCTGCCTTCTCCCTGTAAGCTTTGATCCCCTTACTAATCAAGAACATATCCATCTCTGCCTTAAATGCATTTAATGATTTGCCTCCACAGCCTTCTAAGGCATTGGGTTCCACAGATTTACCATCCTCTAGCTGAAGAAATTCCTCCTGAACTCAGTTCTAAATGGTTGTCACTTCACTCTGAAGCTGCGTCCTCAAGTCCTAGTCTCTCCTACTAGTGGAAATATCTTCTCCACATTTACTCTATCCAGGCCTCTCAATAATCTATAAGTTTCAATGAGATTCCCCACCCCTCATCCATCGAGCACAGACCCAGAGTCCTCAACCACTCCACATGTGCCAAGCCGATCATTCTTGTGAACCTCCTCTGGACCCTTTCCAAAACCATGACTTGCCAGTTTTATAAATTTGTTTCACCTTCAGTTAGTGTTAGGAAAAGGCTGAAATGTATTGGAGCTTCAAGCTCTTATGGCCAAGTTTTCTTCTCTGGGAGATTCCTTTCACTGTTTCCAGCAGCTAGTCCCTGTTCCCCATAACGATAAAACATTGCGTCAATCTAGAGATGGCTGCACAGGGACTGATCTCAATAAAATACAGACAGTATTGTTAGTTCAATGAAATTATCAGGACGTCTTACTGAAAGCAATAAATTGTAGTTTCACATTTTAAACTAACAGTAATTATATCTACGTGATCAGAACAGAACTAATTGGCAAATACTATACACTCAATTTCTGCTTCAACTTGCAAGTTCTTGTAGATTGATTTGAGATTGTATTTCAATAATTTTCATTTATATCTCATTTTCATCGCAAGGTGAATAAATGAAAAATAGATTTCTAAATTATATTTAATTTTAGTTCAGAAAATGGATAGCCATATCCATAAATGCTGACTGCTGGTAAAAACGTACTAAAATTCCTTGCCTTTGTAAGTTGATTGGCCTGTAGTTTCTTGTTGCAGAACCCAAAGGTTAAAACTAAAATTGTTCCAATGTCATACCTACTTTTCTGAAATGAAATTCTAACTAAGTATCATCCCAATCTCATTAGAATGAATCCAAGCTTACAATGGCCATAAATAATCAACACTCAAAGAAAGCACCAAGCTCTTCAATCTTCTTAAAAACCTTTGATGCAACCACATGATTACAAACTCACAATTGCACAAGTTTAATGTCCTGCGATATGATTTATCTTCATGCATTCTGATTCAGGGTACAGAAAGATACAAAGAAAGAGGGTTTGGTTTTAAGGTGGAATTGCAAGCAAACAGGTCACATGCATCAATGCTTTGTGAACAGCAATGAGGTGAATGGTAGATAAGAGAACAATCATTGTGAGAGATGATCATGGTACTGAGCCTAGGCTAGTAATCCCAAGGCCCTGAATTTAATTGAATGGAATGAGCTTTATTGTCATGTGCATTCAAATGAGTGCAGTGAAAAGTTTGCAATGTCTTTACTGATGGCCCCATCTTAGGTACAAAGGACCTATGTACGTATGTTAAAATATTTGGTACAGCATTGAAAGAATGATAAATACAAGTCCAGCTAAGAATAAACCATTTTTGAAAAGTACTTGAATTACACTCCTACTCCCCAAGTCCATGCCAGCACCGCACCTCCAGACCACACCGGGCCAAGTTTCCAGACCACGGTAGTCTTCAAAACACATTGCCCCACCTCTTGTCTATACGGGCCTCGCCTCCCCGCACTTGGCAACCGGTATGGGACTCACTTCCTGCACCATCCTTCACAATGGAAGTCACCACCCACGCCAGCCTGATCTGGGAGTCACCTCTCACACTGGCCTGGCCTGGGACTCACCTCCCACACCGGCCTGGTCTGGGACGCACCTCCCACACTGGCCTAGCCTGGGACTCACCTCCCACACCGGCCTCGCCTGGGACGCACCTCCCACACCGGCCTGGTCTGGGAGTCTCCTCCCACACTGACCTGGCCTGGGACTCATCTCCCACACCGGCCTGGCCTGGGACTCGCCACCCACACCGGCCTGG
>NC_057737.1:38510665-38540749 GCF_004010195.1 Chiloscyllium plagiosum
CCCACACCGGCCTGGCCTGGGACGCACCTCCCACACCGGCCTGGCCTGTGACTCATCTCCCACACCGGCCTGGTCTGGGAGTCTCCTCCCACACTGACCTGGTCTGGGACTCGTCTCCCACACCATCCTGACCTGGGACTCACCACCCACACTGACCTGGCCTGGGACGCACCTCCCACACCGACCTGGCCTGGGACTCACCACCCACACCGGCCTGGTCTGGGACTCACCTCCCACACCGGCCTCGCCTGGGACTCACCTCCCACACCGGCCTGGTCTGGGTGTCACCTCCCACACCAACCTGGTCTGGGACTCACCTCCCACACCGGCCTGGTTTGGGACGCACCTCCCACTCCGGCCTAGCCTGGGAGTCACCTCCCACTCCGGCCTGGCCTGGGACTCACCTCCCACACCGGCCTCGCCTGGGACGCACCTCCCACACCGGCCTGGTCTGGGTGTCACCTCCCACACCGGCCTGGTCTGGGACGCACCTCCCACACCGGCCTGGCCTGGGACTCACCTCCCACATCGGTCTGTCCTGGGACTCACCTCCCACACCGGCCTGGCCTGGGTGTCACCTCCCACACCGGCCTGGCCTGGGACGCACCTCCCACACCGGCCTGGCCTGGGACTCGCCACCCACATCGGCCTGGCCTGGGAGTCACCTCCCACACCGGCCTGGCCTGGGACTTGTCTGCAATGGCCTCTGGTCTGGAAGTCACCTCCGCTATTCTCCTCCAGGTAAGTTTAAGAAGTTAAAAGTTTGAAATCGACTCGGCAAGATGTCGGCGATTCTGTAGAACTGCTGTGGACAGTTCTGCCTAACAGCCAAGGCATACTGGTGTTTTTTGCCATCCCTGGCCAACTTATGTGGAGGAATTATTAGTTTAAAACCTTACAGAACACATGTTTGTTAATATTTGGGAGTGGGAAGGATGCCAAAGGGAAAAGGAGCAAGTAAACAGCAGCAGGGAGGACACTCCCATGAAGCACTTACAACACCAGAGACTGCAGCAGCAGCAGCCTCTCCTGAACCTCCTGGAGACCTGACAGGCTGCGGCGATGGAGAGACTGATCTTGAAAGTTGTGGTTGCGATTGAGGAGATCCATGGGGAGATTTGTGCCCAGGTCCAACCTATCACATCCATGCTGCAGAAGCACGAGCAGGAGATCCAGGGCCTCAAGGAGCGGCTGGGGGAGGTGAAGGGTCAAACTAAGGCCTCGGAAGCTGCAATGGAGTCCTCATTCAGTCGGATCCAGGTGCTGGAGCGAGAGGTGCGGGCCTTGCGAAACCATATCGACAACCTCAACAATCGAGGTGGGAGGATAAATCTCCAAGTTGTTGGGCTCCCTGAAGGTTAGGAAGGTGAGCAGCCAGCAAGCTTCTTAAGCTGGCTGCTGAAGTTTTTGGGCCTTTACATTGAATTCAGCTGGCTGCAGATTGAAAGGGCTTATTGGGTAACAGTGCACAGGTCAGGGCTGGTGCAGCGGCCCCACTCAGTCCTAGTGCACTTTCATTCGTATAAGGACAAGCAAAAAGTCATAGAAGCTTCCAGATCCTTGAGAAAAGATCTTCAGGCACTGCTGTACAAGGGGTCAAAAATCACGTTTTTCCAGGATTTCTCTGCAGCTGTAATTCGAAAGAGGAAGCCCTTCGATGTAGTTAAAAAGAGGCTGAGGAACCTGGGCATCCAGTACTCCATGAGGTACTGAGCAGTGCTCCATTTCAGCCACGAGAACTCAGTTTATAAATTTGACTCAGCGGATAAGGCTAAAAACTTTGTAGACACTTTAAAATAGACAGATTGGCCTGAAAAAATGATTAATGTTTGTTCATTTTTCTATCTTTCCCCATGTTTTCCCTTTCTTTTTTTAAAATTCCTTTCTTTCTCCCTAAAGACGATTTATGATACTTAAAGCCCTGATACATGGGGAGAAATATGGCATTTTAAATGTCTACTGTCCTCCGGCGCATCCCATCAAATTTTTGCTTAGTGCTTTCTCTAAGTTGAGTGCTTTTGGAACACGGCACATTATTATGGGGGGGGGGGGATTTTAATTGTCTTTTGGATCTGACAGTGGATAGGATGCCTTGTGGCCCCCAACTATCTCTTCGCAGGCCAAGCAGGTGGTTGACTTATGTGAGGAGTTGGGGCTGGTGGTTATTTGGAGATGTCTTCACCCTACCGGCAGGGACTTCACCTTTTTTTTCAAACCCACATGAATGTCACATTAGAATTGACCTCTTTCTGGCTCCCTGGCCCTTCTGGATTCGATAATGGGTTGTAAAATTGGGAATATAGCTATCTCTGGGCAGTATATTTGAAGATTAAGGCCAAGCGTGAAGGGCTAGGTTTGCGGCACTGGCATTTGGACCCTTTTCTCCTTAAGGATTCCAAATTTGTGGAATACCTTTTGAAGGAATTTCAGGAATTCTTGACTATCAACTCAGGCATGGCTAGTAGTCCATCTATGCTATGGGAGACTGCTAATGTCTTTGCTAGGGGATTAGCTATTTCCTATTCAGCTAGCCAGAAACGACAGAAAGGGAAACAGCAGCGTCTACTTGAGACGCGGTTGAAAGCCGCCGAGACGGCACATTTTGCGCTGCCTTCGGTGACTAAGCTACAGTGGATCACGGCCCTCCGGGCTGCCTTGAATTCAATACTGACACAAAACGCAAAGAAAGAACTTGCTTTTGCTGTTTGAATATGGGGATAGGCCAGAGAAGTATTTAGTGTACCTGACTAGGAAAAGGCGTGCTCCCCAATCCATTACTGCAATCAGAGACAGCGCCGGGGTCCTTACGTACGATGCTAAAAAGATTAATGAGGCTTTTCAGAGCTTTTACTCTGAATTGTATCGGTCTGAAGGTTGCGAAGACAGGACCGTTGAAATGGAGACCTTTTTTAAGAACCTGGACCTTCCAGGGGTAACCTTGGAACAGGCCTCTCTCCTTAATGCCCTTTTGACAGTTCAGGAAATACAGGAGGCAGCTAGGCAACTTCAGAGTGGGAAAGGGCCTGGCCCTGATGGTCTTCTGGGTGAGTTTTATAAGGAGTTTATAGGGATTCTGTCAGGGCCGAGTGTTGGAGATGTACAATCACTCCTATATGCATGAACGCCTACCACCATCTTTGAGAGAAGCTAATATTTCCCTAATTCTTAAGATGGGGAAGGTTCCTGAGGATTGTGCCTCATACAGGCCCATCTCTCTATTAAATTCAGATTTCAAGATTTTGTCCAAGATTCTGGCACTGTGATTGGAAAAGGTGTTGCCCCATATTATTAAAGAGGACCAGACAGGGTTTATAAGGGGCCGTAGGTCCTCTAATAATATTAGGAGGTTGTTGAATATGGTCCAAGTTTGTCAGTAACAATCGATTCAGGGGTTGGTGATTTCCTTAGAGGCAGAGAAAGCATTTGACTGGGTGGAATGGTTGTATCTTTTTTATGTTATAGAACAGATTGGGTTGGGTGGAGTCTTTGCTAGGTGGGTGGAGGTTTTATATCGCCACCCTCTGGCTGCGGTCATCACCAACTTGGTGAAGTCTGGAATTTTAGGATTGGTAGGGCTAGTCGGCAAGGCTGCCCCTCTCACTGTTGTTGTTTACGTTGGTGATAGAGCCACTGGCAGAGGCCATTCGTCAGAATGTCCACATAACTGCTCCGGAAGTGGGATCGAAGGTACACAAGATTACACTGTATGCAGATGATGTCCTTCTGTTTTTATTGAACCCGATGACTTCCGTAACCCATTTGATACAATGTATCAATTGATTTGGGGCTTTTTCAGGATATAAGATTAACTTTGCAAAATCAGAGGCTATGCCTTTGGGGAACCTTATGGATGTACCAGAAGTTGAAGGTGGCTCTAAGTTCCCTTTTAAGTGGTCACGGGCAGGGTTCCGATACCTAGGCATTTTGATTACCCCCAAGTTTGATCTGTTATTTCAGACTAACTTTGTTCACTTGCTCGACAATATTAGGTGAGATCTCCAGAGATGGGAGGCTCTTCCAATTTCATGGTTGGGCCGAATATCTCTCATTAAGATGAATGCTCTTCCTTGTTTGTTTTATCCCATGTGTATGCTCCCTATAATGTTTCCCAGGTCAACGCTGCAGAAGCTTATGGGGTGATTTGGTTCCTTTGTCTGGCATCGTGGGCAGCCCCTCATCAAACTTATTAAATTGCAGTTTCCTCATGGAGGGGGAGAAGTTGATTTCCCAGACAACAGGAGGTATCAATTGAGTTCCCTGCTGTCCTTTATCTGTGTTTGGGTAGGTAACGATCCAAACTCAATATGGCTGAATATCGAGGTCTCCCTCTTATTAACCTGTTGTTCATGGATAAGATGAGGACAGTTATGGACCATTGCCGGAACCCCATTGTCATTAGTACAGTCAAGGCATGGAGGGCAATGCTTCAGAGTGAGGGTTGTTTATCCAAGACTTGGCCACTTACACCTATGCCAGGGTTCCGACCAGGGTTCAAACTATGGGCAGCAAGAGGAGTTTCTAGTTTGGGAGACTTGTTTGAGGGGGAGGTTATGATGTCTTTTGAGCAACTGAGCTGCAAATAGGGGTTACCCAGCAGAGATCATTTCCGTTTTTTCAGGTTAGGGATTTCATCCAGAAGAAGACTATGCTTCTCACTAAGCCCTATAAACCCGATACAGAGAGGTTGTTGCCACGTTCCACAAGCACTCTTTCGGTTAGTGCCCTCTATCACCTGCTGGGTGGCATGGTCTGGCAGGATATTAACCGGTTATGTGAGGTCTGGGAGCAAGAGCTGGGAGTGGAGATCTCTTCTGAAACACAGGAGAACATATGGGAGAATACTTGAAAGATCTCAATCTGTAACAGGACATGCGCTACACAGTTAAAAGTTCTGCACAGGGCTCATCTGGCACCAGACCCTCTGGCGAAGTTTAAAAAGGGGGCATTTTCACTGTACCCCAAATGTAAAATAAGGATAGGTACTCTTACCCATTGCTCCGGACATGCCACAGGCTCCGTGTTTATTGGAGCGCTGTGGCGGGAGAGATAGGGAGGGTATTGAGGACTGAAGTCAAAGTAGACTCGATATCTCTCCTCTTCGGTCTATTGAATTTACCATTTTTAGACAGACATGGGAAGAAACTATTTAATATTCTTGCATACTGTGCACGGAAGAATATTCTGGTGAATTGGGTGTCTGAGAACCCGCCGGGCTTGCTGGGATGGCAGAAATTAATTATGGAGCACATTCCCTTGGACTTTTTTACAAACATGGTGCACCACACAACAGACCATTTTTGTAAGACATGGCAGCCCTACTTGAGTTATTTGGGTATAGATTTGTCAGTTATCTTAACTAGGGCGTTTGTTTAACCAGGATGGTTAGATTTGTCAAGCCCTGGGCCCTGGAGGGGGTCTCCCAAGTTAATATGGGTATATATACAATGCTCCCGTTCCTTTGTTTGGGAGCTTTGCGCCGAGCATAGCTGTTCTGTATTTTGTGGGTTTTTTTTGCTTTTCTTTCTTTTTTTGGTGTTACTTTGCACAGTGTTAGGGTTTGCTTTGTATTATAGGGTAGGTTAGTAGTTAGTAGATAGTAGTTGTATTGTATTTGTGTTTTTTTCTTTTTATTAAACTGATATTTTTTATTGATTGTTTTTTTCAATAATGTTATTTGTTTGTAAAGTTAAAAAAATTTGCTAATAAATATATTTACAAAAAAGAAGTTTGAAATCAACACTCCAAAAAGACTTTAAAAAGAGCAATGGAAAAAGAAACAGTGGCTCAGAGGTGCTCTGGCTGGAGTGTCCTATACTGCCTCCATCTTGGTCCTTGTACCTCGGTGAGGAGAGAAGCTGAGTTTATGTTTCAGGTCCAGTGACATTTCTTCAGAATAAATGGTACATGGTTTTGAATTCCATCATGGAAGCTGGTGGAAATTGAATTCAAGTAATTAATCTGGAACATAAAGCTAACTTTTGTGGTTCTGTTCGCCGAGCTGGGAATTTGTGTTGCAGACGTTTCGTCCCCTGTCTAGGTGACATCCTTGGGAGCCTCCTGTGAAGTGCTTCTGTGATCTTTCCTCCGGCATTTATAGTGGTTTGAATCTGCCACTTCCAGTTCTCAGTTCCAGCTGTCCGTTGCAGTGGTCGGTATATTGGGTCCGGATCGATGCGCTTATTGATTGAATCTGTGGATGAGTGCCATGCCTCTGGGAATTCCTTGGCTGTTCTCTGTTTGGCTTGTCCTATAATAGTAGTGTTATCCCAGTCGAATTCATGTTGCTTGTCATCTGCGTGTGTGGCTACTAAGGATTGCTGGTCGTGTCGTTTTGTGGCTAGTTGGTGTTCATGGATGCGGATCGTTAGCTGTCTTCCTGTTTGTCCTATGTAGTGTTTTGTGCAGTCCTTGCATGGGAGTTTTTACACTACATTGGTTTTGCTCATGCTGGGTATCGGGTCCTTTGTCCTGGTGAGTTGTTGTCTGAGAGTGGTTGTTGGTTTGTGTGCTGTTATGAGTCCTAGTGGTCGCAGTAGTCTGGCTGTCAGTTCGGAAATGCTCTTGATGTATGATAGTGTGGCTAGTCCTTTGGGTTGTGGCATGTCCTTGTTCCGTTGTCTTTCCCTTAGGCATCTGTTGATGAAATTGCGCGGGTATCCGTTTTTGGCAAATACATTGTATAGGTGCTCTTCTTCCTCTTTTTGCAGTTCTGGTGTACTGCAGTGTGTTGTGGCCCTTTTGAACAGTATCTTGATGCAATATACCGACCACTGCAGCGGACAGCTGGAACAGACAACCAGAAGCAGCAGAGACAAACTACTACAAATGCCGGAGGAAAGATCACAGAAGCGTTTCACAGGAGACTCCCAAGCACTGAGGATGTCACCTAGATAGGGGACGAAACGTCTGCAACACAAATTCCCAGCTCGGCGAACAGAACCACAACAACGAGCATCCAAGCTACAAATCTCACAAACCATAAAGCTAACTGCCTAAAAGTAAAGGTGACTGAGAGAATATATCTGAAAGTCTTTTACAGCAAACTAACATTGTCACTTGAAGTCTGTAGCTCTTCCATCTCCAGATTATAAGGGCCAAGGCCTTCTCTGAAGGGTTTTCAGTGGTTTTGAAGAAAAAAAACAAATTATTAACAGTTGGATGAATCCAGAAAAATGTTCTTTCACAAAAACAAGCAGTTTCTCCTCAGAAATTTCACAATGAGACAAAATCAATCAACAAATCTTTTAAAAAATAGATATTTGCTGATTTCACAGTCTAAGGTACTTGACAACCAGAACAATAAACTCTTCTTGAATCACTTGACTGTATTTTTAAACTGCTGAATCGATTGGACCTTTCACTTTCCTGCATCACTGCAGTCATTCGGATTAAAAATTAATTCTTTTCTCTAACAATTTCTCAATTCTTTTTAAGAACAAAAACATGACAGAGCTCTGTGAAATTAATAGTGTTGAATTGCCCTCAGGAAGATTATACACATTCTGTGGTGAATTTTTCAATCCTCTGCTCCCAAGCCAAGATAAGCTGCAGCTGTTCGGCTTGCTTTAAACTGGGAGCAGTTTGTAGCTTACAAGCCAGAAACGCCTTCTGTAAGTAAGCTGCATTCTGACTGACAGTGGTCACTGCCAGCTAGGCTTCCTTCGCAATGTATTACTATAAATCAGGACTAAGCATTCTGTTTGATCAACAGCCCATATCAGCCACCCTAGTATACTAATTATTGTAACAATTTGCCAAGCCTTCTTAGGTAACAACTCCCATCTTTGCCTGTCGGATTTCCAAACAGGAGTTTCCAGGAATTGACTCTCGGTGTTGACTAAAATTCTGTTGATCTCTCTTCACCACATTTATTGTCAGCCTGCTACAAAGCAGCCCTTTTTCTGCTCAGTGTGTTCACAGACTTATATTGGATTTTTATTCACACCATTCCTTCTGATAGTAATCCTTTTGTGGAAATCAGAGAGGATGCCAGTCCTGCCTTTAAAGCCTTGACCATTGCACGTGGCATATGTTTTTGCACATTTCCCATCAGTACCAGTAAAAGATATGCTTTTGTGACAGTGTTTCCTTAATTAGATCACCACAAGGACCAACTGCATGTAGTTGAGCAGAGAGTTTGAACTTTGCTGCCCTATGAGAATGAGAAACCAGAGCAAGATTGAATTTCAGGAGGCAATTTCTGAAAGATTTACACCCTGATATTGGGCAAAGGATTTCCATGGCTGCAGCCTAAATCATATGTTCAGTGCCTGATGTATGTGAATGACAGGATAGCACACATATTAGACCAGCTCACTGAAACTCAGCATCCCAGAGCAGAACAGAATCAAGGTTAGCTCAATTTGGAATTTATACGTAGTCCCAGAATGACCCCCATCAAAGTATTTTGGATCTCCTGGTGTGTGTGTGTGTCTGTGTGTGTCTGTGTGTCTTTCTGTGTGTGTCTGTGTCTGTGTGTGTGTGTGTGTGTGAGTGATATTTTGATCATCTCATTGAGTGCCATCAAAGTCACAGTTGAAGTTATAAATGCACCATCCTTTCCCTCGCACACATGAGCCTTTTGGTATAACAAACAACTCTCAGAAGTTTATGTGAACTATTTCTTTTTCTCCAGACGTGCTGAGTTTCTCCAGCAACTTCTTTCTCTGTTTGTTTCAAATGTCCAGCATGCTCCGTTCTTTGTTTGATTTAGCTCTCAGAGGATAAGGAGTGAAAGACTCCCCAGTCACTGAATCACAGACTTAATACAGTGCTGAAGGAGGTCATAAAACCCATGGTGTTTGCTCATTTGCAAGGTTTTTAAAGAAAATCAGAGGATTGTTTAAGAAGCTGTTGGGAAGAATCCCTATGTAACTGATACCATGATAAAAGGCTGGAATATTAAGGAGAATTAAAGTAAATGTGGTTAAAGAAGAGTGACGAACCTTCATGGTTTCACACAGAAAGTGAACACATGATGGGGAAACAAAAAGTAGTGTTGAGTTTATAACACAATTTTTTTTTATAAGATTAGATTAGATTACTTACAGTGTGGAAACAGGTCCTTCGGCCCAACAAGTCCACACCGACCCGCCGAAGCGCAACCCACCCATACCCCTACATTTACCCCTTTAACCTAACACTACGGGCAATTTAGCATGGCCAATTCACCTGCCCCGCACATCTTTGGACTGTGGGAGGAAACTGGAGCACCCGGAGGAAACCCATGCAGACACGGGGAGAATGTGCAAACTCCACACAGTCAGTCGCCTGAGTCGGGAATTGAACCCAGGTCTCTGGCACTGTGAGGTAGCAGTGCTAACCACTGTGCCACCGTGCCACCCAATAAGCTGCAGTGTTAACTTAGTGATACCTATTTTGTTTGATTTCTCTTTATATTTGTTCAAAATGAGCAGCTTTTCCTCAGAAGTTTCACAATGAGACAAAATCAATAAACAAATCTATTAAAAGATTGATATTTATATTATGTATATACACCTATATATAGGTCTCAGGGTGGCATCAGTGGTTAGCACTCCTGCCTCACAGCACCAGGGGCCTGGGTTCCATTCCAGCCTTGAGTAACTGTCTGTGTGGGTCTCCTCCCACAGTCCAAAGATGTGCAGGTTAGGTGGATTGAGCATGTTAAATTGCCCATAGTGGCTGGGGATTATCCGTGCTAAATGTAGGGATACGGTGGGATGCTGTTCGGAGGCTTGATGGGTTCAATGGCCTCTTTCTGCACTGTAGTGACAATAAATTGAAGGTCCTATTACTAACCCCCCATAAGTACAGAAGCAGAAAATACACAGGAACGCCACCACCTGCACGTTCCCCTCCAAGCCACTCACCATCCTGACTTGAAAAGATATGGCTGTTCCTCAGTGTCACTGGATCAAAACTCCCTCCCTAGAAACATTGTGGGCGTGCCTACTGCAAATAGATTTCAGTGGTTCAACAAAGCAGCTCAGCACCATTGTCTGAAGGAATGAGCAGTAAATGCAGGCAGAGTGGGGAAATAAGCAAAGGCAGTAGGTAAAAGGGGAAGTGAGTTCAGGATGTGGCACGGGGTGCAAGAGCAGGCGGTGAGGAATGAGAAGTGGGTGCAGGAGGGAATGGAAAAGAGTAAGGAGAGTGCACAAAACAATAACATCAGCAGCTTGAGAAACTGAGCATGTGTCAGTGGGCACTGTGGGTGACAAGTTCTTGTTTGGCGACAGAAATTAGAGTGAAATAAATTTGCCATGAGTAGGGAGGCAAATCTGCGTTTGGAGAGATTGGGTGTGTTGGAAAATAGATGCTATTATGGTGTCTGGTTCAGCACTAAAAGCAGGACTACCCATTATAGAATCAAAATCTGGGACCAGGCATCTCTTCCATTCAGGACTGGGATGGATTTTCTCCAGTGGTCATGTGATTTTCATTATTTATGCAAGAGCATTGTTTTGCAAATTAAATGGGAAATCTAATGGGGCAGGTGGGCAGGACATACTCAGTCTAATTTGGGACAAACATCCTTATTTAACCAAATTGGAAATTGAGCTGGACCCACTGCAAGACTGCAGCACCACTGAAGCCTTTGTTATGGCCACTCAGCCCTTTCCTGAAATAGCTCACAGTAACCAAAAGGTGGTGCCCCATTTCAACGATGCTTCACAGGAACATCTCCTCCAGGCTGTCCCAGAAAGAAGAGAGACCAGACTCACCAGCTATGGCCTCCCATTGACCTGGGTGATCAAAGCTGAGGTTGCAGTGAGCCGCATAAAAAAAGTTGGAAGCTGTTCAGGAAGAGGATGAACAATCTCCTGTGCTCCACAAAAATCAATCGAACCTTCTTCTCACTGCATGCTCACACATATCAGGCCATTATTCAGTCTAACTCTGCCACTGAACAGAGACTTCAGACAGGATCATTACCTACAAGCCTCAGTCCCACATTGGTCGGGGAGCTCAGGACTTCGCGTTGCTCCTATGGTCACACATTGCCCATGTATCCATCGCGAATACAATCAATCCTTCTCCTTGGATCATGGCACCTTGTGATGACCCACCACAGGAGGGAGAGGGCTCAGACTGAGGGGATAGAGGATGCACCTCAGCCCTTTTTAAACAGCAGGCTATAGATCACTCTGGAGCTGGTGGGGAGACAGGAATTTCACACAAAACTAGTGAGGGTGTTTATTGTCAGGTCTGCTCACATGTTTAGACAGTGTCAGACATTAGGCTATACATACATTGGTCTGTGAATAATCACAGCCAACTCCTTCACTTCTTCACTGCAGGTAGTAGGCACTTACAGAAGAGGAGGAAACACAAAATGCTGAAGCCTCCTCCTATTCGACCAACCCCACCAATGAGGCTGATGTCTCTTGACAGCTCAGAGGATGCACCAGTGCTCAGTGTTTACCTCACCCTCCAACTGCACAGAGACACTCATCAGTGACCAGAGTGTCACAGGGACACCATCTGGTACATACATTGCTGATAAACATCCACAGCTAATTGAGGAAGCAACATTTGAGTTTCTGGCATTCAGAGAAATACTGAAAGTTAAATACCCATTGAGCTTCATTCAAATAAAGAGCCTCTGTATTTGACTGTAAACAATATTTGCTCATGTAGAGACAGGCAGAAGAAACATCAAATTGTAATACCAGAGGTCCCTCACTGGAGTAAAGTTGGAGGAGGTTGCCCATGTTCTGTTCATTGTGGTAGCTCCAGCGTGGATAAATAAGCTGCTTCCATGGAAAGGGTGGTAGCTGCCTTGCATATCCAGGAGCAATGGAACACATGCGACTGTCAGTTTTGCTCTCAGACCCTGTAGTGACAGAGAGCATAAGTAACAAGGTGAAGGAGGGATGAGGTACTTCAACCTCATACCAGATGGCCCCTCATCTTAAGGAGGCAGGATACCCACAGAGAGGAGGAACACTAGCTGGGCTACACCAGAGCTAACTCTCAGGGAATTCCAGAGGTGGTTTGTCTCCTTCTCCCCTCTACCAGCCACCTCCTCACCTGCTGCAAGTCGGTTCAAGAAGGTGACTGACACTTCCGCCGGAATCTCTCAGTGCACTAGGGCTCTTGAAGCCTTTAGAAATGTCCCACTAAACTCATCCCAGTCACTAGGATGCCACAGTCAACAAATGGCCTCAGCTACTGATGTTAGGACAACATTTAGACATAGTGGGAGGCAAAGAAGGAAGAAGGTGTTTTGAGGCTACATGAATGGTCATGATGTGTGTCATGTCTGCTCTTCTGTAAATATATAACTGCTGTAACAATGTGCTGTAGTCTCAGAACTCTGCTAGGCACTGACATGTTTGGCTGAAGTGAAAGGAATGGAGCAACTTCCCCATTGAACGGCAATGCTGGATGTTAGCTCAAGGCAATGTTGGAGTGTATTCTTAGATCTAACAATGAGGAAGGCCATTCTACACATTACGCCTGTGGAATCACTTTTAAAGAATACACTGATTAGTATCTGACATTTTCATATCATTTTGATTCCTTTCTATTTTTTCACAAGGTTCCTTTTGTTGTTTTATTGAATCTACCCCCACCACCCTTTCAGCAGTACATTGTAGATAATGACAATTTGCTACATTAATAAGTATTGCCCTCCTCTCTACTCTGGGATGGGTTTTACATAGTGGGTGGAAGGAGCAAGACTCAGGAGATCAATTAGCTATTTTTGTTGGATGTTTTACACATTACCTGTAGATGATATAATTATGGCAAAATATATGTGCATAATTTAAATTGCTTATGTTCAGTGTTTTCAGAATAGATTAACATTAAAAAAGGTCTCTTCATACATTAACAATATGTATTGTCACATTTTCCCTCATGTTCCCTTTGAAGCACCAGCTGAGATACTAAAGAGGACACCCAGAAAACATGTTGGGGCTTTGGGAACTTCAGATATGTTGAAAACTCTTTGTTTCTTCATCCAGGCCATTGAAGACTAATGAGTACATTTCGCTACAGATATTCAGTCCTGAAGAGAAGCTTTCGGGTAACCACAGGCTACAGAGGAGTTGTGGATCTAACAGGAATTTCATGTCCAAGAGGAACTCTGGGCTTGAGATGAGCTAGAGAGGGGATCTGAAAGCATGCCCAACAGGTAACTACAACCCAGCACAGCTGTGGAGCTGTAAATTTACTGAGAGTGCATCTCAGTTCTCTCCAGGAACAGCTGACTGTGAATCACCATTACATTTTAATACATTGCATTGTTGAGCTTCCTCTAAAAGCTAGAGGTTATGTCAATTGACAATTTCAAAACTGAGAGGTTATTGAGTTTTAACTTATTCATCAATTTGGCATTGATTGTGTACCATTGGGTTCAATAAAGGTGATTGTATTAACTTCCTGAAATTTTACTATTAATTATAAACTCTGCAGTGTAATGTAAGTCGAACAAACATACCAGTACACACAGCACAACTTCAACAGAAGCAAAGGTGATTAATCTTCCTCCTATTGATGGCACTAGTTTTGCAAATCGCCCCAAGAGCTTTACCTAATTGAGGGCTCAACTTGCCTTCTGTTGAGTTTCTGCATATCATGCACAATTATCTACTCCCTTGTGGTGATCTGCAGCATAATTCTATTAGCGTGAAATGTTTGAATTCCTATCTAATCCCTAGCATTCTGTGTACTGAGCCTGGTAATGTAATGATATCATCCACTAGGACTAGGGATACTTACAATGTTAAGGTGTTAAACTTATAGGTAGGCTGCTAAATCTTTCTATCTTTTTCTGGATGTTATGGTAATGCTTTCTAAAGTCATCAACCTGCCCAAGAATCTTTCCTGCCATTTTCCCAGAATATATTGGATGAACAGATTGTATTCCTTTTTCAAAGATTGAAATGTGTTTGTTAGATTTGAAGATTGAGGATGTGGAACTAAAGCTGGATTCTGATATAGATCATCAGTGGTTAATTGAATGTTGCAAAAGGGGAGCTGCTGTTCGTCATGTACATTAATGATGGTGACATCAATGGTCAGAAGTCAATTCATAGATTAAGTGCCAAGAGATTTAGAGGAAATTTAAGGTAAATATTTTTCATTCAGCAGGTACAGAATATTTGGAACACACTACCTGAAGTAATATTAGAGGTGGGAACCCTCATAAGATTTAATAAGTTTGAAATGAATACTTGAAGCCAAGTTTTGGAAAATTGGATTAGAGAGGATTGATGTTTCATGACTAACATGGACATAATGGGGCAAATGGCATCTTTCCATGCTGTAAAGCTCTGTGTTCCTGTGAATCTATGGCATGTGCATGGACTCTGTGGTTCCAGGTTTGCCCTCTTGCCCATAGCAAACACCCAACTATACTCATTCCCTTCTTGGCAGCCTTCCCTGTCAACTCCCTAGATTTCAAGCTTCCCCATGTTCCCATCCAACCCATCTATCTAAATCTTCATCTCCCTTCTTTAACCCCACCTCCATACCCCAGCCTCTGGCATATCGAATTAACATGTCAGATATAGTAGTGCCCTGCACCCAAGCCCTCTCAACCCCACCAGTCCCTTGGAAATTGCTAATCGTCGATGAGCCAATCTCACATACCCCTTATCCCTCAATGCTTTACTGTCTCTCCTGTTATAGATTCTGTTGTCCCAATCGTAATTCTCAAATGTAATGCCCTCTGCTACCAAACTGCTCCCTCCAATCTCCACAATGAAGTTCCCCAGCTTCTCTCCTGCAGTAGAGACCCCTGACAAATGCCACCCTTTGTCTTCTAGTGGTCAAACCCCCCAGGACTGACTGTGACTTCCCCTTGAATGAGTTAAATGGATACCACCCAAACCAGCTTCCAACTGGTGTCTGTACAGCTCCCTTAACTGTCTTCTTGCAACTGCCCAGACTAGTTGCTCTGGACCCACAGCAGTGACTTGTAACCCACCCCCTAGACAGTAGAGGCATGGACTCCCTGACCATGACTGCCCTGAGTAGTCCACTGAGCGTGTCCAACTCCCTGGACTGATATCGGAGGCTGACCTTGATTGCTGTGCCGGGACCCTTTGCTGAATGGTATCTCCATTGATTTGATTGAGGAATATTTCCCTAAGCCTTTGAGACATAGCTTTTTGGATAATGCACATTAAGTGTGTTTGGCAGGTACACAGCTGGCACTTAGTGCAGGTATTAGATAGACATAGCATGGTGCTGTAACTCAACATGTCCTCCCTTGAGTAATGACTCCTCATAACTATGGCAAACTGACTAGCTTTATAAGTGCACCAAAAATCAAAACAAGGCAAAAGTACTATTAGCCTTTAAGCTCTGGATCAGGGGGATTGCACAAAAAGGCAAGGTCTGAATGGATGCTGTAAGCACAAAGTGAGAAAGCAAGAGAGGAGACGTGAGATGCACCTTGATCCTTACCATGAGATGGTGTCCTTATTGATTGCAAAATGTCATTGCGTTAGATTTAATAGGTAATGAGCCTCAGGAAAATCTTGGAATAAATCAAAGGACTGCAGATGCTGGATATCTGACACAAAGACAGAAATTGCTCGAGAAACTCAGCAGGTCTGGCAACATCTGCAGGAAGAAAGCAGAGTTAATGTTTAGAGTACAGTGAATCTTCATCAGAACTTCCCACAGATGCTGGCAAACCTGCTGAGTTTCTCGAGCAATTTCTGTTTTTGTTCAGGAAAACCTTGGAATTGGCACACCTTCATTTTTGTTAACTAAGTTTAGTTGAATGTGATAACTATATGCTAAAAAAGAGAACAAAATATTTATTACAAGCAACCAAGAAGGGGTTTAGTAAGTGTGGTGGCCATTTTTATCAGACCAGATTTTAACAAGTCTTCTATCCATTTTATATAAGACAGGTACCCAAGATGTCAGAATGGTTACTTCCCTCTCTTGAAATTCTTAGTTCAATCCTTTGCCTCTTTCTACACACTCCAACTTGTTCTGTTGCTGTTTGGAATTGTTTAATACTTTAGCGAAAGAAAAAAAATCAATATTGTATCAGCTAATTTCATAAGAGCTCTGTATTATATTAAAAAACAGGCCACTTTATGAATAGGAAGGGTTTGGGAGGGATATGGGCCAGGTGCTGGCAGGTGGGACTAGATTGGGTTGGGATATGAGGTTGGCATGGATGGGATGGACCGAAGAGTCTGTTTCCATGCTGTGCAACTCTATGATTCTATTAAGGTCCTTCATTTCCTACAACATTGAGGGATTAGGAAACATCGGTGTAGATTTTCCTTGGGTTTAAATAGGCGTATCCATGTTTGGTAGATTGTCCATAATTTGTAGAAGGAATGAGTTTGACAGCTTGAAAAATATTTCTTGTTTATTGTCTTACGTTCAACATACATCATAAGATAAAAAGTGAAGTAACCACATCTTGCTGTCTCATTAGAGAGAGACAACTGATGGTGATCTAATTTGAGGGTCTCCTCAGGCAAAGGGCAAGGTTGAGAAGCTAGGACCTTTGCGGTAACCTCAGCCAGTTCAGGAGTTGAATATACACTGTTGCCATCATTCTGCCTAGTAAACTAGCTGTCAGTCAACTGTACTAATCAATACATTGCATTGGATGATCAACCTCTCCCATGTTTTCCCAGTAATGAAACATCAGAGGTTGTTGGATATATGGCCAGTGGGTGGAGAGAGCTAAGAATCCTCAAGGAATGTTCAAATCACATTTGGACACAAAATTCAATACTGTAAATCTCAGATTAATCTGGACCCACCCAATCAAATTGGATGACACTCAGTATGTTATTAGTTTGTTCATTGTCATAATGGACATCAAAAAAATGAGCAACATGATTTTCAAGTATCTTCAGCACTGTACGTAATCCACCTAATCACAGTTAAGTTGTTTACTTTTAGAGGTACTTTCCAATGATTTTTGTGAATGTATCTTTTTCCTTCTCAGTTATGTGGCAGAAGAATTAAATGCAGCCTTGTACTTAACAATATATGATGAGCCATAGATACATCAGATATGGTATGAAGTATTTATTTATTTAATAGTGCATTGCCTAACATTGTCCAGGCAGCTAGAATTCAAAGAGAATGACATAAAGTTTGCACTGCTATAAATCATTCAATATTGTAGCTATTGCATGTCATTCCTGAGCAAGTAGATCTATGAACATCAATGGTCCTTTTAGCATGGTGTGATTCAATGATTCAAAAACCGATATTGCAAGTAGGATTAAATGTTTCTCCAATTCGTAAATGATTGTACATTAATGTTGGTAATCCATTATTTAGAAAGACCAATTGAAGCAAATATTCATTCTCTTTAATTATTTATCCAATACACTGAACAGATAGAATTGAATAACATTGCATAATTCAAACCCAATAAAAGAATTTATTGGAAAGAAAATCAGACTTCCAACAATTAAGAATATAATATAAATTTATGTCCTTGAAGCATCATTTCTGAGTTTTCCATTCTGTTCATTACAGAAAGAAAACTACACAGCCCAATTGGGCCATTTAGACATAAATTATTCATCTGCAATTATGAGAAGTACAGAAGGACGGGTTAAATGACAAGGCAGTTTAGAGATGTCATCCACCACAGCTGCTAGTGATCAATTCTATTCTTAAATACTATCAAATCCTTTACAACACTGCACAGCAGGCACAGTTTCAACTCCTGCCAACAACTTTTGGAATGAAAGGCAAGAAGTTATTGGTCTTCACTAAAAGTGCAGTTGGATTATAAAGATAGTTGCATTTTAATTTTTAACAATTACAGTTATTTGGACTTGCCTGATGAGCAACAATCTGGATATAGAAAAATACATAAAAAGAGATAATAGGGTTTTTGCTGGCAACTAAGGAATAATTCTATTCCACTGCAAATGAAAATTCATTGAGAAGGTTGTTGTCACTGCAATATCACTTGCCAACGAATCCTCCACTTTCTCCCTGCTGTTATGGGAAGTGTTGAAGTTATACAGCATTGGTCATGGTGATTTGGAAGTGGATGACAAGGTGATGTGTAGCATAGCACATTTGCTTGAAATCTAAAGCTTGTAACAGATACAAAATTTTTGATTTGTACTTAAGACATACTCATGTCCTTAGATCATAAGAACATAAGAAATAGGAACAGGAGTAGGCTATTTGACCATTTGAAATTGCTCCACCATTCAATAAGATCAAAGAATCATAGAATTCCTACCGTTGGAAATAAGCCACAAAAAGTCCACACCAACCTTCCAAAGTGTAACCCAACCAGACCCATTCCCCTACCCCTATCTAATGCACCTAACCTATACATCTCTGAAAACCATAGGCAATTTAGCATGGCCAATTCACCTAACCTGCACATCGTTGGACTGTGGGAAGAAACCAGAGCACCCGGAGGAAACCCACGCAGACACGGGGAGAATGTGCAAACTCCACACAGACAGTCGCCTGAGGCTGGAATCGAACTCAGGTCTCTGGTGCCATGAGGCAGCAGTGCTAACCATTGAGCCACCCCATGGTTGATCTTTTCATGGACTCAGCTCCACTCACCCACCCACTCACCATAACCTTTAATTCCTTTACTGTTCAAAAATCTACCTATCTTTGCCATAAAACATTCAACAAGGTAGCCCCAAATGCTTTACTGAGCAGGAAATTCCTCAGATTCACAACCTTTTGGATGAAGACATTCCTCCTCAACTCAGTCCTAAATCTGCTCCCCATTATTTTGAGGCTATGCCCCCTCGCCCATGGTATTATGCAGGTAATGTTGTGTCATTGTGTCATGTTTATTTGATGATGGGTTTAATTTTGGCAATTCATGTAATTTTACCACCACTAAAAGGAGGACTGAAACATAATTATTATCATATTATTTATTCAAACCTTTTCTTAAGACAGACTTCCTGCTGACCATGCATTTGTTGCTCCAGTGCAGCTATGGTAACATCCCAAAGGTAATGCTAAAACATAGTGGCAACGTCACTTTATTCCACTTTTCATAGGTAACGTGATGTTACTTTTTTAAAATACCATTCTCACATTCTAACAATGTCTTTCTTTCTATGATTTTATAGAGTCATAGAGCATGAAAACAGGCCTTTTGGCCCAACTCATCCATGCTGACCAGGTTTCCAAAACAGAATTAATACCATTTTCCTGCATTTGGTCTGTATCACTCTAAACATTTCCTATCCATGTTCCTATCTGAATGTCTTTTAAACATTGTAATAGTACCACCTTTACCACTTTCTCTGGCAGCTCATTCTATAAATGCACCATCCTCTGTGTGAAAAAGCTGTCCCTCAGGTCCCTTTCAATTTTTCCCCTCTCACCTTAATCCTCTAGTTTTGGACTCCCTTACCCTCAGAAAAGACCTTGGCTATTTGCCCTCTTTATGTCCCTCATGATTTTATGAGTCTCTGTAAGGTCACGCCTCAGGCTCCTATGCTCCAGAGAAAAAAGTCCCAGCCCTTCTAGCTTCTCCTTATAACTCAAACCTTCCAGTCTCGGTAAAATCCTTGTAAATCTTTTTTATACCCTTCCCAGTTTAGTAACATCCTTCTTATAGCAGAGCTATCTAATCTACTCTTTAATTGCTTAATTTCTGCCTGAATTTTAAATTCTGAAAGTGAATTCCAAAGCATCATGACATCATATTGAGCAAGTTTCTCTTGACTTCCATTCTAAATTGCATGCTTTTAATCCTTTACTTCTGTGCCTTTAGTCTTGACCACTCCACCACTGGAAACCATTGACCCGGTGATTCATGATTTTAAACACTTTTGTCGTGTTGCCTTATATTCTCCATTTCCAATGCAAAGGAGAGAGAAAGACAGAGTACAAATAAATATTGGACAGTTTTGAAGCAGAGAATCAAAGCCATGGCTTTGCTGCTTCCAAGGTCATTTGGGGTATGAAAAGAAAAAGAATCATAATCTGCATTAAGTACCTGGTAACATTGCTGGGAGGTGTGGACTCAAATGTAAAGAGGAACTATGTAGAGAATTATTGACAAGTATGTAATAAGAGATGATAACTCATTATACATTAGAAGTACAATACCAATATAGGTAGGAGGGATCTAATATTTTTGTGGTTAAGGAACGGATAGGAGCTAAGACAGCTTATAGACCTTGAACAAAAGGAAAGGAAGTAGTGATCTTCTCAATGCCAGAGAAAATGCCATCATCAGAAGCTGAGCCAAGAATAGGCTCAAAAAGGAAATTTAAATGCACCTGAAATGTCAGATTTTAAATGGTGATCAGAGGTCATTAGTGTGCAGATACACAGGCCATTAGATTAGATTAGATTCCCTACAATGTGGAAACAGGCCCTTCGGCCCAACAAGTCCACACCGACCCTCCGAAGAGCAACCCACCCAGACTCATTTCCCTCTGGCTAATGCAGCTAACACTATGAGCAATTTAGCATGGCTAATTCACCTGACGTGTACATCTTTGGACTGTGGGAGGAAACCGGAGCACCCGAAGGAAACCCACGCAGACACTGGGAGAATGTGCAAACTCCACACAGACAGTCGCCCAAGGCTGGAATTGAACCTGGTACTGTGGTGCTGTGAGGCACCAGTGCTAACCACTGAGCCACCGTGCTTCCCATGTAGGTAAAATCAATACAGAAATCCTTCATTTTGCATTTATGGCCATAAAATACAAAATCAAAGAAGTCATTGTTCAAGACTGTAGGCCATAGTTATGAAATTGTGCAGAGTTTGGAGCAGTCTATTTTAGCAAGGAGCAAAGATGTAAGGTGCAAGATTCATTTATTAAGATGTTGCCTGGGTTGGTTGTATTATGCTAATGAAGTTAAATCTGAAAATTCCACATTATTTCCCAAAGACTAAGGAATGCAGGATTAAGATTCTGGAAAATTATGAAAGATCGTGCTAAGACAAATGATGGATTGTTTCAACAGACAAAAGAGGCAGAATGTTAGCGAGAGAGCTGGAATTTTAGATATAACCTCCAACCTACACTGCTGTCTACTCTCAATAATCTTTCAGTTCTTTGTTTAGGCAAACATATATCCACCTCAGCCTTAGAAGTATTCAGTGACTCTGTTTATACCACCTTTCCAAGGAGAAAATTCCAAAGATTCATAATTCTGTGTGAGAAAAAAAAGGATTTTAAATTGATGACCCCTAGTTCTAGATTTTCCCTCTGGCTAAACAGAAAACATCCTCTCCACAGCTGCTTTGTCATTGTTTCAGTATTTGTTTATATGTTCCAAACAAGTCTCCCATGATCTTTGCCGTGTCTTTCTGAAAAGTACTGATTATTTCTTCCTATATGCCCCAGCCAACTTTATGTTTTCTGTTAGGAGGCCTGTACATCACTTCCACAAGTGTCTTTTCTCCTTTATCATTTTTCTTTTCTATCCAAATTATTTCCACATCTTAATTTCCTGAACTTAGGTCACGTCTCTCTACTGTACATCATTAAATCACAGAGCCTCTTCTCCACCATTTCCTATTTTGTTGTCATTCCTAAATGTCCTGCACTCTTCAATATCCAGGCCCAAATCTGTGTCTTTTGCATTCATGTCTCTGTAACAGCTACCAGATCATACTTATTCATTTCTACTTGCACACTTAGTTCATTTGGTTTATTTCAATTATTATGTTTTGTCCTTGTAAGTTCTAGTCTTAACTGTTGGCTTACTCTTAAACTTACACTCTCTATCCCTTCCTGTCACAATCTGTTATCATTTCCCCTATTAATGCTTTTCTCTCTGGCCTTGGCTCTGTTCTTTGATTTTCCACATCATGTCAAATTTGACCCCTATCCCCCATAATCACAAAGGATAAAGAATAAAGATTATTCATACAAGAGTTTGATTCGAATGCAGATTTTCTTTTTGCAAGATCCGTTATTGAAGCACAGTCCAGAAAATACCTTAAACAGAAATATAATGGTTGATTTAAAAAAAGAGGAAAACTGCCAGAAAGGGACAAGTGATGACATGGCAATAGATAAGACGGCTCATGTGGAGAAATTCATCAGTTCAGTACTGATAGAGTGTCGTGATGTATGACAGATGGAGATAGGTGAACCTGATTCAATAAAGCAGTAAAATCAATAACAAATAAACACTTCAACCATGTGTGTTCCTGCATAGAGGAGAACCAGACAATTCCACAGACTGGATTTAGAAAGATCCTGGAATCTGACTACCCAGCTGGAATTTGCATCACTTACTTAAGATTCCTGACCAGATATGGGCGAACTGACATTACGGGAAATGAAGGAACTAGGAAAATGATGTGGGTAGAATGAGAAAAAAATGTTGATTGAGAAACACTGAAGCAGTGCAATGACATTCAGCAATTTGAATTGTCTGATGATGCATCATTACCAGGGTAGCCGGCTCTCGGTAAAATGAGTTCCTCATATTGTGTGCATCAAACCTTTGCCCAGATAAAAAATATTTTGTGCAAGTATTAAAGGTTCCTTAACTTCTTAAATGACAAGAAAAACAAAT
This sequence comes from Chiloscyllium plagiosum, assembly GCF_004010195.1. NCBI lineage: Eukaryota > Metazoa > Chordata > Chondrichthyes > Orectolobiformes > Hemiscylliidae > Chiloscyllium > Chiloscyllium plagiosum. The sequence goes on from NC_057737.1 coordinate 38,533,142, forward strand.
TAGATATAATATTTTAAATCATAGATGTGCCTTCAAGCAATGAGACTGATGAGCAAAGTTTTTGAATTAGAGGAGACTGATGCTGCATAAAGCATTTGATCAATTTGACCTAATCTGGAAAGAGAGAAAATTACAGCTCAACATACCAAGATGGAGGCTGGTGAATTATGGCATTGATTTAGCAAAATAATGTTGATTGGAAAACATAGAAATACCCCCCACCATAACTTTTTAATGTGATCTTCAATGCCAACATGCTGAGTAGGTCTGCTATGACAAACAGCATTGAAATCCTTTAAGATCCACAGTGGGTCAAAGAGAGTTGTGCTCTGGCACAGACACACTTTGAAATATTCTTGTCTTTCATGCTGTCACAAACCTTCAGGTCATGATAGATGATATCTGCTTACGCACTGAAATTCACAGAAAGCTGGCCATTCTTGCTCATATGACAAACGTGCACCAAGTTCTCATCAGAGAGTTGCTCTATACTCTGACAATGCTGCACCAATATCCAAAGCAAGCACCATTTCAACAGCAAATGGACAGACTTGCTCATGCCAATAAACAGTTTAGCTTGACAATCAGAATCATGTCATTGCCATTCTCTCATCTATCAGTATTGATAACGTGATGTTGAAGCTTCCTGATAGTTTCACATTTCAAGTTTCCAAAATCACCAGCAATCTATCACATTATCCCAAAAGCACATGCATTCCAAAAGCTGCAGGTGTCTGATCCCAGCTGAGTGAGAGACTGTGGAACAACAGCAACCTGACTGAGATAGCTAAGCTATGATTTCACCATTTTCAGCACAGTCCTCTATAGTTGCCAGATCTGGACAATATCCACATGGCAGGAGAAAATATTGAATAGTTTCCACCTTGACTGTCTCAGACTTAAAAATCACACAACACCAGGTTATAGTCCAACAGGTTGATTTGGAAGCACTAGCTTTCGGAGCACTGCTCCTTCATCAGGAAATCAGCTAGCTACCTGACAAAGGAGCAGCAACCTGAAAGCTTGCACCTCCAAATAAACCTGTTGGACTATAACCTGGTGTTGTGTGATTTTTAACTTTGTACACCCCAATCCAACACCGGCATCTCCACACCACATCTCAGACTTATCCTTTGCAGCTCTTGGCAAGACAAGGTCAGCAACTCAGACCCTCTCATTCCATCAAGATTCAGTCATTACTAAAACCAACAACACCTGCAATAGCTCAACAGCTTTTATTTGATGTATGGCCACTGTATACACAAAGACCTTCTGTTCAGTGAAGTGGCCACAGGGTCACCATCTTTTGGGTGTCTATTTTCCACCAAAAGGATGCCCATAATTTATATTTTATTGCGGGCAGTCATGGACACCACCAATCGGGAGGCAGTCATTGACAATCTGTGACCAGTGGGAGCTGACTGTTCGGAAGGGCAATGGACAAGGTGAGCAGAAAGGAAAGGTTCAGGTGGACTAAATGTGGCTCCAAAGAAAAGAGAAAACAATGAATCCTGCAGAATGTCTTGGTGATTTACTGCAGTGAGATCATACACAGTGAGATGTCTCCACTAAAACATAGCCAGTAGAAGACAAGATATCAGTAAATTGTCATTCACAAATATCACTGTGAGCAATTTCTCATGTCTTAAAATTTCACAGTACAACACTGACTGCACTTCAGAAGTGCTTTCCAATGTCTTGAGATTTTGAAAGCCCTTCATAAATTCACTCCTTTATTGGCTCTTTCTCAGAGTAACCAATAACTCAAGGTGCACAGGACAATTCAGTATGATGATACAACATTTTTAAAATGATTACTATTAATAAGCAGCAATTCCAAAACCAAATCTGACATCAACAGAATACCTTGGTAAATCATGCCCTTTCACTTCCTCAGCACTAAGTACATCACAAACAACAATTTATTTACATTGTAACAAATTATTAAAGCAAGTTCTGAAAGAGTCACTAATTTCCTCCTAATTACTCGATGGAAACGTAGTAAGTTGATTAGTTTGTCCTTTAGCTATGGTCACCATGTGATTAACAGCTACTCCACATTAATTACCTATGTTTAATGTTTAATTTCTCCTGAGAAAATTGAGTTTCTCTTTTGTAAATTGAAGGTAATTTCTCTTGACATTTCTATCTGAAAGGAAAAGGTTGGACTAATGGGGTATTAACAAACACATTTCCTGCAGAATTGTGCAAATATCTCAGAAACATAATGATATAATGGACTGTATGTCACAAACCCTCATTGAAATGCCATGGATGGCTTTAAAATTAACCCAAGAGGTATTGTGAGAACCCTAAAGAGGGACAGACATTAAAATGATAAATTTTGTCAAGTCTGTTGGCAAAAATGGTGTGTTTGCTGGATACAAGTATATATGTACAGTTGGACAGGAATTTAGAAGAAATATCCTGTAGAGTTCAGTATTGTTTCAGCAATTGACAACAGAAATGCAAACCCCATGAGAAACCTATTATGAGGATGACTGGACAGTGACCAGAGCACAATAATTGATCTCGCAAATCTTTGATAGCCAAAAACTTCTGCTGTCCTTTAAAATAAGGACTGATATTTTTTCAAAATTATAAAATGGCAATGGTGAGCACCTCAGAATAAGACCGAATTAGAATCTTTGACAGCTGAAGAGAATGGTTGGTGCAATTCAGATTTCTCCTCATCATATTTAATCTGAAACCACAAGGTTTCTTGGAGTTCAAATTCAAAGTGAGGAAGCATACTGTGCCTTTTAAGGAAATAAGTTCTTGAAACATGGACTTATTGGTAAGGTTAACATTTATTTTCCATCTGAAGTTAGCTTTTTGAGAGGTGGTAGAGAGTTTCCTCCTTCAGTAACTACACTCTGAACTTAAACGCAAATGACACCAGACATTACCACCAGCTACAGAATGAAATCTGATTGCAGGCTGGTAAGGTGGTAATCAAAGTTGGACTCCAGAATTGGTCCTTTGTTTTATGAGCATGTGCACCAATTGAATGGTGAAGAGTCACCAGATGTTTAACTCTTTCTTGCTACAGATGCTGCCAGACCTGCTGAATTTTGACAGCAATTTCTGTTTTTGGATGTGTTCATACTTTGGTGAAATTAACACAATTGCATTGCTCCAAACATATAGAATAGACAGTCAGGTTCCTGTTGGGAAGGACTCAGACTTGTTCACCCAGGCATGCCAACATTCTGAAAGCTACAGATTACAGTCCACATTTTAGAATTAGAGCTCAGATACCTATACTGTTTAACACTGAGGAATGACTTCAAAATAATTACTATCACTAGACAAAAAGAGCTAGAAACACCAATGGGACTGAAGGCTAACAGGTACTCTCAATCTGATGACTTCATCTCTCAGTCTCAAAAGTAGTGACTGCAAACAAAAGTGATTCAACATTTTCTAGATTCTGGAAAGGTCCCAGTAGTTTGGAAAATTGCAATTATCAAAAAGAAAATGGAATCCCAGGTAGACATGTTAGTAAAAAAGGTGTTTGGTATGCTCACCTTAACTAGGCAGCGCATTGAATGTAGGAGTTGAGAGGTGATTTGCAGCTGTACAGGACATTGGTTAGGCCACTTTTGGAATACTGCGTACAATTCTGGCCTCCCTCCTATTGGCAGGATGTTGTGAAACTCAAAAAAGGATTCAGAAAAAAATTACAAGGATGTTGACAGGGTTGGAGGGTTTGAGCTATAGGGAGAGGCTGAATAGGCTGGGACTATTTTCTCTGGAGCATGAGAGGCTGTGGGGTGACCATATAAAGACTCATGAAATCGTGAGGAGCATGGGTAGGGAAAATAGACAAGGAACTTTCCCCAGAGTAGGGGAGGCCAAAACTACAGGGCCTAGGTTTAAGATGAGAGGGGAAAGATTTAAAAGAGACCTAAGGGAAAACTTTTTCACACAGAGGGTGGTATGTGAATGGAATATGCTGCCAGAGGAAGTGGTGGTGGCTGGTACAATTAGAACATTTAAAAGTCATTTAGATGATATGCGAATAGGAAAAGTTTGGAGGGAATTGGGCCAAATGCTGGCAAATGGGACTAGATTTATTTAGGATATCTGGTCAGCATGGATGAGGTGGACAGAAGGGTCTGTTTTTGTGCTGTACAACTCTATGACTTTATGATCAAAGGAAATGACAGAAAGCAGAAAATTATCAGCTAGTTAGCCCAACATCTGTCATTGGGAAAATGTTGGCATCTTTTATTAAGGAATAATATAAGCTAAACCTTTAGAGAATCATAACACAACCGGGAAAAGCTAACATAATTTAAGAGAGAATTATCAGATTTGACAAATGTATTTGTGTTCTTTGCACATATAACAACCAAGATAGATAAGGTGAATGAATAGATCCATTATATTTGGATTTCCAAATGTAATCAATGTGTTCTGACTCACAAAAGTTACTACATGAGACAAATAAGCCATTTCAGGTTGGCTAACTGCAACTATGACATTCTACCGAGATCAATGCTGGGGCCTCAGCTCTTTACACTCTACATTAATGAAGCAACATAACGTATTACAGTCAAACATAGTGACAATACAAAAGTAGGTGAAAAAGCACTTTAGGAGGACACAAAGTGTCTGTAAAGGGATACAGACTGGTCAAGTGAATGAGCAAAAATTTGTTAAAAGCAGTATAATGTAAGAAAAATGTGAGATTTTCTATTTTAGTAGAAAAATTAGAAAAGCAGAATATTATTTAAATGGAGAGAGACTGCAGAATTCTATGGTATGCGAGATTTGGATTTCCATAAATCTCAAAAAATTAGCATGCAGCTACAGCAAGTACTTCGGAAAACATGTGAAGTGTCATTATTTATTGCAAAAATGTAGTATAAAGTTGACAAAGTCTTGTTACCAGCGTACAGTGAGTAGGTGCAACTACATCTAGATTACTGCAAATAGATTTGGTGTCCTTATTTAAGAGGAGAAGTCCTTGTATTTGAGGAAGTATAGGGTTTAGTAGCTTGAGCTTTGGGGTGAAGGAGTTGTTTCATTTGGAAAGAGTTATAATGGTAAGCCTATACTCATTGGTGTTTGGACGAATGAGAATGATTTATTCAAGCACATATGTTTCTGAGGAGGTTTGACTGTGTGGAAACTGAGAGAATGTTTCCCATCATGAACTCAAGGAAGTGCAGTTTCAGAATAAGGGATCTCCCATTTAAGTCAGAGATGAGAATGAATTCATATTCTCAGAAGATTATTGATTTTTAGAATAGCAGTGGAAGCTGGGTCCTTGAGTGTATTCAAAACTCATTGAGTGTATTCAAAACTGAATTACAGATTTTTCATCTACAAGGTAGCCAATAGTTATTGGGATAGAAGAAAATGGAATTGAAATCACAACCAGCTCATATATTATCTTATTAAATGGTAGAGCAGGCTCAGAGAATCTAAATGAACTATTCCTGCTTCTATTCCATATGACTAAATGTTTGTGTTTCTGTTCATCCATTCAATTCATCCAATATCACTTTTGTATTAGTGATGGATGGGTAGATTTTCCTGGGCACTTCTCTTCAGTTTCTGTAGTCTTTGCACTGGTAATGTGTAATATAAATGACATGTAAGAGATGTCCAATGATGGCGAAGGAAAAGTGATGTATTGTTGAGCAAATTTGGTTAGTGACCTGAAGGGGAATTTAGAATGAATTTAGAACAGTGGTGTTCTTCTCCACTCTGTGGAAGCAACCTTCAGCTTCCTCAAGGAACCCTACAGGTTATAGATGATCATCCAATTTTGCACTCATTGACAAATGAACAGTGTTTGCCACTCACCTTGACAAAAGCTGCCCACAAACTTTCTCTTTTCGAATGTCATGTTATATTTGGCACTTTCCAGTGGAGACATATGGCACCCAACAACAGGAAAGATAATAGGAAGGTTGATCACCCAATCAGGTTGAAGAATTCTAATAGATGGCAAAGTAGGAAGTAAACAGAGAAAAACAAACTACATTTAAAACATTGCGCAGAAAGTAAAATAAAGTTTAGGACATCTACAGAGGATTAAGGAAAAATTATCAAAAGTAAAGAACAAACTTAAAGCATATATATGTGTATATATTTCAATGTAAAATATTAAACTTCCTTTTAAGGAGAGAGACTCTGCCCCTAAAATTTATTTTTTTAATGCAAAAGAGATGTTTCAGTAGTAATTGAGATTTAAAACATTCTTACAGAATGCGTTTCTGTTGATTGAACAATGTTTAACTTCTGCAGCAGTCTTTACAGTTAGAATAATAATTCACGTAAACACCATGACAATGACTTTTGTACAGTTATCATCTAAAAAGACTGAGCCAGCACTTCCTGCAGACAATCACTGACAGTAACATTGGATTTCAGCATTTCACTGCAGAGTTTCTGTCTGTTTCACCCAATTATAACAAAACACAATTACCTTTAACTGCTGTGACTACCACACATTCAGTTCATTGACTCCAGTGGCAGAAGCGAATTGATTCTCTTTGGATGATTTTGGACTTAGAGTCATAGAGTCATGGATGGAGTAGCTGCATCCATGCAGGTGAATGGTAAGTATTTTGTCTCATTCCTGACTTTGGTACAGTAGATGGTGGAGAGGTTCCGTAGAATTAGTAGCTGAGCCACTTATCGGTTAATATCCACCCACTTCTCATAGTTTCAGTGTTAATGTGGCTGTACTAATTAAACTTCTGATCAGAGGTAATTTAAAAAATGTTCCTGGTAGCTGGTCAACGAAATAACATGGAAGGTAGGAGAAGACAGATAGGTTTTCTCTGAGGTGAGAAATTTATCACCGGTAACTATGTATCCAGATGTCGTCCAGGTCCTGCCGTACACTGTCAGGACGAGCATCATCAGTGCAGTTGCAGGAAAATGACCATCTTCCCATGTATCATGTATGGTCCTGAGTTATATTTTCTCTCATGATATATTATATTTGTGGCCCATCCTAATTGCCTTTGAGAAGCTAATGACCAAGTGTATCCTTGAGCTGTCCTTGTTCATAATCATATAATCCCTACAGAGTAGAAGTAGGTCATTCAGCCCATAGATTCCATAGCAACCCTCTGAAGGACATACCACCCAGACCCACTTCTTTATCACTGTAATCCCGCATTTCCCATGACCAATTCACCTAACCCGCACATCTTTAGATTGTGGGAGGAAACCGGAGCACTCGGAGGAAATCCACGCTGACATGGGGAGAATGTGCAAACTCCATGCAGACAGTTGCCCGAGACTGGAATTGAATCTGGGTGCCTGGCACTATAAGGCTGCAGTGCTAACTACTGAGCTGCCATGCCACCCTAATGGTACATCTGCAATGATATTAGGAATAGATTTCAAGGGTTTTGATCACATAACAGTGAAGGAGCAGAGATATAGTTCCAAGTCAGGATTGATGGGGGCTGAAAATGTGTTGCTGGAAAAGTGCAGCAGGTCAGGCAGCATCCAGGGAACAGGAGAATCGACGTTTCAGGCATAAGCCCTTCTTCAGGAATGAGGAAAGTTTGTCCAGCAGGCTAAGATAAAAGGTAGGGAGGAGGGATTTGGGGGAGGGGCGTCGGAAATGCGATA
>NC_057737.1:38542181-38580197 GCF_004010195.1 Chiloscyllium plagiosum
GTGGGGGGTGGGGTCATGGTCAAGGGGGCAGTAGGAGGAGGTATCTGCGAGCTGGCGTTTGACCTCAGCGGTGTAAAGGTCGGTGCGCCAAACTACTAATGCACCTCCCTTGTCTGCTGGTTTGATAGTGAGGTTGGGGTTGCAATGGAGGGAGTGGAGGGCTGCGCGTTATTGATGGGGAACTTGTATGTGGTGGTGCTCCCCATGCATTTGCTACCCTTGTTCTTCTTAGAAGTTGTATCTTTGGTAGGTGTTATTAAAAGATGCTTGTTAATTTGCCACAAGATATAATGCAAATCTACATGTATACTCTGTTACCACTGACTGTCAGTGACGGGGAGAGTGAGTGTTTACAATAGTGGATTGCCAATCAGGTGAGGTGTTTTATCCTGGGTGGTGTCAAATGCATGAGTGTTGTTGAAATTGCCTTCTTCCAGGAAAAAGGAGAGCATTCCATCACACTCTGGACATGTGCCTTTTTGCTCAGGAGGTAGCTACTCACCACTGAATTCCCAGTTTCTGACCTGTAATTAAATATTTTAAAGATACAAAGTTTTAGCTTTAATAATTAGATATGTGCAACGAAAATTCCTGTGAACTGCTATTTTACTCTGGATAAAAAGCCGAGAAATTTCCGCAAGCATTTAACAAGTTAGAGTTTTATCCATGGAGTGTGGAATTGCAGTGATTTATTTTCTGTTCAATAAGCCTTCATCAGAATTTCTCTGCAGGCTTTTTGCACTGAACACTGACAAATAAATAGAGTGGTATGAGGGAAAAGGTTATTTATTTTAACAATAATGGATTGCACTTGACTTGTGTCTGTCTTGCCAGTTCTTCAACGTGTTTGGGGAACACTCTCAAGAAATTCAGAGAAAATAAGGTCAGGAAAATAATGTTCAAAATACACACAATCACTTTGGAATCTGCGTTGACCTTTACAGAGAAAATATACTTCCATCACAGCATGTTCAAGATGTTTAAAAGGTTTGACTATATTGTGTGGGCTGTTGGCGTTATTTGAGGTGTATCATTACTGAGGTAATCAGAAAAGCAGGCAATTATTTGCACTGCTTATACCGTGTGAGAACTACCATCCAGCCAATAATCTGGTGAAATTGATTGTCTACCTTTATGGAAACCAATTGTATTTAAAATACCTGTGAACGATTCAGTTCCCCCCACAACACTGCAAAATGCCTGCTTCAAAAACCACATCCTGTATCTCCATCTGCTAGCTCTCCATTAAAATAGAACTATTTTACTGCTATTTACAGATTCGTCACTTGGAAAAGACTGACACAGAATAATTGATTGATTTCTGCATTTTGATGGCTTCTGGCAAGGCTTTGTAGATATAGAGTTTGCATGACTATGTTCGATATTGTAAGGTATGATTTCTAGCCCTTCTGACACATTGCAGTATTCTGGGGGAACCTAGAACAGTAGCTAACATCATGGGCAGCTAGCCAAGTCTATACAAATGGAACACTGAATACTCCAAAAAAATCTGCAAATTCATCAAACATAGACAACAGATTACAATTAACCACAGACCTGCCCAATTGCAAAACTGCTTCAGTCTCAGTTCATTTCTCCTGCATGTAGTTTTGAAAACAGATTAACTGGACATTGAACTCATTTGCTGTTTGTGGATATTGCTGTGCACAAAATGGATGTCATTACAGAACACCAGTCACTGAATTTCACACTCATTGAGAAGTGCGAGAGGTGTTTTCTTTCATGCCCCAATTAAAAATAAAAATTCTAAAAGTACGAGCTCTCAATCTTGAATTATCTTCCCCCTACCCTCATTGCAGAGTGCATTTCCTGGATGGGGCTATGAATATTTCAGAAAAGGAAATGTTCTGACTCTTCTGACTGAATCAATGCATTCTGCCAATGACGCAAATGGATGTTGGTCTCGGAGTGATCTTTCGCCGATTTTGATTGAATCAAAACTCAAGTAATGGACATAAATCAGTGTTCATTAATGATATAAGTGTTGAGATGCCTCAGACTGCAGACAATAGTGCAATGTTCAAACATGAATCACAAATTTAACCTTCAAAAAGTAAAAACGGATCAAAGAATTAGAGAGTCATAGAGCTGTACAGCATGGAATCAGAAACTTCAGTCCAACTCTTTCAAGCCGATCAGGTATCCTAAACACTAACTAGTTCATCTACTTTTTAGTGACCTACATGAATATTAATATTAACTCCAAACATAGCACAATCAGTAAGAAATCATAATAAGATGCTTTCAATTTTTGATTAAAAATCTTGCAAAAAGATTGTTGGAATGTTAATGATGTGAACATTTAAATGTGTGGATAAAATCAGATGAAAGTCAATCTAGTTCATCTGCTATCATCCTGATAGTTGTATAACACAGCGGATGGTGGAAGCTTTGACTAGTTGTAGTCATCAATCTCTAACAACTAGTCTGCTACACCCCAAAACATAGCACCGGGAAAACCTCAGTAGTGGACTACTTTGTTACCGTAGCCCCAAAGTCATTTGTTTGATGATGGTAGTGTCTGAAAAGGCTATTGCTGAGGAGTTCATGAAGTACAACCCACTATGATTATGGGCTAGATGGGAGAACATCTTATTGGATGAAGGTCCTTTCCCGTAGTTTCTGTCATAATATTGAACATATAAATATCAACTATGTGTGGCTGCTATCACTTTCTTTAAAATCAAGAGTGTCTTCTCATTAGGTGAGCAAATGGTTTTCCTCCACCACACTAGACCATGTAAGCCCTAGAGATCACAACTAAGAAACAGGATAATGGCAGTAAATCTATCAGATAGCTCATACAACACGCTATGCAGTGGTAAGGATTGATCATACAATATATGATCAATGATGATGAGGTTTTTGACTATTCATTAGAATCGATCTCTAGCAACCAGTCGATGGCAGGCTCAATAGCAGCAAAGAGAAAGCTCCAGTGAAGACTATTGTGGGAACTATTTGTCCCAAGTCTCTTGGAGCCTGATAAACCCACTGCTTTAGAATACGAGAAACGGAAGCAGGAATGGATCATTCATCCCTTTAAGCCTGTTCTGCCTTTTGATGTGATTTGATTTGATTTATTACTGTCACATGTACCGAGGTACAGTGAAAAATGGTGTTTTACGTGCTTTACTGGCAGATCGTACTGCACGTGTGCATCAAGGTAACAGAGTCAGAAGTCACATAACACCAGGTTATCGTCCAACAGATTTATTTGAAATCACAAGCTTGTGGAGTGTTGTTTCTTCAAGATGTGAAGTCACTCCACCCGATAAAGGAGTAGCACTCTGAAAGCTTGTGATTTCAAATAAACCTTTTGGACTATAACCTGGTGTCATGTGACTACTGACTTTGTCCATCCCAGTCCAACCCTGGCACCTCCACATAAAGGTAACAGAACAGAATACAATGTTATAGCTGCAGAGAAGGTACAAAGAGAGATCAACATTAACATTAGAGAGGAACATTCATAAATCTGATAACAGTGAGTTGTAGATGGTGTAGAAGAAATAACCACACCAGCTTTCAATTCCATGGCTGGCTTGATGTATCAGATGGAATTTTATAGGGGCTGCAGGACATTTCTCACATGCTCCAGAATATGGTAGCACCCCTGTTACCTAAAGCTCTTGCCAATGTGGTGGAATAAGGCTCCTAATTGGTAGTAGGAAGTGTAAAGTGGGGCTCCCAGTTCGCTCCAGATCATTACGTTGTTGCACTGCCGTGTTTGGTGTAGATATCCTCCACCCAAGATTTACCAAGCATTCAAAAGCAGGCAGCTTGGTAGGAACAGCATTGTCACTGGGAAGAGGGACCATTGTCGGTATAGCAGAGCAGAGCAGAGAACATCTGGAGACAGGTTAAGTGTGGGCAAAATGGGGTTCTAAGGGAGAAGGCGCTGACCAAGATGGAGAGAATGATGGACCAAAGCAAGGTCACAGAGCTTTAGTGTCCCATGAGGCTGCCTTTCCTGATGTTTTATCTCTCGACTGAACACAGAGAGTCTAAAAACAAGGAAATCCACCAGTTCACATACCTACCTTCCCTCAAGGATGGCACAAACAGACTCAGTGGGGCTTTCTGTGGATCACTGAGTGGTGAGTTCCCCAAATGATACTGGTTGAATATGAGTGGTACAAGGGATGAGGTCTTTGAAAGGTTACATGCTCCAGGTTGAAAAGACACCCACATGCCTGACCGCCTTGAACTTAGGTGAGGAAACTAGGAATATGAAGGTACCTTTTCACACAGACCCCTGCTCAATCACACAGACCCCTGCTCAATCACACACACCCCTGCTCAATCACACACAGACCCTTGCACAATCACACAGACCCCTGTCCAATCACACAGACCCCTGCTCAATCACACACAGAGCCCTGCTCAATCACACACAGACCCCTGCTCAATCACACACAGACCCCTGCTCAATCACACACAGACCCCTGCACAATCACACAGACCCCTGCACAATCACACAGACCCCTGCCCAATCACACAGACCCCTGTCAATCACACAGACCCCTGCCCAATCACACAGACCCCTGCCCAATCACACACACCTCCACCCAATCACACAGACCCCTGCCTCTGAAACCGAGCCCCGGAGTGGATATTAAAATGTATCCACTGCTTATAGAGTTTCCAGTATCACCTACTGAAATTTGACGGGACTATCAGGAGATTGCTGCCATGATGAAGAAATTCCTTTGTTTACAGAACAGTCACAGCAAAAACTAATAATGATTAAATGTATCCAAAGTGACTGATCCCTTCACCCCAAACTTACCCAACAATGTATTGTCAGTATGTGAGGCTCCACATCAGCCGGATAAAATCAGGAAAGACACCGTATGTATGAACCAACATATGAGTGTTGGTTAAGTTCAAAGCCTTGTATTCAAAACTCTCTGCAGTGTTAGGAAATACTTGATTTCTGTCACTGTGGACAAATCAGTGCATGATATAAACATTCTCATTCGTGCTCATGTTCCTGCTCCACCTTTTGTTCAAAATTGGTTTTCAAATTTTGGGATTCCGAAAGAATCCATCAGGGCAAGGCAGCCTCTGTGACCTCAAACAGCAACAAACAACCTTCTCTTCCTCTTGCAACAACTGAGCTCTGTGGCCTTTTTCTAACATTCACTGTATATTTATGAGGTATATCCTCTACGTTGCCCATGCTTGTTACTGCAAGTTGTTGTGATGCAGGTTCAATGATCAGGGAGCCACAGGAAGGACTATATTTTTCTATTGAAATGAGGGGACAGATTCCTGATGTGAAGAAAATTCCTGCATTTTCCTCCTTGTTCTGTTGTGATGCTGTCAGAAGAGATGGAACATCATTATGTTTCTGTCAACATTACTACAGCACCGTTACTATCTGCACATTGCTGTTCAATCACTGTCACCAATGACCAGGACTCTTGGTAATGCAACACCACATGAAGAAAAACTTGGCATGTGTACTATCTTTGCAATCCTGTATAACCTCTAAACCAGCCTTACCAACGATGTCTGCAACTGTGTCTCAAGATCGCAAAGGTTTTTATTTAAAAGGCATTATTGCACACCTTCTGTCTTTTTGAAAGTATGTTTTTTTACAGCAAAGACAAACATGAACATCAGTGCAGTGAGCAATGACAATGCCTGTGCTTCGACAGCGTTTTCCATGCCTTTCCCATCAGTTGTTTGCTCACTAATATATTACTCTCCTAATTATTGTCATCTCTTACTGCTTACTTCTTATAAAATATAAGAAACAATATCATCATTGATTCCCCACAACATGGAAGCAGGCTATTCAGTCCATCAAGCCCACACTGATCCTCCAAATAGCATCCCATCCAGACCCCTCACTATAACCACACGCAGCTCCCATTGCTAACTCACCTAACCTGCATACTATAGGCAATTTAGCATGGCCAATCCACCGAAATGGCACATCTTTGGACTGTGGGAGGAAACCAGAGCACCCTAGAGGGAACCCACATAGACACAGAGAGAATGTGCAAACTCCACACAGACAGTCATCCAAAGTTTGAATTGAACCTGGGTCTTTGGCACTGTGGGGCAGTAGTGCTAACCACTGAGCCACCCTGCTGCCCACTGCAGGCAAAAAAGCCAAACAACTATCAAACATGATAATCCATTCAATACAATCATTGTTGATCATGGGCTTGAACTCCCCTTTTAAGCCCATTTCCCATATCCTTTGATTTTTTTTTTGAGACCAAAATATCTGTCCAGCCAAACCTTAAATATGTTCAATAATGGAACATCTACAACTGCTGGGATAGAGAATTCCAAAGATTCGCTACCCTCTGTGTGAAGAAATTTCTCTTCATTTCACTCCTAAATGACCAGGCCCGTTCCTGAGACTGCACCTCATGTTTTCAATTCCCCTGAGGGGGGAAGCAACCCCTCAATGCCTAATCATTTTAACCTCCTTCATAATTTTGAATATTTCAACAAGAACAGCTCTTATTGCTCTGAATACAGAACAATAAAGACCCAGTTTATTCTCATCATTGGACAATTCTCTTATGCTAAGCATCAATCTAATGAACCTTTCCTATACTGTCTGCAATGCAACACGAAGACCAAATCTGTAGGATTAGAAGATAGATCTTTTGGCTACAGTCTTACATTACAGACGTTTTTAACCAAGCTGTTCAGATATTCATACCTCTGGAGCAGGTGGGACATGAAACCAGCTCCTCTGGCCCAGAGGTAGGGTAATTACCAACACATCACAACAGCCCATGAGACTTACCTCATATTTCAACACTATAATGTAATCTAATCTAAAAATCTAATATACTTACCTTATAAGTGTTGTCTTTCACAGCAAATGTCAAGTTGGCTGTCAGTCATTTAAATCACAAAATATGCCAATTACTGCCATGAGAAAGGTGGTGTAATTGACTCTCTTTGCCTATTCTGTTCTACCAAGGCACCATTAAATTTATAAAGCATTCTCCACATTTCTGAAAGATCCACGTCTAGAACCTTCAGTTAGAAATGCAGAGCCATACTTTAACAGAAAAAGGTAGGGACAACTCTGACACCTCAAAAGGTCCAGCTTTGTCTCTTTGTCCAAGTCACTAATGTATGTTGCAAATAGCTGAGACCCCAGCATTGATCCTGTGGCACTCTACTAGTCACAGTCTTCCAAGCTGAAAATACCCATTCATCCCCACTCTCTGATTCTTGTGTTTTAAACAATCCTTTATCCATGCTAATGTATCACTCCCAAACCCCTGTGCTCTTTTCAAAAAAATGAAAGAAGTGTGGATGCTGGGAATCAAAAGCAAGACCAAAACAGAAATTACTGAAAAAACTCACCTCCTCTGGAATGTGCCTTTGCAAAGAAAGTCTGGAGAGACAAGCAATGCTTTTTGTCAAGGTTTGTCTTGAGCAGCTCCGTGACGCAGGACTCCGTGGTCTATGGTCTATTCCCAGGAGGCACACCGAGACAAACATCGACTATGCCTGGAGGACCATCGACTCGATGAAAGATGGTCTTTGGTCTGCCTGAAACTTGCTGATCTTCCAGCACAAGGAATTGGCCTCAATCTAGAGTTGCAGACTGGTACATTCAAGGTCCAAGTTGAGGCATACTATAAAGCTTAGGACAGCTGCTATCAAAGCTCAGTGGGGAAAGGCCACAGTCTGATGTCTTTCTATCCAAGTACAATGGGGTCAATTCAATTATCGGACCCTCCTGGTGTCTCAAATATATGTAATAGTAATCTTATCCAAGTAAGAAATGTTTTGGGTTTGCTCGTTCTACACATGTAATGTCTGTATAGAATTGAATAGCTCTAGTGCACATATAGAGATTTTTTAAAAAAGGTATATTATTGAAATTTTTAAAAAGCGAATGTTCAACAAGACCTGGGTGTCCTTGTACACCAGTTACTGAAAGTAACTGTGCAAGTGTAACAGGCAGCAAAGAAGGCCTTCATAGCAAAAGGATTCAAATACAGGAACAAGTTATACAAGGTGAGGTAAGACCACGTCTGGAACGTTGTGTGCAGTTTTGGTCTCCTTATCTGAGGAAGGATGAGCTTGTTATAGAGGGAATGCAGTGAAGGTTTACCAAGTTGATTCTTGAAATACAGGACTGACATTTGAGGGCAGATTAAGTTGGTGAGGATTGTATTCACTGGCGTTTAGAAGAATGAAAGGGGATATCATATTAACTTATCAAATTCTCACGCGACTAGACATGTTGGATGCAGGAAGGATGTTCCCAAGGGTAGGGGTCGAGGGATCCAGAACCAAGATCATAATTTCAGAAGAAGGCATAAGCCTTCTAGTAGATGAGAAGTTTCTTCTCTCAGGGAGTGGTGAGCTTATGGAATTCACTATCACAGAAAGTGGTTGAGGCCAAAACATGATGTATTTTCAAGAAGGACATAGATATAGCTCTTGTGACTAAAGGGAGGATGGAATTCGGGTATTCAGCTGGATGATCAGCCATGATCACATTTAATGGCAGAGCAGGCTCAAGCGGTCAAATGACGTCCTGCTCCTATCTTCCAGGTTTTCAATGTTACCCTGTCAATTCTCTTATAAATCTTACAGGGTTTCAGAAAGTCTCATCTAATTTTTCTAGACTCATTCAGTACACGTCCAGCCAATTCTTCTAGGCTACTTCCAATGCCAGGATATTTTTCCTTCGATAAGGGACTCAAAACTGTTCACAGTATTCCAGGTGTATTCTGTCTTGTGTTTTGAATAGTTTTAGCAAGACCCCCCTACTTTTATATTCCATTCCCTTTGAAATAAAGGCCAACAGTCTGTTTGTCTTCCCCATTATCCGTTGAACTCATCTGCGAGCTTTTATGATTTTTGCAGGAAGATTCCCAAATCCCTCTGTGCTGCAGCTTTCTGCAGAATTTCTCCATTTAAGTGATATTCCGCTCCTCCATTCTTCCTGCCCACGTTATATTTTACCTGCCAAGTTTTTGCCTATTCAAAACCTCTCTGTATTTCTCTGAGACTCTTCATGTTATCCCCACATCTTCTTTCGACTTCTTTTGCGTCATCAGCAAACTTGGCTTTAGTAATTCGCTTCTGTCATCCAAGTCATTGTAAATAACAATGGCCCCAACACTGATCCCTGTGGCATTCCATTGGTTACAGGCTGCCCTGTTGAAAATGCATAATTTATATCAACCCCCTGTCTTCTACAGTTAGGTAATCCTCTCTCCAGGCTAATTTCCCTTCCCACATGGTTAAAGATGCCCTCCAATGCATCTCATCCACATCCCTCCCCTCTGCCCTCAGAGCCCACCCCTCCAACCGTAACAAGGACAGAACGCCCCTGGTGCTCACCTTCCACCCTACCAACCTTCGCATAAACCAAATCATCCAACGACATTTCCACTACCTCCAAACAGACCCGCCCTTTGGCTGAACATTTCAACTCCCCCTCCCACTCTGCCAAGGGCATGCAGGTCCTGTGCCTCCTCCATCACCAAATACTTATCACCCAATGCCTGGAGGAAGAATGCCTCATATTCTGCCTTGGGACCCTGCAACCACATGGGATCAATGTGGATTTCACCAGTTTCCTCAATTTTCCCTTCCCCAACATTATCCCAATCCCAAGCTTCCAACTTGGCACAGCCCTCTTGACCTGTCCATCACCTTTCCTGAAGAAGGGCTTATGCCCAAAACGTCGATTCTCCTGTTCCCTGGATGCTGCCTGACCTGCTGCGCTTTTCCAGCAACACATTTTCAGCAGCATCACCTTTCCCATCTATCTGCTCTACATTCCTCTCTGACCTATCACCTTCTCCCACACCTTCATCTACCTATTGCATCTATGCTACTTTCTCCCCACCCCCCCTCCCCTCTCATTTATCTCTCCACCCTGCAGGCTTCCTGCCTCTATTCCTGATGAAGGGCCGTTGTCCGAAACGTCAATTTTCCTGCTTCTCGGATGCTGCTTGATCTGCTGTGCTTTTCCAGCACCACTCTAATCTAATATACACTATCTCCAATGCACTCTTATCTTCCTAAGCAGCCTTATGTGTGGTACATTAACAAATATCTTTTGGAAAACTAAATATATCAAGTTTTCTGGTTCCCCTATATATATCTAGCTTGTTACCTCCTCAAAGACTGTCATAAATTTGTCAGGCATGGTTTCCTTTTCATGAAGGCATGCTGATCCTGCAGTTACATTATTTATTTCAAAACAGTCTGCTATTATATCTCATTTTCCCTGTAACGCATTTAAACTAACTGGCCTATATTTGCCTTTTGTTTTTGCCTTCTTCTTTCTTTTATAAGGATATTATGTTGGCAGCTTACCAATCCTCTGCAGCTTTTTAAGAATCTAAGGATCAATAAAGTATGGAGCTGGAAGAAGCACAGCAAGTCAGCTAGCATCAGGACTGAAGAAAGGTTCCAACCTGAAACATCGACTCCCCTGCTCCTCCTCTGATGCTGCTTGACCCGCTGTGCTTCTTCCAGCTCCACACTTTGTCGACTCTGGCTTTACAGCATCTGCAATCCTCACTATCTCCAGAAGCTAAGGATTCTTAGAAGGGTACTATCCATTATCTCTGTAGCTACATTCTTTAAAATCCTGGGATACAATGCATCAAGTCCAGAGGTCCAATTGACGGTTCTGACTAATGGCATTTGCACAACAATAACTTGCTCAGTGACGCTCAATTCTGGTTTCACCAGGGCTGCTCAGCTTTTGAGTTCATTACAATTTTGGTCCAAACAGGTAATCGAGCTGACTTCCAGCAGGGAGCTTGTAATACCTATCTTTGGCATCACTGCAGCCTCCAATCAAATATAGCATCAAGGAGTCCTGGCAAAAATGAGAATTAATGGAGATCATTGCTAGGAGTAATATTGAACACAAAGGAAGTTGGCTGCAGTTGTTGAAGATCAATCATCTCAGTCCGTAGACATTCCTGCAAAGTTCCTCATGTCAGTATCCTAGTTAGATCTATCAATTGTTTCAACAATAACCTTCCCTCCATTGTAAGATCAGAAGTAGTGGTTGTCATTGATGATTGCACAAAATTCATCAACATTTGGAATTCCACAGATGCTGAAATGGCCAATGTCCACATGCAGCATGACCTGAACAAAGTTTAGGTTGAGAAGCAGCAGTGGATATTCACACAACACAAGTGCTATAAAAAGACCATCTTTAACAAGACATTCAATGAGATTATAATCCCCCACTATCAACATTCTAGAGTTTGTCATTTGAAAGAAACTGAGCTGGATTAACCACATAAATACAGTGGCTACAAGAGCAGACAAGGAATTCTGGACTGAGCAGCTCATCTCCTGGCTCTCTGATACCTGTTCACCATCTCAAAGCTCGAGTCGGGAGAGTGATGGAATATTTCCCATTTTTCTGGATGGATGAAGTTCCAACAACAGTTAAGAAACTAGATACTATCCAGGATAAGGTAATCCACTTGACTGGCATCCTATTCACCACTATTCATGTTCACTTATTCCAACACAGTTGCAACAATGTTTGTACTATCAGCAAGATGCAATGCAGTATTTCGGCATTAGCTCACCTCTGCTCCTTCAAACCTGCAAGAGTGTGGGAACAGTAACAGCTTCAAGTTCCTATTCAGGCCACACACTTTCCTGACTTGAAACTTGACCGCTGTTCCTTCACTGTTGCTGAGTCAAATCCCTGGAACTGCTTCTCTAATACCACCACGAGTGTATCTAGGCATAGTACTTCAAGAAGGCAACTCACCGCCAATTTCTCAAAGAGAAGTAAGGATGGGCAATAAATTCCAATGAAGTCCATATCCCATGAACAAATGATAAAAAAAACTTTGCTCATGACATTTTGTGAAGTCTCGGTTGCAGGTGGCTTGAAGGTTAGGTAGAAGCAAAACCAACTCTGCCTCTCTAGCTATGAGTCAAATGAATTGATGGAAAGACATTTAATATATAATTCATAATGTTTCCAGGTGTCTATAATTCTGCTATTTTTAAAACAATGAAATAAACAAAATAGGGCAGGATCCAAAATTTGTGCTTGGATGATAGTCACATAATGCACTGAGGTGATGCTGACATCATAAATTTGCCTCAGGTATCACAATCTCATACAGAACAGTACATTCATTCAAGTAAAAGGAAAGCATCATTTAGATAGAGACAGCACAGACTGCCCTGGGCAGCTCAGTTATCAGAGACAGAAAAATAAACACATTAATGTGCTGCAGTGCTTGAAAAGAAGAAACCAAACGGTCAACAATTGTTGACAACAATTTATTCAGCCTCTGTGTGAGCTGCCTTCATAATCACACTGGACAGCTTCATATCCTATATCCCTAAAGTATGTGAATTTTTTGAAATTTATGATGCTCTAGACAAACGCAACTTTGTCAAAGAATCTTCTGGGGAACAGAACCCAGCCTTGTTCTGAACAGTCTGTGTGTCATCTTCAGGCCAATGGCAACCAAGCACAGAGTAAGTCTGTCTACCAACTTACAACAATGTGCCTTTGCATCAAGCTCAGAAAAGCAGCATCTACAGAAGACTCCTGCAACATATCTCAAAAAGATAACAACACAAATGGCAAGCCACCTTGTTGTTGTGGTTCTGTTCACCGAGCTGGGAATTTGTGTTGCAGACGTTTCGTCCCCTGTCTAGGTGACATCCTCAGTGCTTGGGAGCCTCCTGTGAAGCGCTTCTGTGATCTTTCCTCCGGCATTTGTAGTGGTTTGAATCTGCCGCTTCCGGTTGTCAGTTCCAGCTGTCCGCTGCAGTGGTCAGTATATTGGGTCCAGGTCGATGTGCTTATTGATTGAATCTGTGGATGAGTGCCATGCCTCTAGGAATTCCCTGGCTGTTTGGCTTGTCCTATGATAGTAGTGTTGTCCCAGTCGAATTCATGTTGCTTGTCATCTGTGTGTGTGGCTACTAAGGATAGCTGGTCGTGTTGTTTCGTGGCTAATTGGTGTTCATGGATGCGGATCGTTAGCTGTCTTCCTGTTTGAACTATGTAGTGTTTTGTGCAGTCCTTGCATGGGATTTTGTACACTACATTGGTTTTGCTCATGCTGGGTATCGGGTCCTTCGTTCTGGTTGTCCTTTTCTTCCTCTCTAGTGAATTGGATTCCTGTGAGTGTGGTGTTGATGATCCGGTGTGTGTTTTCTGTTTCTGTGTTTTTAATGATTACAAAGGTGTCATCCACATATCTGACCCAGAGTTTGGGTTGAATTTGCGGTAAGACTGAATGTTCTAATCTTTGCATTACCACTTCTGCTATGAGACCAGCTATCCTTAGTAGCCACACACACAGATGACAAGCAACATGAATTCGACTGGGACAACACTACTATTATAGGACAAGCCAAACAGAGAACAGCCAGGGAATTCCTAGAGGCATGGCACTCATCCACAGATTCAATCAATAAGTACATTGATCCGGACTCAATATACCGACCACTGCAGCGGACAGCTGGAACTGACAACCGGAAGCGGCAGATTCAAACCACTACAAATGCCGGAGGAAAGATCACAGAAGTGCTTCACAGGAGGCTCCCAAGCACTGAGGATGTCACCTAGACAGGGGACGAAACGTCTGCAACACAAATTCCCAGCTCGGCGAACAGAACCACAACAACGAGCACCCAAGCTACAAATCTTCTCCCAATCTTTGAAGCCACCTTGTGTTATTGGCAGAGGAGAATCAACTCCAGATCACAGAGGTAAAAGCTGCAAACATTAACTCACTATATTGTGTGCACCCAAATCAGTTTCCACAGAGATGGGTTTTTGGGAGCATGATCCCAAGCAATGGAGAGGACAGAGAATGTTATCATCACTGTCTCCAGTTATCTGTTACACACATACATTGCTTTCCTTTGTATCTTCACTTAGACAGTTCTTAGATTGTGTGAAGTACTCTGTAAGTACTGTTGCTTACATGCACATCTGCCATCTGCAACTTTTATCTGGTTCAGGATATTAAGAGGCACTCAACATAGTGGCAATAAGCATGGAATTATGGTGTTCAGCTTTGGGCACCACATTTCATCAAGGATGCCAAGGCCTTGGGTGGGTGGGGGGCAGGGTGGCAGAGAAATGTATCAGGGATGAGAGTTTTCAATATTATGGAGAAACTTGAGACATTCTCTTGAGCAATAAAGATTGATAGGAAATTCAATTGAAATGTTCAAAGTCATGAATGTTACACAGAATAAATAAAATGAAACTACTTCCAATGTAAGCTGGTGATTTAAAGTGATTGGCGACTGAAGATTAAGCCTTCGGTTATGGGAACACCACTATCTCCAATTACCCTTTCAAGGCACACAGAATCCTGTTTTAAATGTAAATTGCTGTTTTTCATCATCACACGAACACACTTCTTCTTTTCTACACTGGGTTGTTGTGATTTGGAATGCATTTCTTGAAAAGAGAGGAATTGAGTTTAATAGTACAGTGAAATCACAATAAGTTGAACTGGGGTGGAAACTCCCCACAAATGCATGTTAGGCAGATCTTTGAAAATAGCAAAGCTCCCCATGTAGCCTAATTTGACTACAAACATACATGTATCAAAACAAAAATGAAATCACAGTGACTGACAACAAAAGGTAATGGTAGAAGGCTGTCTATGTGACTGGAGTTCAGTGTGTGGTGACATATAATCCCAGTCTATCCAATCCTTCTTCATAACTAAAAGTCTCCAACCCAGGTAACATCCTGGTTAATCTCCAGTACTATCAATCCCAACCACAACTCTGCAAAATACTCTAGTTAAGGCCTGATCAGTCAGTGCTGGGTCCCTATTTGTTTGTGATATTCATAACTGGTGTAGAATGTGGTGGAGGTGATAAGTAAGTTTATAGATGCCACAGGGTTGGCCGGCTGGTTGACAGTGAGGAGAAAGGTTCTAGGTTACAGGGAGATATAAATAGATTGGTCAGATATGCAGAACAGTAGTAGATAGAATTTAACCCTGATAAATGTGAGGAGATGTAATTTGGAAAAAGGAACAAAACAAGGGAGTACTAAATGAATGGTAAGATACTAGGAAGTTCAGACTTACAGCGGCATGTTTGGGTGCTGGTCCACAGATCTCTGAAGGTGGACAGACAGGTTAATAGAGTGGTTAAGAAGGCATGTAGGATGCCTGCCTTTACCAGTCATGGCATACATTACTAAGAGCAGAGAGGTCATGTTGGAGGTGTAGAGAATTTTGCTTAGGCCTCAGCTGGAGTACTGTGTGTAGAGCTGGTCACCATACTATAGGAGATGATGTGGTTGCACTGGAGGGGTTGCAGGGAGACTTACCAACACATTGACTGGGACACAGAGAGGCTGCATAAGCTCAGGTAATTTACTTTGGAGAGAGAAGGTTGAAGGGGAATCTGATAGAGGTGTATAAGATTACAAGGGTCATGGACAGGATTAATAGAGAGCAATTGCTCCCCTAAGCTGAAGGGTCAAAAATAAGGGGGGCATAATTTTAACTGAAAGACATAAAGTTTAGAGGGGATTTGAAGAAAAATGGGTAGGGGTCTGGAATGTACTTCCTGGGAGGGTAGTTGAGACGAGAGACCTGCCAACCTTTATAAAGTACTTGGATGGACATTTGAAATGTCATAGCATTCACGACTATGGTAAAGAGTGTGGTGCTGGAAAAGCATGGCAGGTCAAGTAGCATCCAAGAAGAAGGAAAATCAATGTTTCGGGTAAAAGCCCTTCATCAGGACATTTCCTGATGAAGGGCTTATGCCTTAAAATGTCGATTTTCCTGCTCCTCGGATGCTGCCTGAACTGCTGTGCTTTTCCAGCACGACACTCTTGACTCCAACCTCTAGCATCTGCAGTCCTCACTTTTGCTTATTCAAGACTATGGACCTAGTGCTGGCAAGTGGGACCAGTGTAGATAATAATATATTTTGGTGCTAAAGCCTCGATGGGCTGAATGGCCTCTTCAGTATTGTATGATTGTATGAAAACTGAGTCTATTTTGCGATTTGTTCACATCTTAAAATGGCTTGATTTTATACAGTAGAAGGCATTGAAAGGTGTTGGGAGATAGTTCTGGAAAAACTCCATAACCTTTTTCTGCTGTCTTTAGGCATACACGATACAGTCTGCCATGTAATCAACACTTTCAAGCATGTTTTCCATGTTCTCATGCTGCAGTACCATCCTTCAATCAGTCCAGCCATCCATCACTTCAGGTGAACTCCTTGTGACCCCATGCCTTTGCCTCCATTTCACTTTGACTTTCTCTCACGTTTAGCCACACTTACAAGTTTTGGACATTCTTTCATAGAGTGTTCACAATGTTTAATAATGATTTGCTCATGATCTTCCATGGTTATATGACAAGCATGATAGAGTTTGACTGATCCAGGTTCACCAGTTCGGAACTTTTGGCAACTTTGCCACAAGGTCCGTTTCAAATTCTCTGAATATGACTCATCACAATTTAATTGTAGTATTCAAAATGGAGCTGAATAATTACTTGAAAGGGGAAAGTATCCATGAGGCTATGGGGTAAAGACTGAAATTAATTGGATAGTGCTATCAAATAGAAAATTTTAATTTCAAGTCAAACAAAATGGGCTGAATGGATTTTCTTCTGTTTAATATCATTCCATGATTTTTATGACCAAAAGTTAATTGTCATCCATGTTTCTTTTCGTTGCTTTTTTTTATTCTAAATTGTAAATGTCATGCTGTGCATTCCTCAATTGTAATTCTCTGAATGTATAATTGTAAAACAGCAAGCAGGGGACAGAATTAGCAAAATTATACGCAGCTCCCAGCGTCTGGTGCAATCTGGCAATTTGCTAATTTAATGGTTGGCTGCTTTAAGCTAAAGGCAAGGTATAAATAAGACAATCACTGTTACCAAGGGGATCAAGAGAGGTAGATAAAAATTGTTAGCATAATTTAACTTGGAAGGTAAATTAGAGATTTCAGCAAATTACAGTAAATGACAGTCCAATGTGCATTAAACCGATACATAATTGTGAAGCACGCAGCTCCTGTATGTTTATCAGTCCCTGTGTTAATTCAATGGGTGCAATATGTGCAACACGATATTATCCCCCCAGCAGAATAATTCTCCCATGGGAAAATCGAGGAGTTTCAAAAGATATACATAAATACTCAACATATCTTCACACAATGAATGAAAATAAGTACATTGTGATCTTTTTCTAACATCTTAAGTTATCCCACTGAATGTGAGGCATGCTTGCTTGCAAATATGAAATGTAACAGGAAATGTCCCTAGCAGAATAGGATCAATCTTTATAATAATTTTCACAGTGCTAGAGTTCCCCAGTGCTAGTTTAGGGCAACATACTGCCCCCAAAATGTGGCAGTGAAGAAATGGTGAAATAGTTCCAAGCCGGGTGCTGTGTGATATGATGGTGTTCCCATGCATTAGCTGCCTTTGACCTTCTTGATGATAGAGGTCGAGAGTTTGGAAGGTGCTGTTGAAGGAGACTTGAGAAATTGCTTCAGTGTATCTTGAGAAATTGCTTCAGATGGCACACACTGCTGCCACTGTGTGTCAATGATGGATGGTGTGAATGTTGAATGCAATTTTTAAACACATGGTTCAGAACAGTTGGAAAAGGCTGCTGTCAGGTTATTTTCCTCAAACTGAGATAACAGCACTAAGCCAGAACACCAAGTTTAGTAAATGTTAGAAACTTGAAACATCAGTGAATTAATTAGCACAGAATTTAAACATTAGCCGTGGAAACCAATGGACACCACTAAAACAATCTCTGACAGTCCTTAGAGAAGGACGTTTCCTTCCAACACGCAAAATTTCAGGTTGAAGTCCCACTTCACTAAGTCAATCCCTTTTGCTATTTTTTTTACTCCTGTTTTCTTCAGTGATAATCAAGCTTACTGCAGACACACGCAGACATTGGGTTGATAATGCATAAGGGGTCATTGTCCTTTCATTACACATACATACAAGTAATCACAGGCTCAACATCAAGGATGTACAAACCAGCATGTATGACTACATGAGCAGAATGTAGTTTCCATCCCTTTGCCCATTGTTTTCTTTAAAATGCACTTCTATGAATTCAATGCCACTGCCCATTGTCCTGCATCAAACTCATTCCTGTCAATCATTCTCTGTGAAACTCACTGCCAGCTGCCCAACCCACCTGTGTAAGTTCCAGTTTATCCATTTGTTATCTTATATACCATCAGACACTGCAGCATTCACTCAGCTTCCCAACTCCAGGCCAGTAGCAAGGGTGGGTGGACAGGAAAGTCACTCACTACAGTTGACAGTGAAACCATCGCAGTGTTGATGACCAATGATGGTGCACCTGTCAGAGAGTGTCAGCAGCTGCCAAGTGGAAAATCCACTCTTAATACAACTCAGCTATTATTTTTTTACAGGTCTTCAAACAGAACTGAGCTTGACAACACTCCAAACTCTTCTATGCTTTGGGTCTTGAATAATGAAGACCAAAGCATGGAGCAACAAAAATCAGAAAATCACAACCAGGCCAGAATTGCAGAGTTAGACTCAAAATATTATTGAAAGAATGAACAACATAGTGCTGTCTTTTTCTCACTCACTTCATTGTCTGTCGCATAGCTAACAATTCTATCTTTTTCAAACTCTCCTCCTTAAACCTCTTTGCCCAAAGCATTCAAATGTAATCATCTCATCGCTTTCAGTGATCTCTCCTCCAATTTCCTCAAATCCCCTCCAATATTCTCTCATTGGTGTCTGGCTTCACATCCATATGGCTAGAACTCATCCCTCATCATCGCTCTCTGAAATCTATCAATATGATCAGGGATAATCTTCTTTTCCTGCCCCTAACAAATTAAAGAATGATAAAAATGTAAAGTGTTGTAGATACGCACAAGGATAATGAAATATCTGTGTTTGGATATGGATAACAGCTGGACATGATATCTCTGGGAAAGGAATGAAACAAGTGTCTTTTTTGAGCGAAGTTTGTAAGGATCAGATAATAATATTTGTTGCAAATTAGAGTTATACTTGTACAATGCTGGCTTTTATTTTATGAGCTGATATTGAGGAAAACATGTACTCTCCACTGTTTACATCTCTAATCCAGACAGATTGACACTAATCCTAAATTGCCCTTGGGACACTGAAGTAAGGAGCTACTAACAAACGTGCCCCATATAATCGCTATTCCAATTCCCACAGTGAAAAGCAGATCCCTACTAAAGACAAGGTCATAATTCACTGGGATAGCCCCCACCAACAGATGGTGAGGCTCACACATGAGGTGTTACTCATGTATATACTGTACTGGCAGACCAATAGCATGCGTGGACATTTGCTATTGTAAAAGAGGTAAGAAGTGATTAAAAAGTCTTAAAAAAAAACTATTAAAACTTTGTTATCACAACCTTTGAAGCTGGGCTTATTGTACTTAAACACTTTGCATACCAACCATCCTTACAATCTTATCAACTCAAATGCAGTGCAGTATGAAGGAATAGTTTGGACAGCAATTAATTGAGCAAAGAGTAATAAAATGACTATGCTGGTGTAATCTAATCAAAAGGGAGCAGATGGCTTCATCAACTGCAGGAAGGAATCACAAACGTCTTATTGTTGGCACCTGTGCCCCAAGGTTAGGCCAAAAACACTCCCTGGTTATAGTGTTCAGATAATACATGGTTTTAATTTGATGTGGAGGGATATATTTAATTATGGGACTATTGCTGTCATCAGATGTTGGGTGCTTAATTTCATTTCCACAATCAAGGTCATATTAGATGAGAAGAAACAATACCTTGCATTTATATTGTAACTTTAATGCAGTGAAACATCCCAAGGCATTTCACAGGTATATTATCAAACAAACTGCAGTCTAAACTACATTTATACTGGAGGATGCAGTCTCTGAGCAGATTAGAAGCACAGGTGACTAACAGCTGGTTTTATGAATTATGTTCAATGCAGACAGTGGTGTCAAGAGACTGAGCAGCTCAAGAAAAAAAAAATCCATTGTTTAGGGCATTGGCAGCTGATGGTACAATTGGCAAGTGATGAAATTTGAAATACGGAAGTACAAGAATTATCATTTAATTCAGAAGCAAGTAGCATTAATTGCTGAGCTATCTTAGCCCAGGTTTTGCACTGGAATAATGCTTGCTTTTTTTAAATGAGCTGATATTTAGGAAAGCATGTATTATACTCTTTATTGATTACATTTCTAACCCAAACAGATTGACACTTGTCCTAAATTTCCATTGGGACACTGAAATAAGGAGGTACTAACCAGTGAGCCTCAGATAATCACCATTCCAGCTCCCAAGGTGACAAGTAGATCCCAACTAAAGACAGGATTATAATTCACTGGGAGCTGCTCTCATCACTCCTGAGAATTTTCTGCCTGAAACTATCACATAATTCACCCGCCAACACATGGGAAGCTATACTGAAGTGGCAAGCAAACTGCAGAACCAATTTATCCAACTCAGCATTGGGGTACTGTATGCAAGGAGTTCCATCAGAGAAGGAGACCCTCTAAAGTGAAACTTCCTAGAAACTACTCAACAACCCATCTTGAACTTGAAGGAGCATCATCTATTCCACCATTTGTACTTCCCACACCAACCATCGTTACAATTTTTCAGAAAGACTACTAACTTAAACACAACAACAGCCAAAATATGAGTAATTCTAACCTTTGAATACATACTTAGGAAAACAAAAATAGATCTCTTCAGAATTAATTCACATAAAGAGCCCTGCAATCTTCAAGATTATAGAATTAATTTTTGCCCCATTAGTGTGGGAAAAACATAAACTCAGGACACTGTGTCCTGTTGACACAAATATTTACCACCTCAATTTTCAGGGGATCTTCAGCTAGGTGGCAGGTTTCCTCAGTGGTTAGCACTGCTGCCTCACAGTGCCAGGGACATGGGTTTAATTTCACCCTTGGGTAAATGTGTGCAGTTTGCATGTTCTCCCTGTGCCTGCATGGGTTTCTGTCAGGTGCTCTGGTTTCTGCCCACAGTCCAAAAATGTGCAAGTTCGGTGGATTGGCCATGCTAAATTACCCATAGAGTCCAGGGATGTGTCAGTCAGGTGCATTAACCATGGGAAATGCAGGGTTAGGGGGATGAGTCTGGATGATGCTCTTTGGAGGGTCAGTGTGAACTCATTAAGCTGAATGGCTTGTTTCCAAACTTTAGGGATGCTATGGAACCCTGCTAGCCTGCTGTTTGAGTGTAAAATGGTAGGAATCCAGCCCAATAACTCTGAATCAGACTGATGATCGATTTTCCTGATCAACCTGACTTCTGGGAAATGTATTTTCGTGAGCAAGAAAATTAAGAGGATGCTATGTGGTAGCGAGAATGGTGCTGTACTACGTTAGTGTGGATCATGAAGTCTTGAAAGGGTTTGAAGACCAGCATAGTTTTTTGCACATATGAATTCATTGTCCTAAAGAAGAAACTGAAAAGTTTTAAGGTCTTTCAAAGGATCAACATCAGATTTATGATGAATAAACATGAAGAATAGGTC
This sequence comes from Chiloscyllium plagiosum, assembly GCF_004010195.1. Taxonomy (NCBI): domain Eukaryota; kingdom Metazoa; phylum Chordata; class Chondrichthyes; order Orectolobiformes; family Hemiscylliidae; genus Chiloscyllium; species Chiloscyllium plagiosum. The sequence goes on from NC_057737.1 coordinate 38,563,760, forward strand.
AGCCTGCGTCTATCAGGTAACATACTCGGCAGATTTCTCTGGACATAGCATCATTGTCTTTGCTGATGGGTAGCTAGTGTTAAATATTCACTGCTTTACTATATACCATAGGGTGTCTAATTTTCTCAGAGCAATACAGGGACGAAACCAGTCTGAAATCTACCAGAGCTTTATTTACAGTACTTCAAGGTATCTCAAAATTTAAAGGATTTTCTTCTCCATTTACTTAGCCCTCTATTCTATTCACAGGTTTAAGGATTCAAATACAATGTCTGTAGATCAGTTAGCAAAAAAAATCAAGCAGATTAACTAAACCATTGAAAACTATAGGTAGAAGTTGGAAAGCCCTAACTGCAATTTACGACAGAATGTAAATTGACCAGGAAAAGATTCCATTATTAGTTATTTACCGGCATTATCTCCTCTCCCACTTCAGAATTTAAGATCTAAAATTTTATGCAATGTTAAACAGATGACTCCATTCTTAAGAGGTCTGCTTGGATCCATTGGCCTTTTGGGAAAAAAAAGATGGACACAGAAGCGATTTTCTTTTCCAAATGGCCAGTATTCAGCATGTCTACAGGTCTGTTTGGGTCCACTCATGTCCACGTCCAAAAAGACCTTCCGTTTTTAAGTCTTTTAAACTTTTGTGCATGTGACTAAAGGATATGTAACCCGTACTGTGGCTGCAAGAGCAGAGAAGCATCTGGGAATTCATTAATGAGTAACTAACCTCCTGACTCCCCAGAATGTGTCCACTATCTACAAAGCAAAAGTCAGATGATTGATGGAATATTCACCATTTTCCTGGATGGGTGTAGTTTCAACAACACTCAAGAAGCTCAACACATTGCAAGACAAAGCAGCCTGCTTAATTGGCACCACATTCTTCCTCTTAGACACACATTCTTTTCACTACTGACATACTGGGGCAGCAATGTGTACCATCTATAAGATGTACTGCAACAACTCACCAAAGCTCCTTTGACAGTACCATCAAAACCCATATTCTCAACCATTTAAAAGGATAAAGGCAACAGATACATGGGAACAACACTATCCGCAGGCTCTCCTCCAAGTCAGTCACCATCTTGACTTGGCAATATTTTGCTGTTCCTTCAATATCATTGGGTCACATGGACTGCAGTGGTTCCTGAAGGCAGCTCACCACCACCTTCTCAAGGGCAGCCAATCCTAGCCAGCAATGCTCACATCCCTTGAATCAATAAAAAAAATCCCATTTTACATTCATCCCTTTTCCTTCAAGCACCTCCTCATATTCCCACCTGCTCAGCCAACCTCAAATTAACCCCCATCATTGTGTATCTAACACCCATTTCCCCATTGTAATTTTCTTTAAATGTTGTTCTTCTGTCCTCACGACACAGTATTACTCACATATTCATAACTCTGCTGTTTCTTCCTGCAGGATAAGAGGTCAGAAATCACGAGAGGCAAGGGGCTGCTCCCCATGCCATCCACCTTGCCAGCCATTACCAATGCATGCCTGCAGAGTCAACTGGGAAGGGGATCTTGTTCCAAGAGGCAGTAGATTTAAGCAATGACCTACTGTGAATGCTGAACCTCCCAGCAGACTGGAGCTCACACATATCAAGCGAGTTGTTTCTATGTCTGCAGATTCTTCACTGGATTTCAACTGAATCTCTGTGACCTGTGGAGGGCCATGTGGCTGAGGGAAAGCATTGAACATAGAACAGAACAAAACAGGAATGGGCCCTTTGACCCACAATGTTGGCACCGGAAGTGACACCAAATTAAACTAATCCCTCCTGCCTGTCCTTGGTCCATATCCCTCCAATCCTTGAATATTCATGTGCTTATCTAAAAGCCCCGTAAACACCAAAGCATGTTGGTGATAGTCCTGCCAAAACTGGTGTTTCTGATTCTATATCTCTTGCTCCTCATCAGAGGTCCAAGATACAGTTGAATAAGGTGGTCTGATGCTGTGATAAAGGCCAGCAGTAGGGAAGTAAGTAAAGGTTAAGGCAGACAAACTGACTTCCAACCAGTTGCAAATCAGCTGTCAAGCAGTGAGAGCACATACTCAGAGAAAATGCTTTAAGTATCAGCTTCTTAACTGAGTAGACCCTCATCTGTTCACTGTCACTCATGGAAGGCTTGCCAGCCTGTCAGTTTCACTGAACAAGATTTCTTCATTTCACTTTTGCTGAGTGGACCCAGGCAAGTTCCACACAGATCTGGAAACTCATGCACTGGCTGTTAAAACTACAAATCTGGGTTAAATCCTTATTTAATTGGGAAAGTAATAGCTTTAATTACTTATTGAACAGCTCAATGTGACTTTCCTACTGCATGCAAACAAACTCAGATTCAACCTGGAAGTGGATGTGTTCCTGACTGGGCATCAAATTTTTGGGCTTTAAGTCATTGTCCACACACAATCTCTATTGGCAGCTAAAATCCTCTTAGTTTTCAGGCTTTTTTCCAGCCAAATTTAATAATGTAAGGTGCAGCTGCTGGATGGGGATGGTGTGTGAGTTAAGAGCAGGAGGCTATAGCTGTTGCAATGTGTAGCATCAGGAATTGGCTTGGTCCAATCAGCAGTTCTCTCCTCTGAGCCAAGCTGTTCAGGGTTCCATTCCAAACTCTTGGAATTGAATAGATAATCTGGGTTATCATACTGGAGGAACTATCCTTCAAATGTGTCACCTACAATTTGGAAGTCAAATTTCACTATTTACATAGCTAGGAATTCATCCACTGTCATTGGTCAATAGATCTCTCTCAGTCAAAGCACTCAAATAATTTAATGACAAGACATTCAATGATGAGGTGAGAATGATTGGGACTAGTTTAGTTTGAGATTATGGTTGGTATAAATTGGTCAGACCAAAGTGTTTGTTTCTGTGCTGCATGACTCTATAATTCCATGACATTATAACAGTTTTTGACATCAAAGCAACATTTGACTGATTGTGATTTCAATACACAGGCAGAATGAAACTTGCTGGGAATCAGGGGAAAGCTCTCCATCAATACTGCCTTGCATTTATCTGTGGTGCGTGGACCTCCAAAGTGCATGCACAGTAGTGACTTTCAAAACTATAAGTCAATGTATTGGCACGGCAATCCCGCCGATCAGCATGTATGGAACCTGGGCAGCTCAGAACGAACATGCTCTATTCTTGATGAAGGGCTTTTGCCCAATATGCTGATTTCCCTGCTCCTCAGATGCTGCCTGACCTGCTGTGCTTTTCCAGCACCACTCTAATCTAAACTCTGATTTCCAGCATCTGCAGTCTTCACTTTTGCCCAGAACGAACATGCTATCTGCTGATTGCACTTCCACCCAGCACAAGGGGAGTTTACTGGAGGCTGAAGATCTCTGCAATGGACAGTGATCCCAAAACTTGAGCAGAAATCCTGGAATACCATGTTACAACACAGAGTTTAAACAGTGACCCTATGCCTGGAGTTTACAATCAGAGATGTTTCTGAGTTTCTTGCTTGTTATTGAAGTTGTCAGCCTTTGGAGAGGTGCATTGGCTGTCTTGTCGATTTTCTTTCATGGTAAGTGTCAGTTGGCATCTTTCACTGAAACTCGCTGTGGCTCACACACAGTGATCTGCCATGTTGGATAAGATGTTTGAATGAGAAGCAAACTTGAGTACCACAGTGTAAAACACAGAGCAAAATGGAAAAATGTAGTCAGTAAAAGTTATTCCCCCAGTCTGCTCCTTCTTCATCCAGCACTCCTAGACATAACCTTTCTGAACAGATTGTTTATTCAGTCACCTTAGTCACTGCTCTGGAAAGGAAGAGTGTTAACGGCATTTAAAGTTGGTTTCTTATTGATGGACAGAAAAGTCAAGTGGGACAGAAATATTCAGCCTGATTTTAAAAGATCTTTTCAATCTATAAGCTGCAGAAGCCACAGAAATGGACTGACATTTAGTATCTAATGGGAAATGAAATACAATTATCGCAAAAAAACCTTCTTAGCTTTCCAAACAGGTCAGAAGTAACAGTTGATGTCTGAGACAGTCTTCTAAAAGGTACACATTTAAAAGCAATTTTACATTTGAATAACATTCCCTCATGGAATCTATCATACACAGATTTAACACATTCAGCTCACATTTTTTGTCACAATAGTTTAGAGGAGGTGACGCCTCTTTTCCTGTGGTTGTTTTAGTGTCACTAACTTTCTAGTCCTTGGAGTGTGTGGTGTGGTCTTCCCACAGAGACAGGAGTAGATCGTTAAGTTCCTGGAGCCTGAGACAAGATTAAATTTGATCCCTACTGATCTGTACCTCCATTCTATATGCCCCACCTATGCTGCATTGCTTTAATATCCTTGATCAACAAAATGTCTAGATGTTTCTATCTTGAACCTCCATTTGGCCCAGTATCCAATGCCTTTTGGTAGAAAGGTATTCTAAATTACTACCTCCTTGTGCACAAAAGAAATATTTCTTTGTTTCATTATTGATTGGCCAAGCTCGAATTTTAAATTTTAATCCCTTTGTTCTTGATTCCTTAAGAGGAGAAATAGTTTAGGTATATCTCACCAGTCAAAGACTTTAACATTTGAGGTTTGGCATACATTTATTTCGATGCAAGATTTTTAAAAACTATTAATTGATTGTAAAATTTAAAATGTCTCAATCCTTGAGCACCTCTGAGCTACTGAAGAACAATTCTCCTTCTCCATCCCAACATTAAGCTCTTCACCACTACAGCCATCATCTCTATGTGCTCTGGAGGCCAATTTCTGTGGTTTGAATTGCAGCAATTTTCTTCAATGAAGCTTTCCTTTAAGACGGGTAGTTTTCCCTTAAGAAGGTAAGTTTGGCTGCTCCAACTTGTTTGTGGACAGTAATACTGGGGCCTCCTGCAGAATTTGCAGGCAACAGGCAGAATTAGGGTGAAGACCAGAGCATAAGGCCCACTGGGCTAGGTGAGGTAACCACACAAACTTTGTGTCTTCTAACTTTAATGTGAACAGATGGTAGGAGGTCATGAATTGCAAGCCAAAACCCAAAAAACTGGGAATTGCAATTGTGAGCCAATATTTCAAATCAGTTTGTGGAACTAATACCTTGTCTTCAAAGCCAGAGTCTAACCAGTTGAAAACCTTTAAAAAGTCTGCATTTGGTGGAAACTGGGAGTAGGAAGACAGAGACATTGGATATTCTAAACTTTGAAGTGCAATGAATGATATGGAATAGATTAGGGTTGGAGCAAGTCAAATATGAGGAAGAAAGGAGTACTAGGAGAAAACTAGATCAACAGGCTGGCATTAGGTAGTGTGTCCATTCTTTTCAAAAGTACCTTTATGTTGAGATATTGATTATAGATTTAAACCTCACTTTTCAAGATTTTATTTTTGTAAACTTGATACATGTTTATTCAAAATCAAATGAAACTAATCACACCAGCCAATCAATTCTTTCCCTGAACCAACAAGAGGCCTAATATAGCATTGGGTCTCACATATTTTACTGGTAAAGAAAATTATATTTGTTTAGGTGATTTAAACAATTACTAAATATTTTTGGTTACCTAAATTTACAAAATTAGAACCTCTGCATTGGGCTGGAGTGCAATATCAGGTTATATTGATTAACTTTATTTTATAGGAATATGTAATTTGTTCTCCTATGTTTCAGCTTCTCCAACAGTTCCATTACTTCTTATTCCAGGACTTCTAGAGTCTTTCTCCAACTGGCAATTTTCTTCCTTCCATTTATCACTATTATTATATCTCGGTCTTACTATTCACAATTGGTTTCTGGCCTCAATGATATGTATCACCCTCCCTTTCAACCAGTACATGTTGGCTACCATCTTGCTGTATGGCAGAATAAAGGGAGATTGATCACACCAGGAGAAAGAAGCAAGAGGACCGTACAAGAATATTGGGAGGTCACAATGAGGAAATGTGTGAATGTTACACATAGCAAATGTAAAAGCAAAGGAAGAGATAGTCAAAGTATCAAAAAGCAGGGAGGAGGATGAAGCAAATGATAGAGTGCAGGAGCTAAGAATAGAATTTTGCATTTCATTCTGGCACAATCAATGCTATTTCAAATTCATAATGTTTAGGGTAGTTTAGTAAATAACTCAGAATAATAAAAAATTAAGAATTCCATTAAGACCTTTAGCTTGAATCCCTCAGTTAGGCTATGGCTAAGCCTTGTGAATCTGTTAAACTAAAATTGCAATACTTTGAAACTGGCAAGTCTTCAGAGAAATACAATTCATTTTCTGCAATCAAACATCTTGTGAAAAGGGCAAGGGAGCTCAATATGTGTATAATGGAAAAAGATTCAATCAATCAAATGTCACAACCTCCTGGACAAGTGGTTCAAAAAATTTGAACATGGAATGAGAGACAGGTGTGCCAAATAGGTTCTGCAGCAATGATTAAACACGTTGGAGAAGGTTATTAACCACAAAAAGCTTTAAATTAATTAAAAAGGTGACAGGGAAATAGCAAGTAGCATTCAAAGCAGCCACAATGGAGTTATTTCAATTTTTGATACTGAATAGCAATTCTATTTTTAATGTGCAAAGTATATGTACGAGCAAAATTTCATCAGAGGCAAGTTTTCTCCTCACAAACATATTTTGTTTTTTGGATAAAGTATTGTTAAACCGTACACATGGAATCAGGTTCATGCAGCTTCAATGCTGCTTTCACAACTTTGAAATCTTAATTTCTTTATTCATTTTCAGGCTGTAGGTGTCACTGGCTAGGTCAGTATTTGTTACCCATTCCTAATTCCCTTGAGGAGGTGGTAGTGAGTTGCTGTTTTGAAGGGATGCAGGACCCACTGGAAGGAACATTGCAATATTGTTCCAATCAGAATGGTGTAACATAGAATGAACTTGCAATTGATTGTATCTCCTTACACTTTCCTTGCCCCTGATAGTATGCGGTAGTGATTGTCAGTTTGGAAGAAATTAATGTGCCTTGGTGAGTTGTTGCATTGCATCTCGTAGATGATGTATATTGTTGTCACTGTGCATCAGCAGCATGAGGGTGGAAAGTGGAAGTTAGGATACCAATGAAGTGAAATGTTTTGTCTTGCATGGAACTGAATATCTTGAGTGTCATTGGAGCTTACCTGATCTCGTCCAGAAAAATGGAGAGTATTTCTTCAAACTCCTGACCTGTGGCTTGTGGGTGAGGAAAGATATGGGGAGTCAGGAAGTGACTTACTTGCTGCAACATTTCCAATCTTGACCTGCGCTTGTAGCCACTGTATTTTTGAGGCTGGTACAGATAAATCTTTGCTCAAATGTAACCCTCATGTACGAAGATTCTGTCATGGTATTATCAAGGGGAGGTCAGTAGATGCTCTCTCATTGGAGATAATCATTGTTTGGCATCTGTTACTGCCACTCGTCTGCCCAAACCTGATTGTTGTCCAGGTATTCTGACATGTTCACGCAGACTGCTGCATTCCCTGAGGAGTTGTAAATACTACTGAATGCTGTGTAAAAATTAGTTAACACCCCTATTTCAGACCTCACAATAAAGATAAGATCATTGGTGGAGCAGTTGCAGAAAGTTAGGCCAAAGACACTAACTTGAAGATTATCTATAGAGGTGTCAGGTGGTTGGGATGACTGACCTCCAACATCCTCAAATATCTTCCTTAGTTTTCCCTCCCTAATTCCCATTGACTTCAGTGTTGCGAGGGTTTCTGACATGCCTCATATGACCAAATGCTGCATTGAAGTCAAGGAAGTCACTCTGACTTAATCTTTTGAGCACACCTCCTTTGTTCACATTTGCACAAGTTTGTAATGAGAGCTGGAGCAGAGTGGTTCAGCAGAACTCAAGCTAAACTTCTGTGAGCAATTTGGTGAGCAGTACATGCCACTTGACAGCAATGTTGATGATCTCTTCCATCACTTTGCTAATGATTGAGATTTGATTAATGGGATGATCATTGGCTATTGGATTTGACCTGTTTGTTTGTGAGCAGGACATGCCTTAGCAATATTTCACATTGGAACACAGGTGAGGAGTTTTCCAATCAACTCTGACCCAAACTGAGAAGGTGAAAGTTTGAATCTGAACATTACTGCTGCCATTTCAACATGATAAAAACAGCTCATTAATGAGCATAATATGGATAAATTAACTGAAAGGATGGCCACCTCAGAAAATAAAATACATGACATTGTATTTTAAATAATGAATGAAACAACTGCATTAAAATTAGAGACTGAATGGCTGTGGCTTAGGAACGTTTTTGTAGCAGTTTGCTTTTTAGCTCATTAAGCTGTTCTGCCAAGTTGAAACAGATCTGAGACCTATGCTAAGCCCTCACCAACTTACCTCATCTCGTACCATTTGCCAGGATTTGGACCACTTCCCTCTAAACCTTTCCTATTCATGTACCCATCCAGATGCCTTTTAAATGTTATAATTATACCCACCTCCACTACCTCCTCTGACCGTTCATTTCATATGCACCACCCTCTGAAAGAAAAACTTATCCCTCAGGTTCCTATTACAGTAAATCATTCCCCTCTCACCCTAAACTTGTAACCTCGAGTTTTGGACTCCTGAACAGTGGGGAAAAGACCATGTCTATTTATCCTATCTGTGCCCTTCATGACTTTATAAACCTCTATAAGGTCACCCCTCAACCTCCCATTCTCCGGGGAAAAAAAGCTCCAACCTATTCAGTTCAAACCCTCCAATCCCAGCAACATTCTTGTAAATCAGTTCTGATTCTTTCACATTTAACATCTTTCCTGCAGCAGGGACACCATATTTTAACACAGTATTCTAAAGATGGCTTCACCAGTGTCCTGTACAGCCACAGCATGATCTCCAAATTCCTATACTCAATGCACTGACCAAGTGTGCCAAATGCCTTCTTCACTATCCTGTCTACTTGTGACTCCACTTCCAAGGAATTATGTACTTGCTCTCCTAGTTCTCTGTTTGGCAACACTCCCCAAGGCCCTATTGAAGTGTGTAAGTCCTTACCAAAATGCAACACCTTACATTTATCTAAATTATACTGTCACTTTACTCATTAACCCTTCTGATCGATGTCCAGTTGTACTCCAAGATAACCTTCTTCACTTTCCACTACACCTCCAATTTTGGTGTCATTTGCAAACTTACTAACCATACCTCCTATATTGACATTCAAATCATTTGTACAATTCTACCCGTCACCTACCCTCTTACCATACCCTTCCATCATTGTGTGTCTTCTGTCAGCCGTTCTGAAATGGATTTAAGAACTGCAGCAAAAAGGGATGTGGTTTCAGTGTAATTGTTACCTGTGTAGATTCCTGAACTCAACTCTGCTATATTTACTCCTGACCCAGAGGCTTGATCCAAACATTCCGCCAAAGATAAACGGGCAATATTTATGTGAAGCAAAAACAGAGGGTGCTGGAGAAACTCAGCAGGTCTGGTAGCATCTGCAGAGAGAAAAACAGGTCAAGATTTTGAGTCCACTGACCCTTTCTCAGAAGTAAAAGCAGCTGGGAAACAGTATAATTTATGCTGATGACAGGCGTGGGTTTGGGGAGGGGTGAGGTAGTGTGATTAAATAGACAGAAATGGTGCTCAGACAGACAAAAGAGAAGCAGACAAAAGGGTTACTAACAGCAGTTAATGCTGAATACACACACACACCAACAGACACAAACACACACACACACACCACTCCTGCCTGCAAGATTACTTCCGCCAGGAGAAGAGATTTCTGCCTTAGGTCAGGAGCCTTCAACTGAACAGATTTACAAGCTCACAGGCAGTCACTTTTTGAGCTGAAAAACTAAATTAGATTTTTCATCATAGATGCAAGCTGTCACATTGGATATTTTATGTCGACATTATAGGTTTTCAGTCGGGGTTTAATATTTGCTTCCCAGTATTTGAAGGAGTTTTATCAATCAATAATTTGTGCTTTTCTCATAACGTCTAGTGCCTAGCTTTATATAAAAATGCCTACAGGGACATTACAGCAATATCTCAGCTGTGTGCGTCTTTATGAATGTATAGATTTCTCCAGCTATATATCTCTGTATTTGTTCTATGGTATGAATATCTTTGCATCTATTTGTGCCTTTATTTTGAATCCAGTGAGTGTCCAGCACTTTTGTGTGCGTGTTCATGTGTATATACAGTATTACATATCAATGTTATTCACTGGTTTGGACCTGTAACATGAAGCATTCAGCGTTTTATGCTTTTGGAGTTTTTGATCTAATCCTCAACTGTTAGCAGGGTATCAGGACTTAGCCAGGCTTAGACCAAAATGAAAGGTTTAAAAAAAAATCCCTTCACTCATTTGTCAATATCCTTCAGCTCTAATGGTTTTCCTTAAGTCTCTTTTTTATCCCTTTTCCCCAACTTAATTTGGTTCTTCATTAAATTGTCAAAACAAATTCCACATGAGTAAGTTATTGCCTATCTCTCCATATCTCTTCGCATTCCCAATATGCAGTATAGAGCACAGGCTCCAGACAGAAGGCATTAGAAGAAGTCCACTGGGAGGGGGAGAGCTGTCTGGAGCATAAATACCAACATTGGCCTGTGTGGCTGAAAAGAGGGTTAAACCTCTTTGGCTGAATGTTTCACAAGACCTCTCTTATTTTGACACAGACAGTCACCCGAAGCTGGGATCAAACCCAGGTCCCTGGCTTGGCGAGGTATCAGTGCTAACTACTGAGCCACCGTGCTGCCCTGGCACCAGTTTCTTGGGAGAGCTGGTCCTGGCTGATATGCTCAGCAGATGGTCATCACCACCAAGACAGAATCACACCAGGGACTGTCTCCAGAAAAACACACACACCCTCAACTCATCTCGTACGTCTTAGTGGCCAGGATTGTGATTCCTGGGGATTTTTATGCCACAGTCTGCCTCACCAAACAGATACAACAGAGGCGAGAGTGTGGTGCTGGAAAAGCACAGCAAGTCAGGCAGCATCCGAGGATCAAGAGAATCGGCGTTTCAGACAAAAGCCCTTCATCAGGAATCAGCCCTTCCTGATGAAGGGCTTATGCCCGAAACATAGATTCTCCTGCTCGTTGGATGCTGCCTGACCTGCTGTGTTTTTCCAGCACTATACTTTCACCTCTGGTCTCCAGCATCTGCAGTCTTCACTTTCACCTAGATACAGCAGAGGATTTACTTTGTATTTAATTAATGGGTGCAACTTGGATCATTCAGTGAGAATGTCAAAATTCTGATGGAAAGCGTGTGCTGGAAATCACTATTCCCTGAGTCATCGCAAATGTGAAAAATGACCAATTTAATTGACAGGATGATAGAAGTAAATATCACCATCCACGTTGACGCTAAAGTCAAGAAAGCACACCAATGCATCCACTTCCTCAGAAGGCTAAGGAAATTTGACAGGTCCACTATAACTCTTAGCAATTTTTATAGATGCACCAAAGAAAGCATCCTATCCAGAAGCATTGCAACTTGTTATGGCAACTGTTCTGCCCAAGACTGGAAGAAATTACAGAGAGTCCAGAAAGCAGTCCAGTCCATCACGAGAACTAATCTTCCTTCCATTGACTCCATCTACATTTCCCGCTGTATCAGGAAAACAGCCAATATAATCAAAAACCCCTCCCATGCTGGTTATACTCCTGTCCACCCTCTTCCATCAGGCAAAAGATACAAAAGTTTGAAAACACACACCAACATATTTATGAAATAGCTTTTTCACCACTGTTATCAAATTATTGAACGGATCTGTCATACATTAGAGTTGGTCTTTCTCCGCACCTTCTCTGTAGCTGTAACACTATATTCTGCATTCAGTTCTATTACCCTGATTTACTGATGTAAGTTATGATTTGTCTGGTTAGCACGCAAAATAATATTTTTCTCTGTATCTCGTTAAATATGACAATAATAAATCAAATCAAAATATTTAAAAAGAAGAAACTCACACCAGGCTTCATCAATGAACAAAAACCAAACTTGCTTATTTAGTATAGGAAACATATCCTCTAACATATGACAAAATGGATTATTTATTACTTTTAAGCGAATTTAAACACTTCTCCCTTTTTGTAAAATCAGTCCCTTTTTGGCTTTTGACAATGATATCGAGTTTTGGTGGCTGCAGCAATCTTCAATTTAATAACAGCAGATCTTGTAACTTCTAAAAGAAAGTCAGGAGAAGAGAGCCTATTTTGACTTCTCCATTTTACCATCTCCTGCCCACCTGCATGGTCAGTGTATTTAACCTTATCCATAATTGATCAGTCATATAAATTAACAATGTGTTAAATGCTGTGACTAATTCAATCTAATCTCAATTTCATACATTAACTGATCTTGTACGTGGCTGTCATGCTAGACTTTAACATCAAATAGTGAATGAAATAAGATGGATAAAAAGAATTCACATTCAAATCAAATTCCTGCCTAGCTAAATGCTAAAGCTATAAAAGACGTATTAATGTTTATACATGACCTTTCATGGAGTCTTTGCAGTTTAAGATAAATGTGATTGCGTGTATTGCAAAATGTTATGCCTTTTTCAGTAATATTTATTTTGAATAGTGTCTAATATCATAAAAATCTTCAATAAAAATGTGCTTGTAAGTGGCAGAATTCATAAGTCTTCCTCTTCATTTCCCTCATTCTGCCCCAATGTAACTTAAGAAGTGAATTTAAAGTTAGATGTAAAGATGTACATTGTACAGAGATCCTATCAATTAATGGGTCTTAATAAACTAAATAGTTCAAGAAATTATCCAGTGAATAGCAAAATTCTAAAGGTGGAGACAATGCTAGGTGTCAACCCTGATCCGATGCAATTGTTGCAGTGCTAAATTTGACTTTTATTACCTCTAACTGAGATCTGTTATTAAAAAGGAATGCTCCCGAACCCCTAAGTTACAAAATATATTTTCAAAAGATCACCTTTTCCAGTCAATGCATTAATGATTCACTGGGGCAATTCATGGGCGACACGATGGCTTCAATGGTTAACACTACTACCTCACAACTCCAAGGACCCAGATTTGATTCCACCCACATTCTCGTTGTGTCTGTGAGGGTTTCCTCCCATAGTCCAAAAAATGTGCAGGTTAGGTGGAGTGGCCATGCTAAGTTACCCATAATATCCAGGGATGTGTAAGCTATGTGGCTTAGCCATGGGAAATGCAGGGTTATAGGGTAGAAGGATGGCTGAGTGTTGGTGTTGGTGTTGGCTGAATGGCCTCTTTCTACACTAAAGCGACTCTGTGATTCTATAAATCTTTGTTGTACTGACCATTATATTCATTATGATTAACCCAGTGTCCAAATGGCAAACAAGGGCACTGGATCATCAGGGAAATATAATAGCATTATATCATCCACTAAACACACGCTAATGCTCTGCTAGCAATGCTACAAACATATGACAAGTGGGTAATTTTCACTCTAACACTCCGGTAGTAGATCATTTACTGCATTGCCATTCCATTGAAGATAAGTAATTATCCCCAATGAAACTATTCTTTACAATATCTTCCAATGCACCATTGACAGGATGATGAAATTATTTAACTGCCCTTCTCTTTGAGGCTAGCTCAGTGACCCTCATTTACAAATAAATCAGTCTTAGAACTGGAGAACACACCATGGATAAGGTTTCAGATTTAACCATCAGCTTCCGACTTACACATAAGATATGGATGAGAACATCAATTCTCTGGTTCACATTTGGTGATGAAGATACTTCATGCATGGTAACTATGACCTCTCCAGCGTCAACTCAATTTGTTTTCCCAATATCACAGCTTACAGCTCATAGACTGCAGTGATTGGAATGAGAGCCAGGTAGGTATCATTGGTTATGAGATCCTCGATTGGGGCTGTTAGTCAGGGAGTCCTGGCTAACAAATATAAACAGGAGATTCAGAGATTCTCTTCACTCTAGCGATTGACTTTGAGCTAGCTGGTCAGAGTCCACGTACTGTGCACATACAAATAAAGAGTGATTCAGTGATGGGATACCAGCCTTTGTCCAGTTATTTCAGGGAGCTTTGATACTTAATTCACAATGAGCTACAAATCCATTTCTTACTCCACAGCTAAACCATCACTTTATTTACTCCAGTAAGAGATACTGATTGGTTCTTAAAGTTAGCTGTAAGTGGAGTCTGCAACATCTTGCAGTGATATATAATGTAAAGGCAACATATTTAACTTCTCTGTATTTTCATTTATGACCTGAAGTGGAAAAGGAGCTGTTTCAAAACAAAAGATTACTGCATGTTTTGAAAGCAAGTAACCCAATACTCATTGTAAGCAATGTTTACACAGCTGCTTCTTCAAGCAGTAGCTGAAATGTCCTGTGGAAATGAGCAGGAGCTGAGAGATGGAAACAATTGGAGATTCATCAGCAACAAGTAGCTAATTGGTCTGTTGGCTAGTGACCAGTTATTGATGAAAAAGGCCTTCTTGCCTACCAATAGATAATTTTAGTTCTCAGGTAGCTGAGCAACTTGAGGTTATGAATAAGATAGTGTGAAGCCTTCAGAGCTGTGGTGCCCTCTCAGTTCTCTGTAGTAACAGTTACTTTAAGCCTGAAGAAGACCAATGTATATGTTCTCTAGCAGTTGCTGCATGCCATAATGTTTAATTAATAAGTCGGAGACTTTTCAAAAATCTCAATCCATCAGCCTGCGCCTCCTGCAAATCAGTATACTCTCAGAGAAGGAAGACGAAGAAGTAGCTTTCTGATCTGCAGAAGAACTACCTCAGTAGATCCTGTGAACAGAGACCACTGAAGTGCTTTGCCAGTTTTGCCTCCATCCATAATACCCACGTTTTTTGTTTTGTGTGTGTGTGTTTGTCTGTCTGTGTGTGTTTGTGTGCGTGTCTGTGTGTGTGTCTGTGTGTGTGTAAGGGAACTTGATAAGTGGATTAGTGTTTTAACTAATAGAGTTAGATACTGATTGTTCATGACTGTTTACATGTAACTGAAGATGATTCATTTGTAATTAATAGTATATCTTCTTGAGTGCAGAACTTTGGTCTGTGCTTTTTTTTTCTCAACCTGGATCTAAAAGGCAGGTAAATTAGGGAATTTTGCATTCTTTGATAAAACTTTCAACTTTTACAATGATGTCAGGACTAATTGGGCTTAGTTCCTGCTCTTCTACAGGATACACTGGTGCAGTCCTTCCAGATAGAATCAATACAGAATCACTGATTGATGTGAAATACAACTGTTCCCC
The DNA here is from genome assembly GCF_004010195.1 of Chiloscyllium plagiosum. Lineage (NCBI taxonomy): Eukaryota > Metazoa > Chordata > Chondrichthyes > Orectolobiformes > Hemiscylliidae > Chiloscyllium > Chiloscyllium plagiosum. Next base: position 38,578,983 of record NC_057737.1, read on the forward strand.
GCTCTTTGTGAAAAGAAATGAAAATGTTTATCCTTCTCTGTTAGGAATAACTGCTATTTTGAAGATGAATGACATCACAATTACTACTGTAAAATCTCGCATTCCCTCAAAAGCTAATTTTAAAATTTAGCATTTCATCAGGGCGGCACGGTGGCACAGTGGTTAGCACTGTTGCCTCACAGCGCCAGAGACCCGGGTTCATTTCCCACCTCAGGCGACTGACTGTGTGGAGTTTGCACATTCTCCCCGTGTCTGTGTGGGTTTCCTCCGGATGCTCTGGTTTCCTCCCACAGTCCAAAAATGTGCAAGTCAGGTGAATTGACCATGCTAAATTGTCTGTAGTGTTAGGTGCAGGGGTAAATGTAGGGGAATGGGTCTGGGTGGGTTGCGCTTCGGCAGGTCGGTGTGGACTTGTTGGGCCGAAGGGCCTGTTTCCACACTGTAAGTAATCTAATCAGAAACATATTTTAAAATTGATTTTTTAAAAAGAGTAAATATTATATTTCATATATTTAAAGATTGCCTTGATTGAAAGCTTTTTTCCTTAATTCCATGTGTATGTCCCTATTTATGTATCACTTTCTGCACAAGGATATAGGTGTCAATTATGATCTATGCATTTTTGTTCTTCCTGCTTTACAATTCAGGTGAATCGTTTAATCTGATTGGTTAGTCTGACGGCACACTGCCGGCTCAGAGAGTGCCAAACCTAAAATGACATTAGATTTAGAGGAAATGTATGCTCCAGAGCCATCAAATCTTCGTTGACAGTTTTTCTTGAAGCTAATTCATGTGCTGTCCCTTCACAATCCACCATAAAATCTAGGCTAACATTACATTGAAGTGCCAAGACAATCAAACCTTTCGGATCATTTTCATTATTCTGACCAACTCGCCGCATGAAACGTTTGTTGTTGAAACAATTATGGAATACCACAAAACAGCACGGGAACGATGTCTGGAGGCAACCAGAAGGAAGGGCGGGCTGTAGCGAAGCAGACGGCAGACAGCGGGGAGGTGCAGCAGCCGATCCAAGCTCCTTCAGGACAGACGGAGGAAATGGAAGAGAAGGGACCAAAGGAGGCTGAGGATTGGATTACTGTGAAAAGCAGGAAGAGGAAACCTCCCAAAGCCACCCAGCGAAGGGGGAAGCGACACCTACACGACGAGGATACAGGCAGCTCTTCCGACGGTGAGGACGGGCGCAAGGAGGGT